>NC_064289.1:8526098-8528792 GCF_019186545.1 Solanum stenotomum | reverse complement strand
AAAAGTACATAGAAATAATTGTAATCACTTAAGATACCTCAACTCAACTTTGTTTATTTTAGACACCTTATGTCATATCCCGCTATATCATTTTGACATTTCTTGTTGACATGTCATGGAGAGTGTAATACACTCATTACTAGCACGTAAAAGGCTTATTTAATCGTTTTTATTTTAATTTTTTTCATCTTCTTCCTATTTTTCTGCCATCATCTCCCAAAACTTAAACTCCTTTTATGGAGAAATAAATTTGATAATACTACAGACCAAAAAAATGAATTTGAACCCATGGACTTATAATATAATGATCTAATAAAAATTAAAAGTAGACAATGTGAAGACCCCTGCTATTGTAAAGAAGAAGAAAAATGGAAAGTCATGAATTCATGAATAATCTCAAATTAGATTTGAGTAGTGGTATGTGTGGGTTTGTTATTCTATTCGAGAAGATGATGTGGGTGGGGAAGGGTTTGGGGTTAGGGTGGGTAGAGGTGGAGAAGACGCTGGGTCGGTGGGGGAAGAGTGGAGAAAACATAGGGGTCGGGGTGGGTGGGGTGGAGAAGATGATCTGGGTGGGGTTGGGTTATTTTATTTTTAAAGTCTTTTGGGCAAAAATTCCACGGGTCATTCACTCATTGGTCACTTCCTTTTTGTACTAAAAATCATTATTTGAGAATTTTTTTAATTATATATATATATGCCAGGTGTTTTTATTTAATTCGTCATTTTGACACATCATCTGCGAGTGTATTAGACACTTTATATATTTGACTGATAGTTAAAAAAGTGTCAAAATGTCACAATGGACCATGACATGAGGTGTCTAAAATGAACAAAACTTAGTTAAGGTGTCTAAGTAAAAATTAGTGTCAACTTTAAGGGGCTATCGATGGGTTCAGCCTAAAAATAATTGAGAGATTAAACACACTGAGAAATGATACTAAAATAATTGCTTTTCTATTATTTTAATCTGAAATAGCTGAAATTAATGACCAAGTTTTTTTCCATAAAACTTTTTTTTTTTAATTTAGAAAAACTTGACTATGCATGACTGCATGAGGGTCCTATCTCGTCATGTTATGTCGAGGTAAGATGTCAGGTAGGATTTCAACTTGTAAAGAAGGCCCAAAAACAATATGGTATACACTCTTTTTGCTTTAAAATAAGATACATTAAAGTTCAAATTCAATTCATCATATATAGGTTCTGAATTTGTAACCAATGCATAATACCTGACATGTGCTTTATTGACGTATGTACATGACATAAATAAATGAATATATACTTTATTCTTGCCTTCTTGACGACAGTGTAAAGAATACTTTAGGCCTAACCCAGCAGTGGCCCCCTAAAGTTGGCACAAATTTTCACTTAGACACTTCAACTAAATTTTGTTCATTTTAGACACCTCATGTCACGTCTCGTTGTGTCATTTTGATACTTTTTGCTGACTAGGCATGGTATTTTTGCTACACGAATTTTAAGCGCGTCAGAGACTTTTTTTGTAAATATTCGACTTTTTTTGTAAATATTTTCTTCTCCTTCGTCTTCCTTGCTTTCTCCATTCCATATTCTCCACCTTCTACCATCCTCCATCACCACACAACTTTTTTAAAATTTTTTTACAATACTTTAATTTACTGGGTTACACTCTTTGATTCTTCCATCTTTTTTTGAAAATCGAATTTGCATCTTGACTCATATTCAAAAACATAATCGATTTCAAGGGAACAAAAAAAGAAATTCAAATGGAAAAACTGATTTACATTCTTACCTTCTCCATTGAAATTACGAAATTAAATTGATTTCAAGGGATAAAAAAGAAATAAAGTCAATCTCCAATGAAAAAATAAGAAATTTATTTTACATATCCTTCATTGTAAATCCCTATCGTAGTAGCACAAGAAATCAACTTCTTTTAAATTTAATACAAAAAAATTTCGATTTGATATGATTTTCCTTATTCTCCCAACGTATTTTACTTTGTGAACTAACCTATGTTCTTGCCTTTTTTATGGAGAAGAACAGATAAAAAGGGGAAGGAGGCACAAGAAGAAGAAGAAAAGAGGTGGGAGCATGAGTTTGGGATCTGGAAGAAAAAATAAAGTAAAACTAAGTTTTTAAAAAATAAAATAAAATTTCCACGTGTCATATAATGATTCGTTTATTTTTCCACATAAGAGGCGTTTGGATGTACGCACTTAAAAGGTGGTTTTGAAAATATAAAAAGTGTCAAAATGACGCAATGAAGTTTGACATGATGTGCTTAAAATGTGCCTAGTTAGGATATCCAAGTGAAATTTGATGCCAACTTGGGGTCACTGATGGGTTAGGCCAATACTTTATATACTAAGAGCCTGTTTGGATGAGCTTTTAAGCTGGTCAAACTGACTTAAAAGCCAGTTTTTGACTTATTAGAGTGTTTGGCAATTATCAAAGTGACTTATTTTAAGTAAAAAATGACTTATTTTAAGCCAAAAGCTAAAAGCTAGGGGAGGGGAGCTTTTTTCTTTTTAACTTAAAAGCCCTTTTATGTTGACCAAGTATATTACCTTTTTGCCCTTAATTCTTTTATACAATTTCCAAATTGCCCATATTGAATTATTATAATTATTATAATAATAATAATAATAATTATTATTATTATTATTACTATTATTATTATTATTATTATTATTATTATTATTATTATTA
>NC_064289.1:8486451-8525712 GCF_019186545.1 Solanum stenotomum | reverse complement strand
TACTCCCTCCGTTCCATTTTATGTGGCAACATTTGACCGGGCACGGAGTTTAAGAAATAAAAGAAGACTTTGAAATGTTTACTAAATTGCCCTTTAAAAAGTAGACTCTTTTTTCTCTCTCCTCATAAATGTATTGGAGTATTATTTTAAGATTAAGTGGGACCAACAAGGATAAAAGAGGAATTGTACCTTTATAAAGTTACCTTATAAGGAAATGTGACATTCTTTTTGGGACTGACCAAAAAGGAAATAGTGCCACATAAAATGGAACGGAGGGAGTATTATTTTATTATTTTATTATTATTATTATTATTTTATTATTTTATTATTATTACTATTACTATTATTATTATTATTATTATATATTATTATTATTTCTGAAATATGAATTTATGTTCCTCTTATAAGGTGGTAAAGAAATATGTGAATGATAGAAAAATATTATTACTTATGGATGTAAAACATAAATTAATTTTGTTTTAATTTTTTTTAAGTATAAAAACCTTAAATTAATCAACTTTTTTATCTTGTTAACAGCTTAAAGGGTATTTCAGACATTTTGATAAAAAAAAAGTGTTTACCAGCACTTATTTGCCAAACACATCAACAACTTTTTTTTCAACTGCAGCACTTTTATCCAAACACATAACTACTTATTTTAAAAATAAGTTCCAGCACTTTAAAAAGTTACTTTTAAAAGGTTATTTTTTTTAAGTCAATCCAAACAGGCTCTAACACTACACATATCATCAAGTTATAGATCACCATTATCATGACTTTCAATTGATATATAAAACTTAAAAACTTTATTGCATCACTCACACAAGCGCATATACTTGCGTCATAGATGATGCTTCCTTAATTTTATCATGAAGGAGAAACTGCGACAAGTAGAATTAAGAGAAGTGATGGATGTTGTAAGTACTCCTCATTTTTTGGGTACGGAGTCGCCTTTGTTAAGCACTACTTTACCTCAATATTGATTTTTCCGGTACGAATTTAAATTTAGTCGAACTTTAATGTGAGTATCGAATATTGAATACCGAATGAAAAAGAGAAAAAAACACTTTATTTGGTTACCTAAAATTTCCCTTTGTCACTACTCACAACATCCATCACTTCTCTTAATTCAAACATACATGGCAATATGCAAAGCTTTTATCTTCTTTTCTCATCCATATATATATATATATATGGTACATACACCTCCAGTTTTGCTCATTAATTTCTTCATTCCCCTAAATTCTGTTAGTCATCAAAATGCAAAATCCAGAAGATCACCACTCTGACAGGGAGCTTAGTAGTCCCTCAAACACCACCAAATCTAACGATGACAAGAATGTCGAAATCACCCTTGATATCCGTGATGACACCATGGCTGTCCACAGTGTCAAAAATGCCACTAAGACTAAAGCAGAGGAAGCAGAGCTTGAGGCACTGGGCAAAAACCTGCAGAAAAAGCGCAGTTTTGGGGCCACAATCGTCAGAAATGTTTCGATGAGGATGCGGTTGCCTTCTTTTAAGAAACAACCGCATCCTCCTCAGAGATTTGATAGGAGTTCAACAGCAGCTCAGCATGCTCTCAAAGGCTTCAAATTTATCAGTAAGACTGATGGTGGTTCTGGATGGGACACCGTCCAAAATCGCTTCGACGAGCTTACTGCCACCTCAGATAGCTTACTGCCTCGGACAAAATTTGGAGAATGCACAGGTAAGAGGCCTCCGAGTTTAACTTCTACGCACTGACAGTGTATAAGTATTTTACATCATTAAGTTACCTAAACACAAGTAAACATTGATCATATAGGCCTATAGGGTAAATAATTACTTGTGAGATCACCGGATATGTTGTTGTTGATGGTTTTCAATGATAGGTATGAACAGGGAATCTGAGGGATTTGCACTAGAGCTTTTTGATGTGTTAGCTCGGAGGAGAAATATAACAAGTGGTAGCATCAGCAAAGAACAGCTCAAAGAGTTTTGGGACCAAATTGCTAACCAAAACTTTGATTCCCGGCTTGGAACCTTTTTTGACATGTACGTATTAAAATATTATCATTACGTCTTTTGATCGAGTAGTTGTACAGTAGTTGTTCAATCAAATCAATTAAATTTTGGATTCTGATTTTTGTGAGGAATGTAATGCAGGGTTGATAAAGATGCAGATGGTAGAATTACAGTAGGAGAAATCAGAGAGGTATTTGGGATTCCATATATTTATCTTATCTAGAAGTACAATGATCTTTTGGTTGTACGAATAAACTTCCACATTATAAGGTGTAGACTAGATATCTTAAGGGAAAAACCGTGTTAGCTTGGCCTTAAACAAATCTATCCTGGCAGATTATACGCCTAAGCGCATCAGCTAACAGGCTGTCAAATATCCAAAAACAAGCTGCAGAATACGCAGCATTGATCATGGAAGAGTTGGATCGCGACCACAAAGGATACATCATGGTTAGAGTAGTTTTATTTCATGTTCAATGATCTCATGAATTTGAAAATAAATAGTATCATGCAACTATTTATCATCTGATTTTATTCGACAGCTTGAGAACTTGGAAATGCTTTTACTACAAGCCCGAATTCAATCAGATGGAGAAAAAGGCTTGAACAGGAGCCTAAGTCATATGCTAAGCATGAAGCTTAAGCCAACACTGGAGACTAATCCCATAAAAAGATGGTATAACAATTTGAAGTACTTTTTGTTAGACAATTGGCGAAGAGTTTGGGTACTGTTATTATGGATTGGTGTCATGGCTGGACTATTTATTTACAAGTATGTCCAGTACAAAAACAGAGCAGCATTTGATGTCATGGGTCATTGTGTTTGTGTGGCGAAAGGGGCTGCCGAGGTACTTAAGCTAAACATGGCACTGGTTTTACTCCCAGTCTGCAGAAACACTATCACTTGGCTTCGATACAAGACTAAATTACGTGCTGCTGTTCCATTTGATGATAACCTCATTTTTCACAAAGTAAGCTATTCTTCTTTTCTCTTCTTCCAATTTATGCTGATTGTCAACTTATCGCCACCCTCATCTATTTGGGCTCGAGTAGGGACAGAGCAAGGAGGGAGCAAGGTGATTTATCGTGTGTATGGTCAATTGTTTTTTATGTATATATAGTAAACGTTGAATCCCCTGACTTCTTTGTGTGCTTACTTCTTTATGTTTTGAATTCCTCAATGAAAATCCTAGCTCTGCCCCTGGATGTAAGACCAACTATGTGGACAAGCTCACACAAGAAAAACTAGATACGGAATAATTGTTGTTGTCCCCCCCCNNCCCCCCCCCCCCCCCTTTGTTTAGATGGTGGCAGGGGCAATTGCACTTGGTGTTGGAATACACGTACTTGCTCATATGACTTGTGATTTTCTTCGGCTTCTAAACGCTAGCCCAGAAAAGTATAAACCAATGCAGCCATACTTTGGAGATCAACCAATAAACTATTGGCATTTCTTGAGGGGAGTAGAAGGGTGTCCGGGATCATAATAATTCTTTTGATGGCAATTGCTTTCACTCTAGCAAGCCAACGATTTAGAAGGGACAGAATTCGTTTACCAAGACCATTGAACAAGCTCACCGGTTTCAGTGCCTTCTGGTACTCCCACCACCTCTTTGTCATTGTCTACTCCCTCCTCATAGTCCATGGTATTAAGCTTTACTTAACCAGAGAATGGTACAAGAAGACGGTTAGTCTACTCATCTTTGAATTTACTTTTGTGAAATCAACAATAATTTCTTAATAAGTTTAGCTTTCACAACTATTAGATCAACATGTTAAATTAGATTCACTTACAATGTGAGCATATACAAGTTATAGTAACTACTAAAGAATAGGATATATCGGACTAATTTTCCTACTGGCAGACATGGATGTACTTGGCTATACCAATCATACTTTATTCTGGTGAAAGATTACTAAGGGCATTCAGGTCAAGCATCAAGGATGTTAAAATATTGAAAGTAAGTTGAGTCCAAATCTATACATATAGTTTAGTTATTCTTGATAATATCAAAGTTGTTGAGACAAATGATAAAATTTACACTTAATATGGAGTTAGGTGGCTATGTATCCTGGAAATGTTTTGACGCTTCAAATGTCAAAGCCACAGGGCTTCAATTATAAAAGTGGGCAGTACTTATTTGTCAACTGTGCTGCAGTTTCACCATTGCAATGGTAGGCGATGTTTGACAAATAAATTACTAATTAAGAGTTATGTGTTTCTTAATTGTGTTATTGTTCCTTTTCTTTTCTTGAATATGAAAGTGTGGGGGCAATCAATCTTCTATTGTCTATCTCTACTGATTTGAATTTAATATTATATGCACTGACAGTACAACAAAATTAGATAATTAACTTGATAGAATGTTAACTAATTGGTCATAGAGGTTGAAGTTTCAAATAACGTTTTTCAGTATTAGGTGATCCAAAGGACATTGATTGTGCGAAAGACTTCAAATAGTAGGTCTGATTTTGCAAAGTTCATTTCCTTTGACAATAGTAGATTAAAACAGTGTAAATCTCGTTAATCCATTCATGCGCATCAATAAAAAACATTTAACTGCGTTAAAAAAGTCATAGTTAATTTCATTATTTATCCGGACTTGGTTGAATTTCTTTGTTTTTAACTCAATATACATACTGCTATTGTGATTTGGCACATGTTATATATATACCAGGCGACCATTTTCTATTACTTCAGCGCCTGGAGATGAGTATCTAAGTGTATTTATGCGAACTACTGGCGATTGGACTGCAAAACTCAAAGCTGTTTTCTCAGAGGTAAGCATTATTAAAGTAATGTTTCCACTATTTTAATACTACTCAATTATTGAACTTTTCTTAATCATAACATAATATTGTATTATGCGTGCCAGCCATCACCAACAGGAAGAAGTGGACTCGTTAAAGCCGCCTACTTGCAAGACAATAAAAAGTGAGTCATTTTTCCATTATAGTACAGTGCCTCCAATCACACTCAAGATCGATTCACTTTAACAGCGCATTAGTTAGTTAAACCTTCACTTTCACTCAGTGGCGGACCCAGGATTTTCGTTCAGGAGGTTCGAAAAATAAAAGTATAAACGTGTAAATAAGCCTTTAGAAATGGAAATCTTGAATTCTTTTGGGTTTAAAACCAAACTTTTAGCACATTTTTTAAAGTAAAAAAAATTTGAAAAACAGAACTGAAAATTTTAAAAAAAATACTAGAAAAAACTGAAACTAAAAAAGAAAAAAAGAAAACGCTTTACTGGGATTTGATCCGGTGACATACAGTTTAGTTTCAAGGGTACTTGCCACTATGCCATCAATTTCTCTTTGTTATTGAAGGGATTCAAAATATATTTATCTACAGAAATGCAAAAAATTTACCTTATATATACCGTGTAATTTTTTGCCGAGGGGGTTCGGGTGAACCCCTTGGATACAACGTGGGTCCGCCCCTGCTTTCACTTAGTTTATTCGTTTTGACAAAGCCATAATATTCATTCTTCTATTAATCAAATACTACTGACTTTTTAAAATATGTAGACTCTCTGTGAGGTACTATAGTGTTAGGTTAATTTACTAATTTAAATTCTCCATGATCATAACTGACAAGAATTGTATGTGATCATTCGTTCACTATTACTTGTCATATTTGAATTGACATTATTTCTATTAATTGGTGTTTAATATTAGATGCTAAAGGTCAAAATAACAAATAAAAATAAAAATCTATCTTTAGAATACTGAACAAGTAAAAACAAATTCACAGAGAAGTATGTGTTAGTTCCCGAAAACTACTTTCTTTTTTACCAAAAAAATGGAAACCTTTTCCATTACTCATAAACGGAATTCACTTCTCTTTACAAGTATTCCAACTTTAAGCAATTTCATTTGCTCTAATTAACACTTTAATACTTAAGAGTTTTCATCAAAACATTGTTTAATTTTTCTAACATTATTACAAATATTTTCCACATACTGGAAAATTAGTTTGTTAATTTTCCAAGAAAACATTTTTATTGGAGTATATACAATTTCGTTCCTACAAATTAAACACAACTGTTTGTTCTCCCTTCACCAATAAGTTAAAAGAACTCGGAAGGTTTTGTTGCAATAATTGGTAATCCAACTTTGCTCACAAGCTATCACTATAATAAAAAAACAACTATTCGCGACAATAAATACACATAACAAAAAAAATATTAAAATTTTTTCCAGCATTAGTTAAATGGTATTAGGATAGGATTTTCATTCCTCCCGCCAAAGTGGATCCAATATTACTATATGTTTTAGAAACATTTACAAAGAGCGTTAATTAATTGTCTCTAAAAATATATATTTAGCAACAATTAAACTATTGTCATTAATTAATTGTTGATCATGATCACGTGTAATTATTTCAGTTACCCAGACGTGTTAATTGATGGACCATATGGAGAACGGCCAGCACAAGATTATAAGGAATATGAGGTGCTTTTGTTGGTAGGTCTAGGAATTGGTGCCACACCTATGATAAGTATTGTTAAAGACATAGTGAACAACATAAAGGAAGCAGAGTATAATGATTTGGAGAGCACAGAACAAAAGAAAAAATTAGTGTCAGTGAGTGGAAGATCAAACTTCAAGAGAGTATATTTTTATTGGGTTACTAGAGGTAGGGCTGGGCATAATATGGTTAAAACCGAAAAAACCGACCAAACCGATTTTTTTTAAATTTCGGTTTCGGTTTTTCGGTTATTTCGGTCGGTTTCGGTTTCAGTTTTTAATATTTCAGTTTTTCGGTTCGGTTTTGGGTTTTTAGCTTAAAAAATTCGGTTAACCGAAAAACCGAAATTATATGTATATATTCTTTACCCCTTAATTAAATCTCAGCCCATGTCCAGGCTCCAGCCGGCCCATAGCTGATAGCCCAGTAGCCCACAACCTTAATTCTCAGCCCATGCCCAACCCAAATTCCAATAAAAAAATTAGAAATCCCTAAAAACTAATTTCCCTAAAATCAGCCGTCTAACTCGTCTCTCATCTCTCAACAGTCAACATACGCCGCAACTCTCATCTCTCATCTCTCACCTCTCAACTCTCAACTATCAACTATCAACTATCATCACTCGTCAGTCAACTCTCGTCTCTCAACTCTCAGTTACTACTTGCGCGGTGTGATCATTCCTTCAGGCTCTGTCCATGTTTGTTTATGAGTGTTATATTCATGTCTGTTTCAATAAATAGATTTCTATTCCATCTACAATAGACCTCTCAAATTGCATAAGAAAGTGAAAAGTGGTGTTTCTGACTTGCAGTTGAAAAGAATTTGTCTCAATGCTGGACTGCTTGGACAAGAATTTGTCTGCTCCTTGAACATGTTAAATGTTTGGATATTTTAGTCGATAATATGGTAGTTTGTTAATGTTGATGAGAATATGCACTTGTTGTGCTCACAAGTCACAAGAGTTGTGACAGACTTGTGACTGTGAGTTGTGTCCTGCACTTGTTGAGTTGCTTCAAATTTTCAATGCATTTTCAAATTTTCAATACATGTTAAATTCCTGCACTTTTGAAGTCTGCACTTCTGATTTCTGAAGCTTTTTTTTTCAATACCTGCACTTCTGAAGCCTTTTTTTTTCACTTTACTAAAAATTATCTAGATGCCACATGAATAACATGATACCCCTCTGCCCTTTGTAAACAACGAGCTCCTGAACGGTACTTACTTTTCCAAGTGCTAGTTATTAATTTGGTCATTTCTCTAGCGTTAATTTAACAAGCACAAATGTGAATTGCAATGTTCATAATACTACTTTGCTTATGGCCATGCCTGATGCCACAGCCCACAACCACAGGCCACTGTTAATTAAATTTGGTTAAACCGAAAACCAAAACGAAATAAACCGAACCGAAATTGTAATAACCGAACCAAACCGAATTTATTTCAGTTTGGTTTGGTTTCACATTTTTGTCAAACCGAAAACCGAAAAACCGAACCGAAATTCACAGAACGAACGCCCAGCCCTAACTAGAGGAGAAGGCTCATTTGATTGGTTCAAGGGTTTAATGAATGAGTTAGCTGAAATGGATTGTGTTGGAATAATCAAGATGTATAATTACTGTACAAGTGTTTATGAAGAAGGTGATGCTCACTCTGCGCTCACCGCAATGCTTCAGTCTATCAATCATGCCAAAAATGGCGTGGACATTGTATCTGGTAGAACAAGGGTTAAGACTCATTTTGCCAGACCTAATTGGAGAAATGTCTTCAAACGCATTGCTCTTAATCACACTGATGCAAGAGTTGGTATGTACTCAAGACTTCCTATAATTTTATATATTTTTAAGAATTTCAACTATATATGTCCCCGCATAATAGGTAAACATGTACTTTAACTTGACATCAGCTGAATCTATGTCCACCAACTTTGAATATGCACTTAAACTTGTATAAAGTTGAAAAGTAAACATGTGAGTCTTATGGGACAATTTGCTTCCTATATCATGTCCTACGTGTATTATGCCACGTAAATTGCATGTCTATTTGTTCAACTTTATATAAATCTAATTGTCTACTTATACACACCTAAAGTTGAAGAGCATAGATACCAGTTGAGAACACTTTTATGTATATATACTTTGACCCAAAGAACAAACATTCGTTGAGACCACTTTTATGTATATATACTTTGACCCAAAGAACAAACATTCACACATGCATGTGCAAATATCAATTTTGGTGACATTTTTCACACTAAAGTTCCTTTTAAGGCATTTCCCACCCAAACCAAATTTGATGTCAGCATTATTTTTTGTGTAAATAACTCCAATCCACTGCATCAAGTTTTACACCAAAAAAGAATATTTTTTTTCTCTCTTTATTATTACATTATTATTTCTTATTTCATTTATATTTTCTTATTTCATAAAACAAATTCTTTCTAAAACATTCACCATATATAATTCATGGTGAATGTCAATTACTACTTTGTTGAATGTTTATTAGTTTCTCTTATTTTAAGTACATTGTATTATTTGTTTAAAAAATTATATGTTTGCATTTTTAATTTTTGTGAAGGTTAATTATAGTTATATCCAATTATAATTTATAGTAGAATTAACATAATTTTTTTTTTAAAAGTCATATATAGAAAAATTAATTTATAAAAAAGCTAAATTTTATATCTAAAATTAATATTATAAAAATATTACATAAAAAATAATTAAATATACAAGAGATTTAATTAAAACATACCATTTATATAATGTTTAATTAAAAGTTTGTATAATGAAATAATATTAAAATATTCAAAAAATGAATTGGTGTAATGAATAGTGTTACACCAAATCAAATTTGGTGTGGATTGAAACTCAAAAACACCAAATAAAAATTTAATGTAAAATTTGGTGTTGGATCGGAGATGATTAAAAAAGAAAAAAAAAATCGGCACTAAGGAGATCACTTTCTAGTAGTACATGTGACACCTGCTGTTGTAAAATTTGCAGGGGTTTTCTACTGTGGGGCACCAGCACTGGCGAAAGAGCTTGGACAACTGGCCTTAGACTTTTCCCACAAGACATCCACAAAGTTTGATTTCCACAAAGAAAATTTTTGACCAACCATGGACGAGCAAAGGATTAAACCAAACAGATAAGAACGATTATTTTTTAAAAAGAAGCACATTTCGCTACCTTTTTTTGTATATTATGTATGGGTGTATTGTTAGGATATACTATTAACCATGCGTTTTGATATAGTATTATTATTGAATAATTGTTTATTTATTTATTCAATTGAATAAATTGTTACATTAAATAGATCAACTGTCATATATGTGTCCTTAACTTATATAGTAGATGATTTGGTGTATAGAGTTTAAGCTTATACACAGAAGATTAAATCATTGGTTCTTATAAGTTAAAAGTTATAGTTCACAATCGTAGATGGAAATTTGGACAAAACCATCAGAAAGATTGTAGCACAAGATTAAATGTAATTTATCGAGATTAAATGTAATTTATCTTGATTATGAGAATGGTATAATTCTAACTTCTTGTGCTAGTGCATTTTGTATGTATTGAACGGAACCGAGCAGAGATAGATGTTTTAGACTGACTGATAAAAACATATTCTCTAAACTGTTAAATGTACTTATATTCTTAATCTTGATATAACAATTATGATCTATATATATTAATTATCGTTTTGATTTATTAAAAGGTGAGATTCTGAGATGGGTCAATATGCTTGGTAGATTGGATGATGATAATGTCACGACCCGAGCCTACACCCTGGACGTGGCCGGCACTCGAAGACCATTGCTGGTCCCCAAGCGAACCCTCATCCTGGCTGACTACAAGTGGAAAACTGATTCAAGCATACAAAGCTTAAAAACTGAAATAAAAGTTCATAAGACTTAAATACAAACTTTAAGTCCAAAGAAAACTATGTATAATAAAATATATACAACTCGCCATAAAAAGGCAACTTTAGTCTTTAAAACATTTAACAAAATAAATGAAGACTTCTAAAACTCTACTGTCTATCTATGAAGCCTCTAAATGACAATGATGGAAGTCTGGACAATACCCACGACCTCCTAACAACTGAAAGTAAATGGAATCCTCCGGAAGCAATGAGGCTCACCATAGCTAACTCGAACTCTCGGATGTATCAACGAAGCTCCTGTTGATGATCCTGAATACCTGTGTCTGCATCATGAAAAGATGCAGGCCAAATGGCTCAGTACGTGGAATGTACGAGCATGTAAGGGGAATTCTAAAACATAAACATAAGCTTGAAACTTGATAAAAAGGAAACATACTTGCCTCTTTTCAATCTTACTCAACTCAAGGAATACTCCAAACTACTCAAACTTACTCAACTCAGAAGTACTCAAGGATAAGATACTCAACTCAGAGATTAGATACTCAACTCAAGGATATGATATTCGACTCAAAGATATGATATTCGACTCTGGATACTCAACTCTGGATACTCAACTTTGAATACTCAACTCAATATGACTGAACTCATTTCAATATAAAGCAATTTAAAACAAGTGCAATATAAAGAAACAAACTGTTTAAAAACATGCTGTCAAATCTGTGTGTATGCAAGGATACAACATAACTCTGAAATGTATATAAAAATACAATAAACTGATGTATATAAAAATACAATAACTTCTGTGGGAGTTTCTCTAACCGACAACCATCACATAAGAGCTATAGTGATGATACAGCGATCTACCTCACGCTGCCAGCGCATCCTATACCCGGCCAAAGGTATAGGACCTGAACTGCCTAATGGATCCACTAGTCTATTTCGAAAAAGGTTCATCTAAAAAGTATGACCCTTTTCTACCCATGGTGGCTACATGGTTTATGGAGGCTGTGAGTTGTCTAAACTCTCCCCCATATCGGTGCTCAATACTACTCCCAAAAATATACTAGCTCTTATGTTTTAAAAACATACTTCTTTCTGCTGATTTGAGATAATTGCTCAAAAACTTAGCTCAAAGGCTATCTTGGAAATCTCAGTTTCCCTGCTTGCTTCATTTAGAAAGCTATTACTCTTTTCTGAAAACTAGCCCGAAGGCCCTTTGGAAATCTCAGTTTCCGTTCTTATTTAAATGTGAAAACATTTATAAACTCTTTGGGAATACTTAGTCCCCATATACTTTTGAAGAAAAAGACTTCAAACTTTACTCTTTACTCTTTACTGAACTCAAAACTTAAGTCTTAAAACAAAGTTAAAACGTTTGTAAAAGACTTCTTAAAATATGGTTCATACCGAATTATGGACATGAACTACTCAATGCAAGGTTTTCAATAACCATAGATAGAACTCAAATACTTGGAACTCAAGAACTTCAATGATATTACTAATTTCAAGAATGCTCAACTCAGAGGGTTCGTGCGGAATTATAAGCATGAACGACTCAACTCAAAGACTCAAAGATACTTCTCTTCTCAAGACTGCTCGACTTATAGGATTCATGCGGAATTATGGGCATGAACAATTCAACTCAAAGACTTTATGGGTAACATGTAATAGTCCCATGCTTAGAAATATAATCTCAAAGGGGATTAGGAACTCAATACTCAAGACTTAGAACTTGAAGATACTACTCCTCTCAAAGATACTCAACTTCTGGAGTTCATGCAGAATTTATGGGCATGAACGACTTGACTCGTAGGTCTACATAACATTATGAAACTCATGTATGTGACTCTTCTCATTCTCTGACTTACTTCCTCAAAACTTAGTTCAAATCGATAGTTGATCTCAAAGGATTCACAATTGAACTCAAAGGCTTTCTTGAACTCTACTCTTAACTCTCTCTTGAATTTGAATTATGAATTCAAGAGTTATGATTCATGATATGAAGGATCTCAATAACAATATAGCTATTCGATAATTAGGAATATAACTTTTAAAAGAAACGTGAATTCAAGAACTCAAAATCAACTTATCTCAAAACTACTCAAATCTAGGGAAAGTATCCTAGATTACTCTTTTTCTAATCTGAAAGTAGATGTAGGGTGTGAGGACGAACTAGTCCAACACTATGATAGCCTTACATACCTAGAAGAACAAGATTCTTAAAGAATCTTGAAGAATCTTTAAGACTCTTGAAGAATCTTTAAGACTCTTGAAGAAGAACTTGATTAGAAGCCTTGAAACCCTAGATTGAAGGTAAACAATCAAGAAAACCTTTTTTTGAGATTCTTTTCTTGAAATCTCAATGGCCAAGAATTATGATTTTCATTAGTGAAGATGAAAATCTGATTGTTTTGAGCTTTTTATTTGTCAAGAAATTCGTTGATGGTTCTCTTGGAGGTAAAAAGACAAAAACCGATTATTTTCAATATTTTCCCGTAGGCTAATTCGTAACAGCACTGTATAGGTTACTAAAATAGTCATAACTTTTTACTCAGCTATTGGATTGACGTGAAATTGGTGGGGTTGAAAAGTAGATTCAATTACCTTTAATTGGATAGGTTATGGCTCACGTAACTCTTAATATTCTAAGAGATATGGTCGTTTAAAGTTGACCTAAGCAAAATCTTAATTCAAAACTTAATAAACTTCTAGAACACTTATCAAGAACTCATCAAGAACTTAAATCCATAAATTTCAAGAACAAAATTACGCTGAATAAATCATGATTGGCGTGTGGGTGAAAGAACCCAACACTATGGAAGCTTACATACCTCTTAGGGATTAAACCCATGGTGAAAATTCGCAACAAGATGCAAGAATCTCGACTAACGCTTTCATCCTTTCTCTTTTCTCCTCTTTTCTTTTCTTGAATTCTCAACTAAAACCCTAGGCGTATTTTAGGATTATAAAACTGAACCTAATAGGATTTGACCCTTAAAATATTACTAAAAATGAATTAAATCTGGTTGGGTAAGGAAAAGACCAAAATACCCTTCTTTATTTTCGGCTAACTTTCCTTAACTGGACAGCCTATCTTCAAAAGGTCATATCTCACTCATCCGACCTCGAAACTTAGCAAACTCAGCGGCGTTGGAAAGATAATTCAAAGATCTTTCCTACGGTATCTGGTAGAACACCTAACTCATCCTGAGCTAGGAGTTATGGTTGTTTGAAGTCAACCCAAAACTCATACTTAACTTAACTTGCAAAATTCCAATTTAATTCTTTTTGGAACTCAAGGTGCTACATCTAGTGACCTTAACACTTAAGAAATTTTAATTCCTTGAAAAAATCTCACTCACTACAAAGAAAGGTTCGGGTCTTAGTTCAAAAATTTTCTGGGGTGTTACAGATAATATGTATTGGTGAAATAATTAGTTAGTTGATGGAATCCATGTCTCAGTATAGAGATTGATGATACACCTTTTTATGAGAAACTTATAAGTTTTCATGTGTAAACCCGGCCGGTAGATTTATGAATCTGGCACATGAAATAAGTTAAGTATTGCTCTAAAGGAAATTAATCATTAAATTAAATTCATCAGTAATTTAATTTATTGATTAGTATCTGGAATCTTAACATGGGGAATTACATGAGTGTTTAATGGTGAATTTTGAAATATAAATAGAGGAGTGCAATTACGAATTTTTAGTGGAATGATTTGTAATTTATTATGGTAAGAATAATTCAAATTAATTATTTGGAATTATTTCCATAATAGGAAGCCTTAGTAATAAATTTTGTGGTCCCTCCAGTGCCCAGTTTAACTAGAACTCAGAATCCTATTTTCTAGTAGAAGAAGGAAAAGTAACGTGTATATTTCTTCCAAGAAAGAAACGTGAGTTTTGTTTTTTCTTGAAGAAAAAGGATTTATACTTTCTTCTCCTCCTTAGACTAGGAAGACATCTCTATAAGTAGGGATTCTTCTAACCTAGAAAGAAAATTCAGTATTCTATACGATACTTGCCCACCCAAGTATTGAGAGAGTTCAATTGTTATTTGGGATCACTGTAGAAGACTGTAGAGCTGGAGTTGGATTTGCTTCAAGATATCTGCACACGCTTCAAGAGGTAATTCTGAGTTAATTTTCAGCATACCTTGTATGTGATACGTATTTGTGATTGCTGTCTATACTCATGCAAGATGTATGATTCTGGAATACTTCCGCTGTGTATGCTATTTTCTAACATGTATAAAATAATAAAGCAAATAGAAGAATATTGTAGAGAAAGATAGAAAAAAGAGAGATGATTATTATTTTTCTTGAGGATGTAACATATAAATTAAATACCCTTATATTTATAGTGAAAAAATAATTTTATCCCAAAATAATCAACTCTTCACTTTTCTTTAAAAAATAAAAAATTAATAGACATTTACTCAAATATAAATATATTTATAACAACATGAATTTATGCAAGCTAAATTACGAAAATAATCTTAAAATTAACATAGCCTAATCCGTAACTACACTGTGGAATGTACTTCCAAGTTGTTTGTGGATTAATTCGGTTCCTTCTGATCTTGTTTGTCTCTCCTTAGGACTTGAATTTTTCAAATTACAAATCTACCTTTTACCCTCACTTTGTAAAAAATAAAATAAAAAATTCTTAATAAAGCCTCTTTAAAATTATCTATCTATTGGTAAAAAATAAAAATCTATTTAAAATAGTGTATGATAAAATATTACAGGAATAGATTTCATGTTTTTTTCTTGTAAAATAAAGAAATTTTATTAACCAAATTGAAAGATTATATATTCCCAAAATGGTACAGTTAAATTAATAAAATCTGGCTAAAAATCACACAAATTAAAATGATCAAAATGTGTGATTTGTATATATACGGTAACTTACTTGATTAATGTGAACAAGACGAAAGAAATAATAAATATATAATTGAAACGAAATAATAAGTTAAATAAATAGACTGGGTATGAAATTCGGTGTCAATGATTGGTCGAATAAGCTTGATCTTATTGATATTAATTAGAACAGTGAGTAACAGAGCTCAAGAGCTTAACTATACAAAGTAGCAATGTATTGCTAGTCAATGAAGGTATATTCGAGTTACAATGAGTAAATAGAAGATTAATTAATAAAACTTTATTATTTGCGTGATTTGATTTCTCAAAAATTTGTATTTGCTCATGTTTGCATTTGCTAGGTAATGATTCAGAAAGATCGAAAATATTTAAATAATGATTAAGTTTTCTCCTTACTCTATTCAATCACGATTCGATATTTGATCTCACAATTCTAAAGTTAGACGAATTTAATATTGTAATACTGGATTCAAGTGTTCTAGGTTCGGGCCTCCTAAGAATGTGATTACTTCTCTTGATTGAGATTGAAGATAAATTTGATGCTTTTGATGGAGACTGAAGAAAAATTTGTTGCCCACTATTATTGCTGAATCGGATCAAACTTATGCTTCTATATGATACTAGATATGAGATCCCGTGTCAGCACGGGGCCCAATATATGTTACTGTTTCTGTTTTAATTTATGTGGTACATATGAAATTTGAAATTAATCAATTTTTTAGTATGTTTTTATATATTTTAAGTTGCTAATTATTTGTATTTAGAGTATGTTTTACGTAAATATATTAGAAATCACAATAATTAACAAGTTAATATAAAAAAAAAAACTTATAAAAAATTCATTGACTTTTGAAATTTCATTTGTATCACATAAATCAGGACCGAGTAATATATATGAAAATTACATAAAACGTACTATAACTCACAATAATTAGCAACTTAAAATATCTATATATCTATATTTCTCCCAATTTATGCGGTATAGATGAAATTTTGAAAGTTAACAAAAACTTTTTATATGTTTTGAAATATTTTAAGCTATTAATTATTATGATTTATAATACTTTTTACATAAAAAAATTATTTATATAAAGTATAAAAGAAAAAATTTAGAAAAAGGAAACATAAATGTCAGCAGGAGTCCAATCTATGTTAATTTCTATGTTTTAATTATTGTAATACCGATTGAATTTGGAGAGCCAACTAAAAATTTTGAAAGGATTTTTTTTATAAATTTTAAGTTGTTAATTATTATAATTTATAATATTTTTATTAATTTTAAACCAATATATGTTTTTCTCTGTCTCAATTACATGAGACATATGGAATTTGGAGAGTCAACTAAAATTTTAAAATATGTTAAGTTGTTAATTATTATACCTTATAGTACTATTACGTGATTTTCAAATAAAATATGTATTTTTTAATTTCAATTTATATGTCATTGATATAATTACATATATTAAGTAATGAAGAATTAATGTGTAAATTATGTGACACCTATGAATTTTGGAGTGTAAATCAAATTAGTTATATGATTTAAAAAAAAAAAGGGTTAATTATTACAATTCATAATACTTTTTATATATTTTTTAAATATATCTTTATGATATTGATATTAGTATTATAATAAATTAAATTTTATTATTTTAAATTTATGATCTCAATTGTCAGCCTATGCCACATTATAAAATGTTCCAAAGTAGATATCAGATTTACAAAAATGTCGATGCCAGCTAAAGTAATAAAATAACATCTAAGGGCATGAACCTATATATGTATATATAAAGCTGAATATTGACAATTTGATGTGGCATCTCTCTATGACCAGTATTTGTATTCATCTTTTTTTTCCTTTTTTTGACATTTTATCTTTGTTTTGTATTTTTTATTTGTATTTAAAAAAAAAGTATTTATGTCATACCCGATTAATTATGCCCTTTATAACATCCATTACACTAATATAGATTTAAGTAAATGAAAATGGAAGATGAAAAGATAAAAACTATTCATTTTTTATAACTGTTTATAATTATTTAGCCTATAAAATAAAAACAAAATAGTTGAGCATTTGTAACAAATAAGAACAAATTTCTTCACTTTGGCTCTTCTTCTTCTGACGATAATGATCAATATATGGTATCAACTTTTGTCGCTAAGATGTCCATCAAATTTCTAGGTCATGTGACTTTTTTAACAAAAGAGAAAGAGAGAATATCTCATTATTCTTGTGAAGACATTGATGTAAAGAAAGAGATTATGTAACAAAAAATTCTTTTCAAAATAAAAGACTTTTTGAAAAAATGTTTATTCCTCCTACAAGGAGAGAAAATTCATTGTGGTTGAGAAATTTATAAGAAGCCTGATTAGTGTTTCAAAGGGTAAGAAAAATTATTTGGAGAAAAAATCATTCTATTTATGGAATTCGTATCAAATTAGGAGGAGAACAAGCAAAAATTTATTTTGTGATTTGAAAAGAGAGAAAATTAGATATTATTTCTTTCAACCTCATTATTCTTCTAATTTCTTTCTTCTTTTATTTTGTCTTGATTTTTTGTATCTTTAATTAAAGTTTTTTTTTCTTATTTATCTTTAATTAAAGTTTATATATATTTTCTTAAAAAAGAATTTAAAAAGATGATCATATTTAGTTCCTTTCCTCATCAATGCTATTAATCTCATAATTAGTGTTATTTATATTATTTTCTTAATTACTTTTTTTTCTTTCATTTAATTATTTATTTGAAGAAATTAGTTATTATAACTTTATAAGAATTACACATGTATTTTTACATAATTGATTTGTTATTTTTAAAATTTTTGGATCATTCTTCATCTTAAAGTTTCTATCTATATGTAATAATAAAGCTAAAATAGAAAATGTGGGGTGACACCTTCTTAGCAATAGATACTTATTTATTCTGATCAATGTTTCTGACATTTTTTGTTATTTTTTCCTTAAAATAATTGTTGCCTCGATTTTTAGTTTTAGTTTTATTTTTGTAGCATTTTCTAATTTTAAAAGACTGAAAAATTTATATTGAAAATTTACAAAATATAAAAAATGATTTATTTAACTCCTATCATCATCAATATTATTATTAATTTGTTTTACTTCTTTTCTTAATCTTCATTTCATCATTAATGTAATTTATATCATTTTCTTAGATATATATATATATATATTTATATATATATATATATTTGTGACATTTCTTAGAAGTTAGGATTACTATTTCTATAATTTTTAAAATTTTTGAATTCTTTTGTCATACTAAATACAACATGTTTTATTATAATTACATTTAATATATTAATCAATATGTTGTACGAATGAAAAGAAAATTATCATTTCACAAAAACAAAGGTTAAAATATAATTTATTATGATTAAGGAAAGATAAAATTATTATTCCAATATCCATAACCATATATAATACATTAAAAATTAATTGAAAAGCTGTAAATGGAAAAGGAATCACCATTTAAGGAATCATTATTTTTAAATTTTTGGATCATTTCTTCTTGTAAAAGTTTCTATCCATACGTAACAATAAAGTTAAAATAGAAAATGTAGTGACACCATTCTTACTAATAGATAGTTATTTATTTTTATTAATTTTTTTTGACAATTTTGGTTATATTTTTCTTTAAAATAATTATTGCCTCGATTTTTTTTTTAACATTTATTTTTAATTTTAAAAGATTGGAAATTTTATGTTAAAAATTTTAATAATAGAAAAAATGATTTATTTAACTTTTATCATCATCAATACTACTAATTTTTTTGACGTTTTTTCTTAATCTTCATCTCATCATTAATGTTATTTATATAATTTTGTTTAATCACTTATTTTTTCTTTTTTAACTCTTTTATATATATAAAGTTGGATATGTAAATGATGATGTGACATTTCTTAGAAGTTAAGATTACTATTTATCTAATTTCTCCAATTTTTGAGTTCTTTTGTCATACTAAATACAATATGTTTTATTATAATTACATTCAATATAGTAAACAATATGTTCTAGGAATTAAAACAAAATTATCATTTCAGAAAAATAAATGTTAAATTATAATTTTATTATGATTAAGGAAAAATAAAGATATTATTTCAATATCCCATAACCACATTCAATACATTAGAAATTAATTGGATATAACTGTAAATGGAAAATGAATCACGATTTAAGGAAAATAAATGTTTGCAATACCATAATAATTAAGGAGAGAGTAAGATATTATTTTAATATCCTAATTCGGAACTTTTAATCTACTACTCAATTAAAAATAAAATGCATTTAATAACATGAAAAAGTTATTAGTTTAATATTTTTTCTCATTGTACTAATTCAATTCAATCAAACTTAATTTTAAAGATAAAATAACAGCTTCATTTTAATTGTTGTCAATATATTTCAAAAAATTATCGTGAAAAGGCTTTTCTTGCACCTTATTTTAATTTTCATATACTATTATTATTTTTTCTGTCATTTTTCAATGAATTTTTATTTCGATTTAAAATTTAATGTTTATTCTTAAAACTCTGATGGTACAAATTAAGGTGGAGTAGAATATAATAAATGATGATTCTTCTACTAAATAAGAAGATATAACGAAATTGAAAGGGTGAAGGTTTTTTTTTTTAAAAGGATAGGAAATTCTATTAAGGTATCATTACGTCATTATTCAATATATTTTTAATATAAATTTCATTTGTTGATGCATTTGTTTAGTACTCCCTCTGTCCCTAATTACTTGTTTACTTTTCCTTTTATAGTTGTCTCTAATTACTTGTCCATTTTGACAAATCAAGAAAGAATATTTTTTTACCTATTATACCCTCAATTAAATGACTAATTACTTTGAAAATTGCAGAACTTTTCATCTACTTCATAATTAATAGGGGTAAAATGATAAACTCACTATGTCATTAATTGATTTCTTAATAAATGTGTAAATTTAAAAGTGGACAAGTAATTAGGGACAGAGGGAGTATTACAGTGTTATTTGACATTATGAGATATTTCTTAGACATTTAAGGAGAATGGTAGACCGAAATATATATTATATATTAAAGGATGAACTTCATGCAATGGAAGAATTTGTTATTAGCAAATATATTTTAACTTATTTGATAAAAAATATATTCTTCCTCATTTAATAGATGTAAAATTTGTGAAGCTTTATTTTTTTTCACAATCTTCATATTATTAAGACAAATAATAATATTACAATTAAACAACAAAGTAAATATAAAATTAAAAAGAAATATTTAATTTAAATGAACGCGCGAAGTGCGGCCAAGTCCTCTAATTTAAAACCAAAAAGTAAAATTTAAATGGGTCTACTATAGAATTCCCAGAAATCCAACTTGAAAAATTATGCTAAAAATGGAAAATAAAAAGTGAAATAAATTTAATTGAGAGTTATCCTTCGTCTGTCCCATTTTATGTGAGACTTTTTATTTTTCGAGAATCAAATAGTTTAAGTTTAACCATAAATTTGCGTATGATATCTTCATATTTTTTTTAAATTTGGACAAATTAGATAAATAGTAATGTTAGCTTCTAAGAAATGTGACATCATCATTTACATATCCAACTTTTATATATATAAAAAAAGAGTTAAAAAAGAAAAAATAAGTGATTTAAGAAAATTATATAAATAACATTAATGATGAGATGAAGATTAAGAAAAAACGTCAAATAAATTAGTTGTATTGATGATGATAAAAATTAAATAAATCATTTTTTCTATTATTTAAATTTTTAACATAAAATTTCCAATGTTTTAAAATTAAAAATAAATGTTACAAATTAAAAAAAAAATGGAGGCAATAATTATTTTATTAAAGAAAAATATGTGTAGAAAAAGTAGAAGTAGATGAAGCCAAATGAATAATAATAATAATTCTAATAAGGACTAATGAGTAATAATAATAATTCTAATAAGGACTAATGAGTAATAATAATAATTGCAATGTTAGTCCTTGGTGTTAGTCCTTCTATTAATGTACAATTGTTTTTGCACATTGTACAACTAATTAATGCAGTGAATAGTTAATGTACAAAATTGTATGCATGTTGTACAAGAGTATTAATGCAATGTTGGTCCTTTCCAACTCTCACTTCTAAATAAGAGTAATTTTATGACTATCCACGTACATATGTGATTTGATTTTTATTTAATGCAAAACTATATATATATATATATATATATAAGACATCGGAGCCCGTGCTAGCACGGGCCCATTATGTATCATTTTTTGTTTCAATTTATGTGACAAAGACAAAATTAAAGAGTTAATCAAATTTTAATATTAATTTTAAATAGTTTAAATTTTTAATTATTGTTAACTATGGTAAAAAAAAATTTATGTCTTTTAACATTCTAAATTGCTAATTATTGTTGTATGATTTGTAATATCTTTTACGCAATTTTGAAATAATAAAGGCTATTTCTTCTTTCTCAATTTATGTGGTACTAATAAAATTTGGAGATTCAATCAATTTTTTTTGTCTTTAAAATATTCTATTGTTAATTACTGTAAATTATTGTACTTTCTAAGTAATTTTCAAATAATATATATTATTTCATTTGTCCAATTTATGTGTCACCGATAAAATTTGAAGAGTTAATCAGATCTTTTACATATTTTTATATCTTTTGAATATTTAAGTAAATAATTATTGTGATTTATAATATTTTATACAATTATTTTAAAAAAATTAAACAACAAACAAAACGAATTCATCATAGGAAAATTACCAAAGCATCCTTGAATACAACAATAATGGGTCCCACTTTTTATTTAAACAAATATGCATATTGGGAGGATATTTTTGTCCAAAGTGGAAATAGAATAAGTATAAAGCATTAAAGTCTTTTAAAATTTTAAATTGTTAATTCTTATTGTATGATTTGTAATACTTTTACGTCATTTTCAAATAATAGAAGTCATTTCTTCTTTCTCAATTTATGTAGTACTAAAAAAATTTTGAGATTCAATCAATTTTTTTTGTCTTTGAAATATTTCTAGTTGTTAATTACTGTAATTTATAGTACTTTCTAAGAAATTTTCAAATAATATATATATATTATTTCATTTGTCCCAATTTATGTGTCACCGGTAAAATTTGAAGAGTCAATCAGATCTTTTATAAATTTTTATATCTTTTAAATAGTTAAGTAATTAATTATCGTGATTCATAATATTTTATACAAATATTTAGTATAGTAAAAGAAATTTAAAAGAAACAAACAAAACGAATTCATCATAGGAAATTACCAAAGCATCCTTCAATACATCAATAATGGGTCCGACTTTTTGTTTTTAAGAAATTGCACATTCGAAGGATATGTTTGTCCAAAGTGGAAATATTGTGTAAAAAATGTGTATTTATTGTGATTTTTGAATGTTTTGTGGGGTAATAGGACGCACGCAAAGTTAAGGTGTCTTTTTGAAAATCTGGGACAACTTCAAGTATCACTTAATGTTTTTTCTCAAAATCTAATTTACTTTCGTAAATTATGTGTCAGATCAAAATCAGATTAACAAATTCAAAAGGAATGAGTAATAAATAACTCATACAATGACATATTTATTATTTAACTAAATAATAAATATGTAATCAAAAATCTTGTTAGCTTTTGGTTGAAAGCTAACAAGATAGTTACAATTAAGTAAAAATTTTGTTAGCTTTTGGTTGAAAACTAACAAGATAGTTACAATGATAGTTGTATTGTGACTTATTATATATATATATATATATATATATATATATATATATAATTGAAGGATTGATAATAATTATGAAACCATAAAGTAATCAGAAGTTATTACTCATAGTATTAAACATGAATATATTGTCATTGATAAAGAAATACAACTCTCTAAGCCTACTAATTAGACTTGAATTTTAACTTTATTTGCAAATTAATCTATATATGATCACTTATCAATATTTTTAGAGACATTTAGCTGACAAATAAAGTAGGCATAGCCCCAATAGTAATTAAATATATTGTTTTAATTAAAGAAATTTTTATTAATTTCACTTTAAAGAAGAATTTTAGGATGTCAAATTTCGAATCAGTATAAAACAACACTAATTGGAAACATACAATTTTTTTACATATAAAACCTTTCTTGGCATGTTTATATATAAAATCTAGGGAAAATTATGCGGTTAAGCAAAGTTATACTACTTAATTACTCATCATAGCTATAGTTTGCTATAATTACGATCGTGACTAACATTATACATTAATTACATGGTTGATCGCGTTTGTATATGTATAATATTCGCCAGAATATACAAATACATATGTATAATATACAATTATCTAACCCATATACATATACAATTCACCTCTCTCCCACTCTCTGCCCTCTCTCGCTCGCGTCTCTCCTCCCTCTCCCAATCTCGCTCGCCTCTCTCCTCTCTCTCTCAATCTCGCTGTCATATATACAAATGCATATGTATAATATACAATTATTTAACTAATATACATATACAATTCACCTCTCTCCCACTCTCTGCCCTCTCTCGCTCACCTCTCTCCTCCCTCTCCTAATCTCGTTTGCCTCTCTCCTCCCTCTCCCAATCTCGCTTGCCATATATACAAATACATATGTATAATATACAATTATCTAACATATATACATATACAATTCACCTTTCTCCCACTCTTTGCCCGCTCTCTCTCGCCTCTCTCCTCTCTCTCCTAGTCTCGCTCACCTCTCTCCTCCCTATAACATGTAGCTATGAATTGTAATTATCAAACTATAACTACGGAGAGTAATTAGGCTATTTTTAAGTGGCTATATGTGAAAGTTCCCCTAAAATCTAAGCCTAATGGAGAGTAATTAGACTATTTTTAAGTGGCTATATGTGAAAGTTCCCCTAAAATCTAAGCCTAATGGATAGTTTAGCATTAATAGTTATCATCCGTAATAATCTAAATTACAAGCGCAAAATTAGTTCACGGAAATCCTAATTAGATTACATGTCTGCAAATATATTTCTAATTTTTTTTTTGACATATTTTCCTTTGGACATATAAATCACATTTGAATTTTTTTTTTACTGTTTGACCCTCTTAGCAAGGGAGCCTATGTGATGCAATGATAAAGAATTTTTCGCACCATTAGACTCGAGCAGTTCAAATAAAAATAAGTGACATTAATTTAAAACAAACCTTAAATTTATTTAACAAAATTTCTTATACATTTTGTGTTTAATATGTTCTCGTAATTTCTTAAAATATATGGCAGGCAATAAATTATGTCTCACTATTTAATTTTTTCAACTATCAATATAGTCAATCAATCTAATCTTTTGTAAGACATTAATATACATGTATGAATTATTTTACGTCAAATAACGTTTAAAGTGTTTATATCTTGGACAAATTTTTATTGATTATAGTTTTGAAACTTTTTTCAATTAAGTTAATTGTTATATAAACTATTAAAATATTTTATAAGTAGTAGAAATAATTCAAAATAGAAATAAGACTTCACTTGATTGATTCAGTATGTCAATAAAAGTATCAATATTTACATGTATTGTTACGACCCAAATCATCATGATTGGCACCCACACTAGCACTCTGGTGAGAGAACCACTACTACAACTCAAACCAAGGAATTAATCTAAAAATCAAGGCATTTAAGTATATGAAAGTAGAAATTATGGCTAAAAACTGAAGTTTCCGTAAACTTCAACAAAAGATCTAACAACTAACAATGCGGAAGAAACAATCTAGAACTTGAAAGTCAATGTACCAAAACATCTAACAATGAACCAAGTCTAAACAAGAAAGGATGCAACCCCTAATCTAATGAACTAATCAACTATCTAGAACAAAAGTCCTAAGTCCGAAAATGGTGGACATAGACGAAAGAGGATTCCATGGCAGCCCGAAAGAACTGGCTCACCCTTGAATTCGAACGACGATCACTGATCTCCTAAGTGAGGTCTGTCAGTAGCCGCTTAAAGATGTCATGTACTCAACAAAAATAAGAGCTAGTGCAGTATCAGTACACAACCACATTATACTGGTAGGATCACACGACTATCCCACTAAGTGCAACATAAGCAAGTCAAGACAACAATATAATCACATGCATATATATATATCGAACATATAATATTATCAACATTATGAACAACTTCACATTTCGCAAGAGACACGATTAAGTCACGTCATTGATCGTCTCATAGAACCCAAACCCAAACAGTAAGCATATCGGAACGCGATATTCGGTCCAATAATTGTGCCAAAACGTGACAACTGATTCCATAGTTATGTCGGAACGTGACTACCGATCCAAGTTAGTTATGCCGAAAATTGGCAATCGATCCATTCAACACACCATAATCACAACACAAGTATATCTTCAAGATCATACATTTAAGTCATGATTTCATGGCAATCATCATTCATCTATCTCATTACAACAAGTGTGATCAACATTGCAACATTCATACATATACAAGTATCATAATGAAGCAAAAACAAGTATACATCACACAATCATAAAGTCACAATCATCACATACCTCGAAACAAGCTTGAAACCCTATGAAACTTGATCATTTCCTTTGCGGATTCGTTTCGCTTGTTCTTGGTCTACAAACAATCAATACAATACGGGAATCAATAAACAATCACTAATTATCCGAATTACTAACAATTCTATGAACCCTAGATTAGACCCATGATCCTAATTATCCAAATTAGGGTTGTTTCCACCATAAATCTATAACAAAACCCTTCCCCATCAATATTCACCCTTTCTATTACGTTCTACGGATCGAAAGATGGATTCGGAGAGTCAAAAGGTTACCTTTAGCCTTAAGAATGGTGAAAAACGAGTAGGAGTCACCTGAGGTTCGTTCCTTAGCTCTAAAAATCGAAAAGTGCCAAATAAGGTCGTTTAGGGGTTTATTAACGACTTTAAGTCGTGTCTGGCCCGCCACAATGACCCTCACCCCGCTGTAGAGGCCCTACCAAGGTGGGTTGCATGAGACAAAGAGCTAATTAAAGATTTCCAAAATCCCCATTTCACAACACCCCCCAACCCACGACGCTCAGAAAATACCCTTCACGCTAAGATCTATTTCGTGAGTTCTACTCTCCTGAATTCACTTCCGTAAAGTCGTACGGATTTCTTAACGAGTTATCTAACTACTCATGTAATCAAAATCATAATTAACTCCCCCAATTGTTATCAGATTTCCCTATGCCTTAAAGACTCCGATTTCGTCCAAATCTGAAGTAGGTTGAGAAAATCCAAATACTACGAAAATGTTTTTCGACCTCAAATTTTCCTCCGTTGGCTTTTCTATAACGACAGGAGCATGTCGTTACATGTATAATATCTCCGATTACTTTTAATTCTAAACAAATCTAAATCATACAATATTATATACCATGATTGTTTTGCTTTTGAATTAGAAATTCAAAATGAAAACATGCGTGCCTTTCTAATTAATTTGTGATTCAAAGTTATTGACTGTAATTTCCTAATCGTGAGTGTTTAAAGAAGATGGGCTTCCTACTTGTGAGTGTTCATCAAATAATTATAGACGTAGTACATATGGCTCCAACATCAGTCTGTCAAGCATATTTGCAACATCCAATCATAAACCATGTGCATTTTTCATAACTCATTCACATTTATCTATTTTATATCAATATTTTTTGTTAATTTTCACCAGTTAATGTCAAATATTCATTCTTTTGTACAGTATTTTAATAATTCTAGGACGACTAGACTTTTAAATTAAAGAGAGAGTTCAACTTGGTATCATTATATGTTGATTATTCTATCCTAATATAATTTCCAATTCTAATTAATTCCTCTTATTTCAATTGAATATTGATACACCTTAGTATAAGATGGCACTAGTTATGGTCTGTGCAATTGATGGAAATAACATTATTACGTACTCTATTTTAAAATAAAAAATAAAAAAAATCGAGCATTTGCAATCACTATATATTTTTTGTGTGATGATAAATCTTGGTTCAATATTACAATTCGTAAATCACGTAAAAGAGATAAATTACATTAGATTAAGCTCTGTGCATTCGATTGAAAAAAAGTTTTGTACTTTTTTTTTCATCTCTTGATACCATATCGTGATATGGTATCGTATGGCTAAACGCCTACTTATTTTCCTTTCCTTTCTAACTGTGATTTTTTAATTTTCAAAAATATCTGGGCCAATTTAAAGTATCAACTAGATAGAAATGAAGTTGAAGATCCAGACCCTAATTTCCCTTTTAGTAAAATAAAAAATAATCCTTTTTAAAGACTTAAGAACCATTTCTAAAGCGATTCGGCCCAATTGATTTTGTAGTCTTCTACAAATTCGTTTATATATGTTTTTTAATAAAAAAATTTATATTTTACATTTATGAGATTTCAAATAACGCATACGAAATCCGAAAAATAAAAATAATCTCCTCCTTTCTCTCTAAGATGAGTTCAATAATTGAAGTGCAAAAGTCTAAGCTATCAAGAAATAATAAATTAGCCCGATCTTTATCTCTTTTCCTTTTTAAAATGAGTTGCCTTTTAGTAAAGAGTCCATAGAAATGATTGTAAGCACAATATTATATTTTATATAATAAATAGATCTGAAAATATTTCAAATTTCATAGCAAGAAAAATCAATTAGTTACACATTTAATAATACCATATCATTATTACTTTAAGTAAACTTAACCTTTTTTTCAGATTAGTTGGCACTACTAAACGTGTTCCTTTTTTTCTTTTTTCCCCTTAAAACGTAGCTCGTATACGAAGATATGCAAGGTAACATAGAATGCGTCATATATGTATAATAAAAAATAATGTGAAAACTGTCAAATTTATCTTTTAACTGAATAAAAAAATTACACTAAATATATTATTATTGTCATAGCCAAATCACACATGATATTCGAAAAAATGAATAGAACATCAATTGTAATAAAATGATAAAATATATATAGAAAAAAATATTCATAAATCCATTAATTTCATAAAAATGGGATAGGGCAAACTACATAAATCCCACTAGCTTAGATCCTAATTACTCAGATTCCCGATAGTTTTAAATATTACTACCTCTACCATATTTCATACTTAGGATACATGAGTTTGAATCCGTGAGATACATGTATCTGCCGAATTTTAAAATCAAGATACGAATTTTATTTGTTTAAATTAATTGGTTGTAACTGATTTCCTTAATATAAGGCGGAAATCAAGGAGTGTCTCTATGCTTAATTAATTTCATTTTATTATTATTTGAAATAATAAATTCGTTAATATTATTAATTAAAGACAAAAACATGTATATCTTGGTCATGCAATTTGATTAATTTCATTTTATTACTCTTAAAATAATAAATTCATTAATATGATGTATCTATTATCAATATATGATGTATCCGACAAACTAAACACTTAGATACATGTGTATCATACAAGTATATTCATATGTATCATAGAAGTATCTAGTATTAATATTGTGTCTTTGTTATATGTGTCTAGTATTAATTTCATGCATCTATTTATATGATCTAATATTGATTTCATGTATCTATTTATATGATTTAATTTTAATTTCATGTATCTTTTATATGTATCTAGTATTAATTTGATGTATCAAGTATCAATTTCATACATTATATTCAATAACATGTATCTTAGATACATAGTAAGCGCATACATATAATTATGTGTATCTAAATATGAAATATAATTGAAACACATGAATTTAGGAACAAATCACGAATGTAGAGTATTTGTCTTATCATTAATCCCAAAAAGGAAAAAAAAATCAAAATTCTTCCTTTTTTTAAGGATCTGAATATTTTTCTCATAGATACATATAATCTTAACTCATATGCATGAACACATGATGTGTATCCAATGTTGTTGCACTTGATGTGCATCTAATGGTGTATTTGTTCAGTTAATTAAAGCTTGAGTGCTTGACGTAATTCTTTCATCTTGATTGGGTCGTTCCTATACTTAGATCTATTCTCAACTTAAATGTTGGCGGATAAAGAGTTAGTCCCTGCAATGAGAAATTCATGAGTGAAAATGAACAAATAAAAGTTGTTTGATTTAGAATCATATTGTTAATGTGTAATTCTTTAACAAGAATCATCCAATTTTGAGAATGTTTAACCATTAAAGTGTTTGAGAAACAACAAAATCAAAAAGTATAAAACCTAATTTGTAAAACTTTTAAAAATTGAACTTTAGAACATTATGAACTCTAACTCAGATACAAAATCAAAATACGTGAGAATAATAAAATAATAATAATAAACCTATAAGTATAACGTTGATTTGAACATGCAAACATGTACTGAGAGGATGAAGGAAGGAAGAGGGAGAGGATGAAGGAAGGAAGAAGGCTGGTGGATGTGGGGGATAGGGAGGAAACGGCACATTTGAAAAGAAGAGAGTTTGACTTGTTAAATGAACCATTAATTAAGGAGTTGAAATTTAAGATAATTATTCAATATCATATTTATGGGATTTGTGTATCTAATTAAATCTTTTAAAATATATGGTATAAATATTAAAAGTAGTAATATGTATAGTTGTTTTAAACTAGAGCTAAATATAGTATATATGATAGTGATGTATGTGTAGATATGTAGTTTATCCATTTTTGGTTATAATATTATTGTCGGTTAAGATTTTAAAAAAATCACATTTGAGAAGAAATAAATCTAGAAAGGTAAAGACTAAAGAGCAATTAACTCGTTTTTTCCTATTGATGACATGCATTGGTGGTTTAATTATTATTACTTGAAGTAGGTGAAATTATAAAATTAATCGAGAGATTAAACACACTGAGAAATAATACTAAAAGAATTGATTTTCTATTACCCTCTATCCCTACTTACTTGTCAAATATTTTCTAATTTAATTTATCTTTTTATTTGTTATTTTTGACAAATTCAGGAAGAACAAATAGCTTTTTCCTATTATAACTTCAACTAGTGAATATAGCCGCGCTTCGCGCGGTTATAAGTTTATTAGTGAATAAATAAATAAGTTCTTTTAATTTAGATAAAAATATAAAATTATAAATATAAATCTTTTTGTTGGAACTCATGGATTGATTGGTTACAATTTCTAAAAACATTACACCTTATTTGAATGATTGAAGAATAAAGTGAAGAAGATTATATTGAAATTCTAATATATACAAATTTGATCTACCAGCTAAATTATTACTCATTCAATATTAATATTCAATATTATAGTGATTTTCTCTTTTATTTAAACCTCATAATTATATAAGAAATTTTAATATTGAGTATGTTAAGAAAGTTTTATTTATAGAAAAAAATAAAGAGAAGAAAATAGCAAAAAAAAAAATTTAATAGATTGATGAGAGACATTTAAGGAAATGAAATAAATGGCAATAATAAGAAAAAAAAACATATCTTTTATTTGAAAGAAAACGGAAGAAAAACAAAAAGACAGAAATGTGAAGGAATGAAATAAATGTTAGTAATAATTAATGAAGAAAGAAATAGATGTTCTTTTACAATTTCTTTGATCAATTTTTCTTAAAAAAAGTTCAAAATTCTGAGAAAAAAAAATAGTGATATTGCCCAATGAGACATGCCACCTTACTTTAATTTGAAAAGATAAAATATAAAATATTAATTTAAATGTAATTTAACACTCTCAATTGTATAATAACTACTTTTATGATTAGAAAAATGAAATGAGGAGATTTTATTGAAATTCTAAATAACAATTTGAGAAAAAGGTTAAATTATACTAATCAATATTAATATTCTCAATTATTACATGACTTTCTCCCTTTTTAAAAATTCATAATCATATAAGGAATTTAATAGTTGAGTATATTAAGATAATTTTATTTAAAGTATAAAAAAAAAGATAGAAGAAAGTGGCAAGAGATGCATTTTAAGGAAATAAATGAAGATAATGAAGAAAATTATATTTATTTTTAATTTGGAAGAAGATGGAAGAAGGAGAAGAAAAGAAAGAGATTTGAAAAATGAAATAAATGTCAATAATTAATGAGAAAGTAAATATAATTTTTTTATAAATTTTTTGATTAAAAAATTAAGAAAAAAGTTTAAAATTATCTAAACTAAATAGTAATACGTAGTGTTATATATATATATATATATATATATATATAGAGAGAGAGAGAGAGAGAGAGAGAGAAAGAGAGAGATCTTTAGAAGAAGAAATGAGGTAAAAATTCAAAATAAAAATGACTGATCAAATTTTGTAAAAAAAAAAAATGCAATGCTTATAAAGTTATAATAGTTAATCCTTAGGTTAAATAAATAAAAGAAGATAAAAAGAACAAAGGAAAATGAGTGATTAAGATAAATGATACAAATTACATTAATGATGAAATTAAGGAAAGATAGAAAAAAAGATTAATGGCATTGATAATGAAAGTAATTAAATATAATCATTTCAAATATTAAAAATTTTAGTCATCTAAAATTAGGAAAAAATCCAAAAAAATTTAAAAAGATTTCAAATATATAAAACTATAAGTTTAAAAATTGTTATACCGTTAAGTAATAAGTAGTATTTATGTGTAGCTAAATATTTATATATACCTAATTAGAAATAGTTTATAATAGTTCTTTGCTTTCCTTTTAGAGAAAATGGTCTAAAACCCTCCAACCTATATCCGAAATCCCAACTACACACTCCAACTTTACGGGAATCCTATCACCCACTTGAATTGTTTAAAACTGTAATAATTGCACCCCTAAAAAGCCATAACCAGATCTGTGTTGGCCTGTGAACTTCACGCCTTTTACAGGTGAAAATTCAATTTATTTATTTATTTATTTCAATTCTTTATAATTCCGTTCCACTTTTTCCTATACTCTCCCAATTTCTTAAAATCTCTAAGGTAATTTCTTCCCCCAATTCTTTCAAATTCCTATGGAATTGTGAGAAACAAAGATGAATATTGATAGCGGGAGCTTGTCAAGTGATATTTGAGTTTTGCTTGTCGGAGAACATTGAAAAATAATCTAAAAGGATCTGTGCATATCGCTGCTACGTCGAAGTTTTGCTTGCTTCGCCGGAGCTCGCTGGTTGGAGCAGTGCAGCCGCAAGGTTTTGTTGTTGTTGTTGTAGTCGACCTTGTTGTGAGAACAGAGGTAGGTCTTCATGGTGGTTGTCTCCGAATGGGAGAGAGATAAGAGGAGAACGGGGTTTTGTTAGTGGTTTGGGTTTCGCCGGAGGTGGCGACAGTGGTGGCTAATGGTTGAGTAGCAAAAGAGGGAGAACAAACAAAAGCACTAGTAATGCCATTGAATCCTTTCATTGATTAATTGAAATTTGAGATTGATAATTAAAGGATCTACAATAAAAAGGAAAAAAACATTCTCATTAGGGAGTTCAATTGAATTTGATGTAAACCCAATTTAATTTTTGTATGAGAATTTGGTCTTTGTTGCTATGGAGAAGAAACAATGGTTTATTTTAAGGGTGGGGAAGATGACTATTTTCTCGGAAATTTTCGTCAAAATTCACCTTCTAATGCGCCTAGAGAACACCTCCTATGACAGGTCAACGTTTAAGCGTGTAGAAAATAGAAAAATATAAAGTTCAGGGGGGTAATAGGACACCCTTGAAATTGGAGTGTGTAATTGGGATTTCGGATATAGATTGGGAGGGTTTTAGACCATTTTCTCTTCCTTTTATTATAATATGAAGGAGTTTAAGATTTATAATTATTTTAATAGTCATAAATAATGAAATGGTCCCATTCACTAAATTCTATTTGAACATTTAACAAAAATTAAATGTGTCATTGAATATTATTAAACAAATTTGCAGCGGGGGTTATTTATATGTGTTAAAGATCTAAACTTTAATTACAGACACATAAATAAAATATAAATCAGAAAAATACTTGTAATAAAAAAAAGAAATTAATAGAATAAAAAAGTTGAAATAAATAATGTGAGCACTAATTTTGGCTCCTTTCAAATCATAATATTTTTTTTATTCTCCTTCTAGTTTTATGAATTCCATAAATAAATTGATTTTTTCTTCAAATAATTCTTCCTTTACTCTTCTCCTAATTTAATATGAATTCCACAAATAGATAATTCTTTTTGGCCTTTGAACGCTTATCACTCTTACTATAAATTTCTCAATCAAGTTAATTTTTTCTCAGCATGTATTTTTTTGTAAAAAGAATTATAGTATAATATGTAAGAATTATTATTAATTATTTCTTAGTTATGGCCCAAGTTTACTTGTAACCCAAGTAGTACCATAAATAATATTTGATAAGGAATAAATCTCGTCCGTACATTGGTTACTTGATGGACGTACCAGATTAAGTCATAACCTCTATAAATTGGTCCTCCCTCCACCCATTAGAGTTACCACATATTCTCTACATTAATTCCATCGCTGACGGTTGTGGTAACAAAAAATTAGGGCAAGGAGGTAGAAATCAATTTACGACTAACGCTTCCACTTCTCTCTGTGGTGATTTCTTCCGCATCAGTTATGTACCTCTAACGATCTCTATGTAAGATTATCGTGTTCAAGATCCTGAAAGTATTTAATCTTACATGTGGTATCAGAGCCTGGATTATTTGAACGTATAATCTTCATAAATTATATAACCGCATCAACCTTGATAAAGTAATAAAAAGTTGATCGGTGGTATATATAAGGCATGAAATTCGAGGATACTAAATATATGTTCACTTAGTATTCTGGTTTTCTCAAAGGGTACTTTTGGATTGAGAGCAAATGACATAAATGGTCCCTAAACTATCCTAGTAGGTCTAAAATGGTCCTTTAACTATACATTTGACGGATATGGTCCTTTAACTATCCACCCTTTTGTCAAGTTTGGTTTCCATCCACTTTTTTAAAAAACTGTTAGTTAACACCGTTAATCTGTTAAGTCAATCTGTATTGACTTTCTTTTTCGTCATTTGTTTTGTCCATTATCTCACTATTTCCTCACTTTTTTTCTCAATTCTTTTCTTTATTGTCTTATTGCAATTAAATCGTTGGTCGTTATTTCATGCGAGTTAAAGCAAAATGCAAAGTAGCGAACACAATTGAGAAAATATTGTGAGCAAAAATACGATTCTATTTTCATGTTAATAATCGGTCATTACATCAATGAAATTGCATAAAATTGCAGAAAAATTCAAAAATCAGCAACTAAATTGAACTATAGTGCTCTGTTTTCAACAATTGTTGTGCAGAAAATAACTTAAACTACAACAAAAAATAGCAGCTATAAAACTTTGATCGAATTGCAGCACCAGAACACCCAAAAAAAAAAATAGTTCCCAAAACGTCACCAAACTGCTGCACATACAGCTCCAAAAAGGTCACCAAACTGCTGCACAAACAGCAGCACCAACTACCAAAAATCAGCACCAAACTGCACAAAACACAGCTCCAAAAACGTCACCAAACTGCACAAAAACAGCTCCAAATTGAGAGAGAATGTGTACTGAACGACGTTTGTTGACGGTATTCATAAAAAGTGGATGGAAACCAAATTTGACAAAAAGGTGAATAGTTAAAGGACCATATCCGTCAACTGTATAGTTAAGGGACCATTTTAGACCTACTAGGATAGTTTAGGGACCATTTATGTCATTTGCTCTTTGGATTGATAACCACCTTTCTCCTGCTCCCACTTGGCGTAAAAGTTTGGTAGTATGATCCTCTTGTTTTTGTTTTTTTTTTTTCTAATTTATTCAATTAGAAATAAAGGGGCAATGAATGTCCTTTAACAAGTGCCTCATTAAAATTGGAAATTTCCCATGAAATCATGACCGTATAAGAAATAGCCATGGAAAATTTTAATCTTGCCATAGTATAGTTAAAATTATTCACATGCACAAATTTTTATGATATTATGTGTGTATTTATATTTATGTAGTTTGTTAGTCACCAAAATGGTCAAACTAGAGAAATTAACGTCTACACATATAATGTTTATGATCACTTGATGCATGTATTACACTATACCATTTTAGGCCTACGGCCATCCTAGTAAAGTGTAGCCTAAACTAGCAAAAAGTGTGGCCTTTGATAAAAGGCTACACTTTTGGACTTTAAGCAACGCTTTTTAGAGGGTGGCCTAAAGAAGCGTAACCTTTGACATTAGGCAACACTTTTTAAATGTCGCCATCTTTGGCTACACTTATAAAGCGTAGCCAAAGAGGTATAAGGGCACGCTTTGTTGTGATGAATTAGTGACACCTATTTTTTATTATACTATACTTAAAAGCGTTGTCTTTGCTTTGTTATTGGTCACACTTACAAAGTGATGCCTTTTATATCTCATCAAGAGCAACACTTATAAAGTGTAACTTTGTAACTCATCTAGAGCAACACTTATAAAGTGTAACTTTTCTTATGTACAAGATAACATTGGACGTCCTACAACAATACTTTTGAAATGTGGCAATGTTGTGTAGAATTTTGTAGCCACAATTTTTTTTTTATTTTTAAGAATAATAATTTTTATTTGCATATATTCAATATATAATCACATAATTAAATATACAAGTGACCTAAAGCACAAAATTAGCTAATAATTAAATCGAAGCTATATATTTCAAATAAACTTCGAGAAACATGTCTTGTACAACCAATACTTAGAAAGTGATTGCTTAAAGATCTTTACTATCAATAAATTCCAAAAAACCAAATGCATTCAAACGTATATGACAATAGTACAAAAACTCTTCATCGTTCACTACAATAGACCTAGTTTACTTTTGGCCACATGCAATTCAAATTCAATTACCGGCATTTTCCTGCACATTCAAAATAAAATTATAAGTTAGTGAAATAAATGTGGAAGTGCATAATGAGTATTCACTATAAGCCAACCAATCCAAATCAATATATATATATATATGCAAATCATATAGAATATATATCAGAACGTGAATTCTGGATTACTGCATGTATTGTAAACACAAAGGACACTTGTTACATGTCTGTATTGGGCAAAAACTGGGAACTGCCATTTCATTAATCAAGAAAGAGCTCAAGAGACTAGCAAAGAGATGAGGAATTTAAAAAAAGAAAAGAGTTGGACGCTGATAGGAAGAACAAAAACAAAGGTGAACAAGGCAAACAAGATTTCAGAAACCCACAAATGCAATACACAAATAGAGAGGATGGAAACACCAGTTCACGTATAATACCAACAGCACCAAAAAAAGGAAATAACAAGAATTCAGCTGATGAAGAATGGCAGACTCAGAAGAGGAAAGCTTGCAGGCCAGTTCAACATAGCATGGACAGACCAAAATCTCCTAAGGAAACATTGCAGCAGCAACACAGACTCATCACACAAGTATGACTACTAATTCTGCACTCCCTACTTCTAATAATTTCATTGATCTTTTTATGTAGGATCAACAAAACAATCAAGAAGGAGCTAAAAATCAGAATTCAAAAAATAAGGATACAATGGACACAAATTAATAATAAGTCAATCACTGACAGCATGTTGAACATGAGAACACTCACATTGACCATAGTCTAGACCATAGAGCCCCTACTACCCCCCTCAGCATCACATTCAGAATAAACAACAAGTTCCAGACAGGTCTCAGGTTAATGCTACAAGTCAGGGTCATAAATCATTTAATCTGAATGTATGTTATTATTAATCATAAATACAAATATCAATTTTTATTATCAGGTATATTATATTATATATAGTACGTCGTACATTATTATGATAATCTTTAATAGTATTAATAAGATTTTAATTTGTAAGCTTCCTTTAAAATATGCACCATACAGTATCTATTATTATAATATTAATTACTTAACATTTCATATTCTATGTTTACTTAAAACAAGGAATAACTCAATGTCAATTAAATTTGGGTTTAGAGATGTAGAACTAGGCGGAAACATTAACATTTCACAAAATTAATGTGCGAAATATCTGTTATCATAATACTACTCAAAAAACGATTGTGAGGATTTCATAAATATTACTATTCATTTGTCTGGGTATCATATATATTTAAAACAGAAAATAGTTTATTCTAAAGTGACGCCGGGGCGAAGTGGGCTACAAGGGGAATGAGGTAAATTTATGCGGAGCGGGATGGAACTGGTTGAAATCAACAAATTCTCTTGTGCGGGGTGGATTGAACTCTTTGTGGGTTTATGCGGATTTGCCCCGCAATCGCTCCGCCCACTCCATTGTCATTCCTATGTATTGCTAGTTAATGGAATAGTCGAGTTATAATGAACGAATAGAAGATTAATTGATAAAACTTTATGAAGCATTATCAGCATAATTGGATCCCTCGAAAATTTGTATTTGCTCATGTTCGCATGTGTTATGTAATGATTCATCAGAAAGATCGAAAATCTTTTAATAATATAATGATTAAGTTTCATCCTTACTCTATTCGGTCATGATCCGATATCTGGTGTCACAATTTTGAAGTTAGACAAATCTGGTATTGTAATACTGGAATCAAGTGTCCTAGGTTCGGATTTCCAAAGAATATATATAATTACTTCTCTCGATTGAGACTAGAGATAAATTTGATATTCTCATTTCTCGGCAGAGGCTGAAGATAAATTTGTTGTCCACCATTATTATTGAATCAAATCTAACTTGTTCTTCTACATGACATTTTATGATTGTCCACGTACATGTGTGGTTTGATTTTTATTCTATACAAAACCATATGTCCATATTTATAAAACTGAAAGATTTATAACAATTATGTAACTATAGAGTAATAAAAATTATTACTTATTTATTGTACTAAACATAAATATATTGTTATTGGTAGGAATACAACTCTCTAAGCGTAGTTATTAGATTCGAATTTTAACTTTATTTGCAAATTACTTTATGTATGATCATCTCATCAGTATTTCTTTTGCGTTTTTCTAAATGTAGCTAGCAAATAAAGTAGACGTAGCCCAAATACTAATTAAATATATTATTTTAATCAAAATATTTTTTTATTAATTTCACTTTAAAAAAAAGAATGTCATAGATAATGCAACAAAAAATTAACAAATATGAAATTGAATTAAAAAAAATTGAGAAGTGTGATTATTTTAGATCGTCAGATATGATATCTAAATTTATTATTCACAAAACTAAAATTGCAGTATAAAAAATACTAATTGGATAAATATGGCTGCAACATATTTTCAAGGGAAAATGCATAAGTACCCCCCAAACCTATGCTCGAAATCCCAGAGACACACCTAACCTTTACTAAGGTCCTATTACCCCCCGAACTTAATTTATCTATAATATTCTACCTCTTTTCGGCCTACGTGGCACTATCCTTGAAAAAAATGTCAACATGCGCTGGGCCCACAAGATAGTGTCACGTAGGCCAAAAAGGAGTAGAATATTACATATAAAATAAATTCGGGGGGATAATAGGACCTTAGTAAAGGTTTGGTGTGTCTTTGGGATTTCGGGTATAGGCTGGGGGGGTACTTATGCATTTTCCCTATTTTCAAATCTTTTTTGGCATGTTTACGTATAAAACCAAGACTGATCAGAGAGTTTAACATTAATTTTTTTTTTGGTTTAATATTGTGGTCATAATGACCATTTCTATTAAAGGGAAAATTGTCTATAATAGCAAATTATTAATTCAAATTAAATGCTATAAACATAGTTTGATTTAATTGTACCCCATAATAAACTGTTGCTATTTCGCCTCTCTTCCTGGTGGAATCTCGCTCGCCACTCTTGTTCTCGTTGGCAGTCTCGCTCACCTCTCTTGCTTTTATACAAACACAAATATATAAAATGCGTTTGTGTTTGTATAAAGCGAGAGAAAATTGTATATATACATATATTTTCGTTCCCCTCTCTCCCCTCTCCCAGATCTCGCTCGCCACTCTAACTCGCCTCTCTCACTTTATACAAACAAATGTATACATTGCGTTTGTGTTTGT
>NC_064289.1:8374108-8486351 GCF_019186545.1 Solanum stenotomum | reverse complement strand
GCCACCTAAATTCCTTACGAGTTACGACATTTGCAAGCCTCATTCACACACCTACTTGTAGCTCCCATTTGTCAGGCTGATGCTCAGCTAAACAACATCATAGTGTTATTGATTGATTAAAAGAAATACTTTTCAGAAATTCTATGATCAAGAAGTTTTTGAGAAGAGTTTTAATGCTACATTCATTGCACTTGTACCCAAAAAGAAAGGAGCTAAGGGACTATAGACCAATCAGTCTTATAGGTAGTATTTATAAAATACTATCTAAAGTACTCACAGAGAGACTGAAGGGTGTGATAGACAAACTGGTGGATTCACAACAAATGGCATTCATAAAAGGGAGACAAATCATGGACGCCGTTTTGATTGCTAACGAAGCAGTAGACTCCAGCACTAAACAGAAAAAGCCTGGCATTCTTTGCAAGTTAAACATAGAAAAAGCGTACGATCATGTTAACTGGAAGTACCTGATGAAGATCGTAGAAAGGATGGGATTTGGACAAAAGTGGATGAACTGGATTATGTTCTGTATCTCAACAATAAACTTTTCTGTTCTAATCAATGGGCTTCCTGCAGGTTTTTTCAGCTCACAAAGAGGGCTCAGGCAAGGTGACCCACTATCACCTTTCCTGTTCTTAATCACTATGGAGGGTCTGAACAGTCTGATTAAGACAGCTAACACAAGGGGATGGTTGAAAGGTTTTGATGTGTTGAGAGATGGTGCTGAAAGTTTGGAAGTGACACACCTTCAATATGTTGATGATACTCTCATCTTCTGTGGTGCAGAGGAAGAACAACTGAAATATTTAAGGGTGATACTGGTCCTATTTGAAGGGGTATCTGGCCTGCACATTAATTGGCGGAAAGGCTTTATGTATCCCATTAATGAGGTCAATAATATGAGGTATATAGCCTCAATTCTTGGGGGTGTAGTTGGCACTTTGCCAACAACCTACTTGGGCATGCCTTTGGGAGCAAAATCCAAGTCTATTGAAATCTGGAATGGCGTGATAGAGAAGTGCGAGAAAAAATTGGCTAGATGGAAAACTCAATCCTTATCAATGGGAGGGAGGTTGACCCTCATCAACTCGGTACTTAATGCTCTACCAACATACATGATGTCATTATTTCCTATTCCAGCAGGGGCCATCAAAAAATTGGATAGGATAAGAAGGAATTTTTTGTGGCAAGGTAACAGCGAGAAGAAAAGATTTCACCTGGTGAAATGGGAATCTGTGGTAACTGGGAAAAATAATGGCGGATTTGGAATAAAAAATCTGATATTCCAAAGTGAAGCACTCAAAATGAAATGGTTGTGGAGGTACTTGTTTAAAGATCAGTTAATGTGGAAAAGAGTGGTAGGTGCCAAATATGAGGCGGTAGATAGTTGGATGACCAAGGATGTGACTTCACCTTATGGGGTCAGTTTATGGAGATCCATAAGAGAATTATGGGAGGAAGTCAAACTCAACTCCAAGGTGAAAGTGGGGAGTGGGAACAAGACCAAATTCTGGAAAGATGAATGGCATGAGTCAGGTAATCTGGAACTCCTCTTTCCAGACATGTATAACCTAGTTCTCTCACAACAAAGGACCATTGCAGAGATTTGGACAACACAGGGCTGGAATTTCCAGTTCAGAAGACATCTCAATGACTGGGAAGTGATGAGAGTGGCAGAATTTCTCAACATTGTTGGAAACTTCAATGGACTCCAGGCTGAAGAGGATGCATTATGGTGGAAAGGAAGCAGCAAAGGTATATTTAAAGTAGGTGTAGCTGACAGGTTGATGGAGCAACCAAGTCAACAGATTCCTATCTTGCCATGGAGACAAATTTGGAAAGGCAGAATTCCTTATAAAGTCTCATGTTTTATATGGCTCCTAGCTAAGGAAGCAGCTTTGACACAGGATAATGTTATGAAAAGGGGGATAACCTTATGTTCTAGGTGTTTTCTTTGTGGAGAAACATCAGAAACTGTTGACCATCTTTTTCTACACTGCAAATTTACTCAACAATTATGGAGGGTATTCTTGAGTCTCAAAGGCATATCCTGGGCTATGCCTAGGAGAATTACTGAAGCCCTAAAAAGCAACCTGGAAAGAGAGAAATTCTAGGTGTTTTGAGAGCGTAGAGAATAGTATGCAAAAAGTTAAACTCAACTGTATTTTGTTGTTATGTTTTTGGTGCAATCAATTATACTCAAATGAAACTGTCTCTATAATTGATGTTTTAGATTCAGTTTAGATTTAGAATAGTGGAGTTTTTGGAGTTCATCTGTATATAAGGTTTAGTACTGCCCATGTACTATTGTGTTATAATACAAAGTTACCAAGTTTCAAAAAAAAAAATGTGATTTTGCCTAGTGAGAACTGTATCCAGCAGGCTATTCTAGTTTTGTTTTTCAGTGGACAATAACAAAATAGTTTCTTTTATTATTTTCAAAGAGTACATGTACACAATGAAACTATGGAAGTAGTAGCAGCGTGTATATAAATGTCCATGCTTTAAACCTCTTTAAATGCAGATATAAACAGATTTTCCTGTTTGCATACTATATTTTGTTTTTTGGCAAAGATTTATTCAATGATGCTTGGTCTTATTGTAGGTTATTTGATTCAAATTTTGTTAGAGTGCTGCTACAACAGTTTGGATACTTATATTTCTGATTTCCGTAATGGTAAGTACAATATTAAACTTCCCTCCAATATTCTCTTCCGATCATTGTGTCTAATTTGCCTTATCTATGTTCTGACCACCTGTTTGACTTTTATTGATAGTTTGTTTAAAATCTCCTGTCTGAAGTGATTTTTTTTTTTTTGGAATCTTGAAGCTGATTGTCTGACTTGACTCAGTTTTTCTTTCTTTCTTGATTTGGATGGAATCTGGCAATTTTTGTAAAAACAGAAACATCAAAAAATGCATATGGCGGAAGTTGTTACATAGTATTTTATTTTTTTGAGTGGTGGTGGAGGAATAGAAAACTCTTGGCCATTTATGGTGCCAGGCGACTTCACACAATCTTTAGTTATGTTTCTTGAAACAGAAAGCAATGAGGACAAACATTAGAACTCAGATCGAAGCTCAGCTCAGTGCTCGACATATAATTAGTGGCAAATCAAAAACATGTTGGAATGGTTGGATGACTAAGCATGTCACTTCACATCTTAAGATACTGAAATTGATTGTAAGAAAATAATTGAGATGGAGATTGATGCAGGTGAGGGATGGGAAAAGGAATCACTGTTAGAGATGGAAGAGGGGAAAGAGATAGACCTATATATGGTGAAGGAGGCTGTAGGTTTCTTTATTTTGTAAAGAGGTTTTGTATTAGCCTTAACATTCTATAATTTTGTAGTATTACCTCCACCACCACCACCAAGTATGCCTTAGTCCATTATAAGTAAGTCAGGTATAAAATCCTCACGGATAACCGTTTGCCATTTAAAATCATCTCTTGCTAACATTTTGTCAGTATTAGCAAATTCCCTATTAACTTTAGGAAATCCCAACCTTAATTTACAATTTATGTAAACAAGTCCTGGTTTCTAGTGGATTAGCCTAAGCCAAAAACCTCTTAACTATTATATTGGTTGCATTGCTTTTTGCCTATAATAACATTGCTACCCTGAACGCAATGTGCTCATGCTGTTAAGGGGATTTGGAACACGTATAGCGATGGTGAAATAGGTTGAGGGTGCTGGACTCTTGATTTGGTGCTTAAATTGAGTGTTTGCTGACATGATTTGAGGTTGTCAGCAAATTTACTGATAATACTCAGCCAAATGTTTGTGGCATTTTCTTTTGGCATGAAATGACGTGTTATTCTGGCTCAGAGTGTTCATGTCAATCTTTAATCAAGGAGGAGATCTCGATTGAGTTTGCTAATGCGTGAGTTCTTCTGAGTTCTGAAATAGGTTGAGGGTGCTGGACTCTTGATTTGGTGCTTAAATTGAGTGTTTGCTGACATGATTTGAGGTTGTCAGCAAATTTGCTGAAAATACTCAGCCAAATGTTTGTAGCATTTTCTTTTGGCATGAAATGACGTGTTATTCTGGCTCCCAGCGTGTTCATGTCAATCTTCCATCAAGGAGGAGATCTCGATTGAGTTGGCTAATGCATAAGTTCTTCTGAGTTCTGAATACCAAAATAGGAATTCTGATTGTGTGTGATTGTTCTTTGCCTTTTATTTTCATCTTTCTGGTTTGTTGATTTATTTAGGTAAATGACATAATCAACCTTGCTTAACAGAATGAAAATGAAAGGCTACCATTGGATGGATTCCCCCGAGCTTTAGGTAGATAGGATTGTAGTGCGTACATGCAGAAAATTCAAATGTATAGATTTGGTCTTCCAGGATAGAAATGTAGCTTATAGAAATAATATAAGATGATAAAAAGGAGTGTGAAATGATCTATGCTATGGGAAATACCCCACCAAAGTAAAAAGATAAGTATGAAGGATTTTGAGACGAGTAATGTCACATGGGAGTGATAAGATGAGTGTCATAGAAAATATGAATGTGTAGATGGATGTGCGGCCATACAATATTTAGACAAAACTATAAATGATCACTTCGGACGTAGGATGCAAGTAACACACATGAATAATAAAATAATAAATAAGAAAATACTGTCTGATATGATTCGGCCATATCCTTCAAAGACTTTCGAATTTTCTGATCCATAGGAATGATACTTTGCTGATTGCAAGTGTTCTTGAAACAGTCAAGATAGACTAAAATCACGTTAAAGGGTGTAGTCTCAAAAGATCTATAATCTCTCAAATTTCATGTAGTTTTGGACACAATTAAAGTAAAAGATCCTTTTAAGCAATAGCGCAATGCCAACTAAATGGGATTAAGGTTAGAGGTTGTTGGTACCTCTGCATTAAGTTAGATGTTTGTTAGGATTGTTTTTTAGTTTGGTAAGCAATTGGTATGTCACTGTATGGATAGGTGTGAGAAGCAGAGAATATCTCGTTTTAGAGAATTCCTTATATATCTTAAAGGCTGAGTGTTGGAATGATATAAGCATAAGCAGAGCAGAACGGATATAGAGGATTTATATAGCTCGAATATAGCTGAGTCCTCCTAGTTTGGAGTTTTTGTGTAGTTATTGTTGTATGGACTCACTCTATGTTATCAGTATATTGCGAGCCTACAGAAACTGAAAAAATATACATCGAAGTAAGTAACATATATTAAATTTCATTTCCATCCTATCAGCACCCCACCTCCAAGTCTGTAAGAGAAGGGAGATTGACCCTAGATTAGAGAAAAAAATATGCTGAATGTAGACTTGAGGCAGAATTTTTTTGAGGTGAAGCAATTATGACCATTTTCTTGATAAAAGAAAATTACTACCATATTTCAATAGAAGATGCATGCATTTGAATGGTTCATGCTTATTAAATATATAAATAAGCATGCCTTTAATTTTATATTTTTAACTAAACATCTAACATATCTATGTTCTATAAGCATCTAATGGAATTCTAAAAGATAGCCTCAGCTGCTTTTCCAAGCTCCATTTTAGCCTGCAAAATCTTCCAGAAAGTGACATTGGTTTCAACTTTGTCTTTTTTTTTTTGGATAATCGTGGTGTTTGGGCTAGCTTGCACACACCTCGACCTCCCACCAACAACAGGTACTTGGTAACTTTGTCTATCAAGGCTAAAACAGATGGAAAGAAATCACCTAATTTTGTCTCTGGGAATTGAACCTCAGACCTCATGGTGCTCAACCCACTTCATTGACAACTAGAGCACACACACCCTTGGGTGCTTCGACTTTTAGTCTTTCTTTGGATAAGGAAATGGGAAGCCCGCAAAAATTAGTCTGGAGTCTAGACACTGCCATAGACATTTCATACACATCTCTGTTCTTGGTTGACTTATAATATTAGAAGTATCTATTTTACACAAAGAAAACTTGTTACTTAACCCCTCTCATTACTTTCTCATTGCAGGCTGCGAGAATCCTTGCAAACATAATTATTATGGGTTCTGGAATAATGGCAAGGGCCTTTGCCCAGGCATATCGCCAAGCTCTCACAAGTAAGTTTTCGTTGACGTACGCCCCTGTAATCCTCTCCTTCCATAACCAAACTTGGCATTGTAACTACTGGAAGTGTTTTTTTTCTTTGTTTAGGGGAGGGGAGAAGAAAATTTGGCAGTTTTCTATGGCACTTGCTTTTGAAATAGAAACACGATTTTACCTGAGGAGAAGTGTAAATGTGAATCTTGGCCATGTAATGTTTTTTTTTTTTTGATGACAAGGGAAACCCGCAGCCGCTACCCTTTGGGTGCGCATAGGGTAAAACCCCCGCTCCTATGCAATAGCTCGCAAACCACATAGGAGAGGTAACCCGCACTAGGCAAGCCCGGTGCGACGAGCTCGACCCAGAAGGCAAACCCCTTGCTTTCGCTGGCAAGGGGTTTCGAACTTGAGACCTCCAACATGGAAGTCCCAAGCCCAAACCACTGGGCCACCCCGAAGGGTGTTGGCCATGTAATGTTGCACAAAACCCTTTTGATTCCTGCAAGTTACAGTTCTCCTAGATTGGAAAACAATGGTTCTTGAAGCAACAATGTCCCTAGATTCCAAAACAAAACATATAGTATGTGATAGGTTAATATCCCATTAGTTGATGCACTTGAAGCTTTGCCTGTGTACTCCTTGCAACCTTGCTTGGGTTGATAATCAAGTTGTGCTTGGTTAATTGTAGATGCATCAAAAAATGGTGTTGCTCAAGAAGCAGTACAGAACATTAGAAGAGCAAGCAAAACTATGACAGAGGTGGAGGCTAGGCAAGTTCTTGGGGTTGCAGAGCATTCATCATGGGAAGACGTGTTGCAGGTTTGTCTTTGGTATTTTTACGCGATCATTTTCCCTATGGGGTTTAATGCATTGAATTGACACTTGAAAGTGCTTAATTCGTTTCTTCATCATTTCTTGCAGAAATATGACAACTTGTTTGAGAGTAATGCTAAAAATGGAAGTTTTTATCTACAATCAAAAGTTCATAGAGCGAAGGAATGCTTAGAATCTCTTTACCAAAGTAAAGCAGAGGGCCCAAATTAGTTCTTTGAAGTTCCTGCGGCAGTGCAGCTAGAGACATTCTGGGCTCTTGTAAGGAGTATCTTTAGTAGAGGGTAATTGCGTTCTACCACCAGATGTTCTCCTGCAATGTTACATACGTATTCAATCCTCAATTTTGGCCTGTTGGAGAGAAGCACTTAAATTAATCATTCGTGTAGTTTGCATCACTCTGCCTTTTCTGTCATTTTGCTTAGAAGCACGCTTCATTATTGTTTTATGCGCTTGTACGGTTACCACAGGTTTGATGGAAGAGGGGCGTGAAATTGAAAGTTCGGAATGCATTATCTTATGTCTTACAAAATGAAATAAATTGTGTGTAATTTGGCTGTCATGTATAATTTCTTCCCACAGGAATAAACTTTTAGAACTTCGATAACTCCCTCCATTTTTCCTTGTTTGTTGTAGTTTGACTTGGACAATGTCTAATAAAAAATGGAAAACCACTAAAATTTGTGGTCTTCAATGTCATAAGGAGTTGCATGAATATAAAATTCTGAAATTTATGATGTTTAAATATGATAAACATGTTATAGCATGTGTTTGACAATAAAAGCTTCTCACCAAAGTAGAACGGGAGTAGTAGTTTTCGTGTACTGGTTGATGTCAATTCTGTCTAATACAGGTGCATTAGAATAAACTTCTGAGAAGGTCTTTGACACTTCTTTATAGTTACCAATGCATAAACTATAAATGAGAAATAAAGGTGTTTCTAGTAAAATAATTCTTTTATATAAATGTGTTGAAACAACTCTTTTAATTAGTGTGTCAAAATCCAATCGGAGGGAGTAATAATACGAACAAAAGTAAGGTAAAGGCCTTGGGTTCTAGTCTCCTGTTTTTGTTAGGTAGCACTTTACCTTCGGGACTTTCCAAGCGTGAATTCTAATGTATCTCCAATGAAACACATATTTTAGTTTTGTTTAAAAAAGTGTTGGTATGAAAAAAATTTTGTTAGAAAAAAAAAAAGAATTAGAAACTTCGAAACTTATTCTTTTGAACTTTTCAAAAACTCCAAAAAAGTTGGGGCCGGCTTTGACTTTGCAAGTTCATTTGTTTGACTTTGCTGATTGAGGGAAAAACCGGAAAGTTTGACTAGTGAGGAACTGGATAGATATTTGGCGTGTGGACCCATCACTTCCATTAATCACATTTTCCCTTTTATTAGTTTTCCCATACTGTTTTGTCCAGCATTAGGACGATACATGGGATTTGGATTCACCGTAACATTAATAATATATTCAGTATAATTTTATAAGCACAGTTTGAAGAGGAAAAAGGTAGAGATTATTTTCGATAAACTTGACTCAAGACATGTGGTCTGAAATTTAAGGCCTGAAAATGCTAGTTTTATGAATGTTAAAAGTATTTCTTTATTCGCAATACAATAACATGAATATGAATATGCGTGAGTGAACGAACATATATAGTGTACGTTTGTTATTTTTACTCAAAAAAAAAAATGCACTGAGATCTTTCTTTAACATTAATCGGGTGAGTTTTTATCTTGTTCATTACCAAATACGGAAATACAAATATATAATAATAACAACATAATCAGTATAATCACACGAAGCGAAAGGAAGCACAATATATCTTCAGTTTAATTTTCAAAGAGTCAACTTGAAACAAAAAGAAAGAGAAAGTCAACGATTCATGAAGGGTCAACCCTAATCTTAAGTGCGTGTGTTTGTCCCGTGATGGCTCTATATAACTTCCAAGTTGAGTCAGGGAAGAGGAATCTGAATTTTCAGAGGTTCAAAATATATATATAAAAATATAATCACACGAAGAAGCTAAAGGAGATTTAACACTAATATATATATACATAAAAAATAATTTAAATCATACCATATACTATTTTTTTACTAAAAAAAGAGGTTTGAATAAACTCCCCTTGACCCTACCTAGCTCGCTCTCGACATCACTTGTTTGTATTTTGCATGTTTGACATCGTCAATAAAAGCCGAATTTAGCATAATTCCTTTCACATTTGCTCTTTTTTTTCCTTTCATATATAGCGAATGCAGAACTTGGAGATTTTAGTATCCAAATGTATAAATCACTGTAATAAGCAGGCAATAGCACACGCCATACTCGTGAGCAGTAAAGCTAGAGTACTTCAGGTTACCGGAAGAAACGGAGTTATGATTTAAAGTTTATAGGTTCACTCGGAAGATAAATACAGAATTTGAATCAGAATTATTGAGTTCGATTGAATTCATAGCTGAAGTTCTAGCTTTGGCCCTGGACTTACAGGTTTGACAAAATTCAATAGCTTTGACTAAAACTTTTTATTTCTATGACAAAAAATCAGTTTATTTTAATTTAAATTCGTATAAACAGAAACATGTATATTTTTGTGAAATAAAGTGAGTTTTCGAAAGAGACTGAGTTACCTACAAAATATTCTCAGAAAAACCTGCAAGTATTAAATAAATGGCTTGTTGTATAATAAAGAAGTATATAATCAGTATTTTTCCCATATATATATATGTCCTGAAGTCTTTGTCATCAATTTTGTTTTGTCAGTTTATCTATTTCTCTAATGCAAATGGAACATTTTGTTGACAAATTAAAGCAAAACTAAATATTACGTGCATTGTTGTTAAAAAAGGAAAGAACTGCTGATTTTATCCTTTATAAGTATTGTTAAAATTTACTTTCCTTCTACTTTATGGTTAATAGTAGAATATATTTTTTCATTTTTAATCCAGAAATATTTTGGAATATTTATTTTTCTTTCTGAGTCTAGAATTTTCATTAATTACATAATACAATTTACTTTCTTTTAATTTAATATCTATAAGGAAAATAACATATTTTCCTTTATTTTATTCTCATTTGTTCTCTATATATAGTGATATAGTCTTTTATTTCTGTTGCAAGAAACAATATTACTATAATAAATCAATGCAATGAATCTATTCTTTCTTCGATTTTCTCTCCCGTTTCTTCGATTCCATAACAAGAATATCTATAGATTAGAAGCTGACGACGTGTCTCACAAAGACCAAACTTAGCAAGAATATAATTTATATTTTATACCATCTTTAGACCATAAAATACATATGATTTTGAGAACATTATATACGGCAAATCCGGCTCCTTTCCATTTTTCCCAAGTTCTAGCTTGGATTGGAGACATATGTCATAGTTTAGAATTAATGATTGAGATTCAATTGATTAAAGTAAAGTTCTAATCATAATTATTTAATTCCATATATTTGCTTCTTAAATATTTTTGCAATCCATTATATTTTTCCTAAATATATATTTTTTAAAATCTTTACCGCCCTGCATACATAATTAAAACTTATACTAAATATTTTTACTTTTTTTGAAAAAAATTATAATACAGTTAAACATTTTTAATATTCTAATAGAGTATTAAGAGCTACAATGTCTATAGAGCAATATAGACTCCATTTAGGGAAAAAGAAAGAATTTAAAGTTGAAAAAAGTTATTTTACTCTTAAAATTAAAAAAAAAAACGTCAGGTCACAATTTTTAATTTCTTTATCTGGCAAATATTATTTGAGAAATGGAAAACGTTAGGGAAAAAAGTAAAATATCAGCAAAAAATTACTCAAGTAATTAAGAAAAGAATTTCTTTTAATTATATTTAGGACAAATATAATGTAAATCTAGAATTGTTGGATTGCAAAAATATTTAAGAAGCAAATATATGAAAGTAAATAACTATGCAGGACTTTGCTTTAATCAATTAGATCTCAATCATTAATTCTAAACTATGACATATGTTTGCAATCCAAGCTAGAACTTGAGGAAAATGGAGAGAAGAGAAATGGAGAGGAGCCGGAACCATTATAAACTAAGATTGTAATTCCTGCCAATAAATATACTCCATCCATCTCAATTTATGTGACACGTTTCAAATTTCGAGATTCCAACACGTCTGTCTTTGATCGTAAATTTTTTTCATATATCTTTTAAATATTTTAGATTGTCAATTATTGTGACTTATAGTACTTTTTACGTAGTTTACACATATATAAATTTCATTTCAAAAAAATTGAAGATTTTATTCACAAATTTTTGGTCAAATTTAAACTGTTTGACTCTCGAAAAACAAAACGTGTCACATAAATTAGGACCGAGGAGTATAAAACTGTACTATTGTGTATATGTTCACAAGGAATCAAGCTTTAGTTACAAATAATGGAGATGATATATACCGTACTCTAATATTTTAGGCAACTATACGTTCAAATGTATATACTATCTTTGGAAATATTTCTTATGCTATAGTACAAGGTAGGAGTCAATGTCAAACCTCCATCACAACGGAAGGTGAATGACTTAATTTTAAAATGTATATATATATAATACAATTACATTACTATGCAATATTAAGTTTAATTAAGTGATATACACTTGCAAAAAGCCTTCAATATTCTTCGAACTGATAACACTTTATACTCAAACTGTGACCCTATAGAGCTCAAAGAGTTGAGCACATTTAACCACATTATATTTAATTTTCATAGTACATAACTATATAGTTCCTGTTCAACTAATTGCATGGCAAACGAAAGAAATTATAGGCACTTTTAGAACCAAAAAACTTATTAATATATAGTACGTAAATAGCATATATCCTCGAGAAATTGTATACCTTCATGTTGGTCGAAAAAAATAATTATTTTCGATCTTCAAACTCCCCCAAAGTAGGCGCTGAGCTTGAACAAGTGCCAAAATAAGATGAAAATCTCGGATTGTTTTCATCTTCTTGCTGGTGATTAATATACGTTGGTTCTTGTTGTACGTCATGAGATGCTTGTTGTACCAAATATGTCATCGATGATGATTTCAAAGGTTCCATAAAATTCAGTGCTTTAGGATTGAACCCTGCTATATATATGTGTGTGAAAAACAAGTATAAATAGGGATTCATTATAGTTAGATGAATACAAAATTAAGTAAATATAAGTATGTTGTTTCTAATGACTTAAATTTTTAGATAAGACCGTTACACACACAAAACCTGCTTATTTTGTGTTTCAAAAAAGTACGTTTGAAGAGTAGTACTTTATGTTTGCTTAATCAATTTGAAAAATACTTTGAGCATCAATTTATGTTTAGCCAGATACCTAAGGAACTTTCAACTTCTGAAAAAAAAATTCTGCTACTGCGTACTCAAATCATTTACAGTACTCTACCTGTAGGGTGATAAGAACTCGGCGAGACGCCAAAGTTCAAGTCATCAGCATTATGATTACTTCCACCTGCGGGAGCGTAGTGATGTTGTAATTGATCAGAATTTGGGAGAAATTTATTGGCTGGAAATTGATTAGTAGTAGTAATTAGGTATGATGTCCCAAATTGATCAGTTGCGGATTGAACCCGTTCTGGAAAGTTGAGTTTAGCTTTGTTTCCTTTAAATTTAAGTGCAGCTTCATCATATGCAATTGCAGCATCTTCCGCAGTGTGAAAAGTACCCAACCATACTCGAGCAGCTTTTTCCGGGTCACGGATTTCGGCCGCCCATTTACCCCAAGGTCTTTGCCTCACACCTCTGTACTGTCTTCTTCTCCTTTCATTATTCCCTTCACACAATACACAAATAAAAACAATTTAAAATACGTTTGTTGTATAAATTAGTCATCGAATCTTAAGGAAAATAAAACCCTAGATAATAAAATTTGGTTGATTATATATATGAGTACCTTGTTGTTGATTGAGCTGAGGTAATTGGTTTTGCGTAGCTGCAGTAGTACTAGACCGATGATTTAGGGTTAATAATTGCTTATGATGTGCGGAGGAGGAAGAAGAAGAATTTGTGTTAGTCGTACTTTTGTTGCCAATAACTTGAGAGAGGACAGAAACCATAGTAGACATATCATGTTGAGATCGAGCTGATGAATACATTTGATTATTATTCGAATCTTCTTTCTCCTCCGATTCATACGGCCTCTTCCCATGTCTAGTTCGATCCATTTTTTTTTATTCTTTCACTATATATATGATTCATTCATATGTACGAACTTATTAACTTTGTGTATTACTAACTACGGAAAGAAGAGAAAACTAAGAAACTGAAGAATGAAATGCTAGGGTTTATAAGTTATAACTGATAGTCTATATCTAGACTGAGTGGGGAAGTTATAATTAGAATATTTGTTGTTTTTGGTCATACTAATTTATTTGTCGTTAATTGATGATTTTTCAATGGAGTCGACTATACTCGAAAATGGATGTCATCCTCAAGAGCTCATAGTGTATGTATACGAAATGTAATTAAAAAAATGTCATTTTTTAGGTCACTTTTGTGGACAAAATCTTTGAGACCTATCAAGTCAAGACAGATCGACCAATACTTTTTTTCTCGATAGAGGATCAATAGTATTTTTACTTAACCTTCAATCTATTGGTTAATGATATGATAAAGGTACTCAACTATTTGAGCAAGCCTTATCGAGACGGACCGATACAAACCCTCACTTGCCAAGACGGACCAAAGCATATTTGGTATCACGTGCGTGCTTTGAGGGCGTATTGAAGGGGGTATTTTCGTGTATGCAAATTATATATGCACAATTTTCTCTATGTATCTCCTTCTCCACCTGTAATATAATAAACTATGAAATTTATGTGATTATTTTAGAAAATGTCAATTAAGTATAAAAAACATATTTAAACTATTTTTTTTTTCAATTTTATATATAGACTTTTAAAAACGTGAGAAACACACACCTAAATTATTACCTATACGCATAATACTGACCAAATGTGTGTATACACACATTCAGGCGCATTTAGCCTTGAATTTTTTATCCATATGGCATTTTTCTTTTTGCTGACACATTTTTGTTCATTTAAAAAAAAAAAAAATTCAATGGATTTTTAAAGAGTTAACTAATGTATTTCAATTTATATTTTCAGTTGGGATTGTTACATGTGTTAGTTATTTGTCGTCACTTTTTGCCATGGTGGAATTGTTTTCTACGTGGCAATTTATGTGACTACTTTTTTTTTTTTAGAAAAAGAGAGTAATACACACATCATCACATATTACTTTAGGTGTGTTTCTCAAACTTATTAGTGATAGTTTAAATGTATTTCTCAAATTTGGAATAATTTAGATGTGAAACTAAAAAATGGATAGTTCTAGATATGTTTTGTCACTCACTCTTTTAGAAATGTATTTGGTACATGTTTATCCTCATGATATTTCAACTATATCTACCACTAGCAAAACAATACATTTTCTTCTTTTTGGATTGGGAGATGCTCTGAATTTAGGGTAAAGAATGAAAATTGAGTATAGTACTGTTAACCAATGATAGCTCATTATTGATGTTACAGGTCAAGTCAATACTTGTCTAACCAGGCGAAAGAAGTCATATATGGGAAAAATTAGATAATAGAAAAAAATAAGTGGTGGAAGACTTGGTCAGCAAACAGAAATACTTCCAATTTATTGATTTTTGTTCTATTATTGTCACAACCAACCCCAGTGGAGCAGAACTTGATAATTGAAATTCAACTAATCTTCAAATTTTGATTATAACATATGATCATGAGTGTGTGTAGTTGGTAATTTTATCAAATTTTAACAAAGATATAGATGAGTATGATTAGACTAACAAATTATGGAAGTCTGAGTTTTATCTTACATTGCAGTTGACATAGTGATTGTTACTCAATTTGATAAATAAATAGAAAGGGACTATTGATAAAAGTGAAAAGAACGCCAAATTTGGAAGTTGGAAGTTTTTCATGAGTATCTTTCAAAAAATCCAGTTATAAACCTCTAGGAGGGAAAAACAAAAAAGAGTGAAATATTTGATATTGTATTTGAGAATAAGACAAGCTAAAATAGGACATTTGATTGTGTGAACGGAAAGACTCTACATAGCTTGGACTTAACAAAGTAGACTGGCCTAGTGTTACTAGAAGAAGGCTGGCTTCTCTTGCAATTTCATATCGTCTTCTCACAGTTGATACAAGCCGTGTGAGATTTCTTTTTATTTCACCAATTAAGAAAACCACCTTTACGATCAAAACACAGCAGCAAGCTCCTTAACTATTTGGAATTAAATAGCAATGTAATTTGAAGATACTCACAAAAGGAAGGTCTTTTCTCTCTGCTGGGGCCCTTCCATTGCTATAGCCATAAGCTATGGCAGCTCCAGCTCGCAACCACAGGGGCCCGCCCCGCGAGGCCAGAGTGGGCTCAGCGGTCAGCCTCCATTCGAATTATGTTAGGGGGTCTTTCGCTTTTGCCAGATCTAGAGAGATACTACAAGTCCTCCGTCCCAGATTCCATCGCCGCGGCCATCTGGTTCGCCGGAAGGAGCTCTTTTTGTATTGAAAGTGTTTTCAAATAGCAATCCATAGCGTACAAAGGTAACAAGCTTCATTTGAATTTTTATCAACAAAATAAATAAGAACATGATTATGAAGAAATATAACTTAAGTACAAGCTTCTGGGAAATAGGAAAGAGAAGACGAAATGAGACATCCAAAAACAAAACTTTTGACACCATTGAGGAACAAGCTAGAAAATGGTGATTTTAACAGGACACAATACACGAATCAACATTTGTATGTACAATTCTTGTATGATCATTAAGTTGGCTGGATCCTTTTGAGCCGCATGTATTCCAAAAACTGGGAAGGTAATTCTGCTAAAAGAGCTTGAAGGACCGAGTCTCCACCTACAAATCAATGCAACGGAATCAGGTCACATACAGAGAAATTAAGCCCATTCGCATCTATCCTCCTCTTCAATAAGAGAAGGCTCGAGGTAAGTGTTAAAATGACCTACTTTGTACATCCCGGAAGGGAACAAATTGGACTATGTCACGCACTGCAACACGTCCACGCGTTGATTCAAGTCTCTGTTTGTCAGCATCTAAAATCTGTGGACATACAATATGGGAATTGTCTTTACACCATTAGACGATTTACTACAGTTGATAATACTGCATTCTGGATAAAGAGAAAATACACACCTCCATTTCCTTGAAATCAGCTCCTCCAACCCCAACAATAAGAACTGACAATGGCAAATCTGCAGCATGAACAAGGGCATCCATTGTTTCTTGGAGATCTGTTATCACTCCGTCCTGGGATTTTGTAATAATGTAATCAGCATATCGAAATAACCATATGAAATTTGCACACAAAAGAAGCATGGTGAAATTCAGCTTCAACCAAAATTAGATAGAGGGGCTTCACTCCAAGTGAAATTCAAGTCAAAGGTTTTCCCCACCACTTTTATGCATTCCAATGGAATATTTACATGTACTCTGCCATTTGCCCCTAGTTTAATTGAGCAAGGTTTGATAGGAACTCAGGCTCATGCTACCAAGCAAGGTTCAAACTTAACTCATTCGTTGAATAGAAAGAAAAACTCCCACTTAACAAGCCAATAAATTCTGATCGTGGAGAAGAGATTGGCTAAAACTCTAATCAATGGAAAGCAAACATGCTAGCACAACATGGTTAACATTTTACTTGACCTAAAAACCACGACCATCAGGAAATAAGATGTACCGTGATTATTAACAAAATGAAGTACTTCCGCTCGCGCTTCATCAAGGACTGATTTGCTATATCTGCAGCTGACGTAACAACTGGTCCAAATATAGTTGGTCCTGCAAGTGAAACATTAAAAAGGGCACTCATGTATGCCGTCATGATACCCTGGATTCCTTCCACCTAGAATAAGAACATACTGATTAGTAAAATAAGATGATAACCAGAAATAAGGGAATTCACAACATTAAAATATAGCAAAATTTGGACATACCTCACAGTAGTCACTGCTGCCATTTAGATTGAAGCAATGAGAAACAGGGCCATCAATTGGGCGCGCTCCAAAACCCCAAGCAGGATAACGTCGGTCTTTATCATAGAACTGCAATACCTCTCCAGCATCCAAGATGGCCTGAAATTTGAATTCCGATTTAATGAAGTTATTCATATGAAGGAAACATATAAGATCATTGTGTACAAGATCAGTTTCTCACTCTCTGATAATCATTTGGCCGTCCTGAAGGATCGATATAATGCAATGAATCCGGTAAGCGTGGATTTCCATTAGAAGCTGACAAACACAACTCGTGTGAGAGAACAAATGCATGCTGAGATGAAAAATAAGAAAAAAGAAATATCCAATGTCCATAGCAGAAGAAAGCTTAGAGAAGCAAATAAATATAAGTGTAAATAATAGAATCAACATTATAGATGCATATCATTTTGAAGGGGCAAATCAAACTCTGTCATACTATTACATCTTTCAGTTAATCCAAGCAATTCTTCGTGTAATATCACAAAAGAATTCCTGTGTATGTGGAGTAAAGTGCCACAAATTAGCTAGATTTAGGATGATACAGATACAGTCAGTGACACAGACAATCAGAGTATACAGAATAATGGGCACTCCAAGAATAGGAACTTCAAGCCCCTAAGGTGGCTCAATCTAACACCCCCAATGCCAAATATGGAAAAGGCATCAGAGATAGTGATATAAGATTGGTGAAGGTAACACAATATGCCCATGCATAGCTACAGTAATATAAGCAACTTTGCTCAAACCTGATATAAAACATATACATAGACCAATACGTACCAGTAAAGTCAATGGCCACCATGAAGTTAAGTTCATAACCCCATGCCAAGTAATCGAGGAATGTATGCTGCGTTTTCTCGAAAAAGCTATCCACAAAAAGCTGGCTCTTTAGGACCTGGTGAAATTGTGACCTCAATGACCAAAAGCAGAAAGTTTAAAAGGAGAAGCATCTTTTCCTGACAACAGAGATTTTTACCTTGTTTTGCGAATTTTGTCCTACAGCAGCTGATGTGAAAAGATTTGCACTCGAACCAGTCGAGTGCAACACTTCTAAATCTGCTAGTGATTTCTGAACCTTGCTGACAATTGGCATAGGAGAAAGACAGTCAGTTTCCAGTCTGTAAAGGTCAGAAATGACAGACAGATGAAAGAAAGACCATTTACCCAATTAAATCATGCTTTCCGTTTGAATTGAAGTCATAACACTCAATTGTCAATGGACTGTCCTGCATTTGTTCAAATGTTATTGATATCATAATAAAGTTTCCCGACATACTCGAAAAAATGGTTATTATTTAGCAGATACATCCCCACCAATTTAGTATGATTATTAGAGATACAGGCCCTCAATTCAAAGCTATAGATGACTCCTATAAGATGAGAAACCTTTGATTGTATTCTGCAATGGATAATGCATGAAACACTTCTAAAGAATCCTGATGATAAAATTATTTAACTAGCTGATAAAATCAGAAATATCATATTAGATTAAAGAGCCAAAAAAAAAAAAAAAGTACAGCCTGGTGCACTAAGCATCCCACATTCACGCAAGGTCAGGGAAGGGCTACACCCCTAGGTGTGTAATGTAGGCAGCCTACCCTGAGAATCAGTGGCTGATTCCAAGGCTCGAACCCGACCTATAGGTCACACGATGACAACTTTACCATTGCTCCATGGCTCCCCTTCAGATTAAAGAGCAAATACATGGAAATTCTTCTAAGTGAGAGCACACGATCTGCCAAAACTCAGTAGTGCATATTGTACAGGCATCCCTCAACTAATCAATGAGTAAAAGAAAACTAGCTACACTTCAAATTCAAATATCTATGATTGAGTTAGCAATCCACAGAAAATATGGTTAATGACTACATGAAAAGTATTTCTTTTGCACCAAATTCAAAATTCTATTGAACATTCTAACAATTTCACACTTGCTCATACCAACATCTGATTCACATGGAATAGCATATGGTCCCATAGAAAGAGGCACTCTAGCTTGTAGCAGTATCTGTATCACAGGGTTCCCTGTTTTCTCCCTTCCAAGATTCTACATTTTGGGGGAGGGTCTCAGAAATTCTTTTAGGAAGCAAATGGAGGAACATTTCTTTTATACCTTACTTCCAACTTGTTGAATATTCACGGTAATCGGTTTCCACTTTGGACTATGATCATCTTTTATAACTTCTGTTTTGCAAATTGGAACCACCATTCCACTCTCTGTATGTTTAGATATCACCAAAAAGGGATCCTGCCACGAGCAATAAGATATTGAACTTATATCCATCACACAATTCAGAATGACAAAAGATAAAACTACTCTGATGAGTTCTTACACTTTTGGAGAACAAATCCTTAGACACCAACTCTGAACATCTCAATTTCAGCTCTACAGTAGTCTTTGACGCAACACTTTCTTCTGCACAAACAGTAAGCTTACCAGACTTTTGGGCATGCTTTGGACCAGAAGATTGTTCTCCACGTATAAGGTCTAAGGTCAGGGACCCATTTGACTTTGTGACAATCTACAAGGAAATTCAATAATCTAGTATTAATAAGGAAAAGTTAACTTCATACGTACAACTATATTGATTCTGAAATAATTAGTTGGAATAAAAAAAACTGCACGCAAGAACTTAAACAGGAAAAATATATCAAGCAGTTTTAAAGCAGGCATCAAATGTGGCTATTGTCTTGCTGGTAACATTAATAACCTCTTGAAATAATCAAGCAATTGGATGATTGTGAAGCAAATGCACAATGTTTTAATGACCAACCAACACACAAGAAAACCAGTGGTGAGATATGCATAACCGAGTTACACAAAGTATAGAGCCTTAAATGCAAAATGTGTAGTCTCTAAGCACTTCCGTTCACATACCAATTACAGCCTCAATATTAAGTCATGTCTCTTACACCATAAGTAAGAAACTACGCTGACATTATAAGTTCAAAAAATAAAATATTGAATTGACAGTGATCAGCACCTCAGATAATGTGCAACTAGCCTCACCAAGAAAGTCCTGCTCCTCCAGTTTAAGCATCTGCATAAGTTATGCAGACTTTGACATATTAGTCATGAGCCATGATTATATATGTTTGTATCCTCTAATATTGCTTGAAAAGTAAAATGGTTTATTCATTTGCCCATGGACAGTAAATGATGGAACAGATAAATGAACTGCAAAGCACATGACATGTACTCATCAAGTAAGATATGAAATTTATTGTCCAGCAACCTGTACAGATGACAATGTAACAGAGTGAAGAAAATGGAAATAGAAACGCTTCGCTTTACATGTTTATCTTATTACTGCTATACAGCAAGCTCAGGTGACTTAGGAGAAGCTCATGGCTAATATTAGGTGTCATAACATACAAGGATCATATAAACTACCATACGCAAGATATTGAAACTAAATACTAGTAAGTCTCAAGAAGAACATACTTTTTCATACAAGAAGATTGGTCAATATCCCAGACCATAGTGCCTGGGATGCTACAGAAGTAGTCTACAGGGTGGATAAGTTATACCAAACAAAGTAACTCCATGAACTTGAAGTTATATTTAAAATATTATCTAGAAAACCTCGCGCTCTTGAAAAAGAGCAAACTTGGCCAACTTTCAAAATCTGCTTATTTTATGAAGTATTTTTTGTCAAATGGAGTTTCACCAAAAAGGTACTTTCGAATGATAGCAGCTTATGTTTGGCTAAAGTAAAGTCAAATTTTGAAAGAGAACATGTAAAAAATCACTTTATAATTAGTATTATTTATATAGATAATGATTTAAATGTAAATTATGAGACTTTCATAAGTTTTTCGATTTCATTTCATTGAACCGTAAAAAATAGAATAACAAAACAAAGAGAAGCATGCTTTTTAGACTTCAGTCAAAAATGTATTGCCGATGGTGCATAAGGTTACTTTTTGTTCGTACTGTTGGGATAGTTTGATAAACATCAACTTTTGCTTAGGGTAACTTTGACCTTAGAAATCCTTTAGAAGAGGACACACATATATACCTTGACATCTTGATTATGAAATTGAGTGTCAACATCACAGACACGAAACCTGAGATAAAAAGAATCTTGTAAGACAGAAAAGAGGTATCTAATTGACAGAAACATCCGATTCTGAAGTGTCAAGACTCACACCAAATTCTGCACTGTCTCAAAATGATAGGCAATAGTATACTTTGTAATCCACTTGGGATTCAATGAGTTTGGAACTACTTCAGTACGACCAAGCTCTTGCAATGAACCATCTCTTCCTTTTGAATAAATGACTACCATAGGATCGCTCTGTAAACAATAAGAGATTCAGAACAGAGCATGATAACTTGGTAAAGTCAAACACATTTTTAGGCCAAGACAATAATGCTAGCAAATAAAATGTATTGTAAAGTAACAACAGAGCCATTCAAGTAAGAAAAGAGAGAAACAGAAAGGGCGGGCATGCAACTACTAACATACAAAATAAATACACTCCTAAGAGATTTAGAAGAAAAATACACAAAGTGCATCATTTAATTATTCAGTGTAATGAAATAGTATACTTCTTAGTTAGGTGGATTCAACATTATTCAACATCATAGTAATGCATAAACCATAAACCACACAGAAGTCAGTAAGTCTCTAAAATGCCAGTTCAAAGAGGGAAATTTCTTAAAAGAACTTGTGATATCTGCTATAGAAGTTACAACAACAGACAATTACTTTCTATCGCAAACTCTGGAGTGAGCCTGATAATACAAACCATATTTCTAAAGCTAATATAGAAATAAATGGAAGATATCAGATAATAGAAAGGAGCAACAACTACTATTCGTATCACATGAACAACAACCTAGATGATTGATACACAGTTCTGGAAGTATAGTTCCATCAGCCTTTCACTACACTAGTTTGTCTCTAGAAGCTAGCTTTGGAGGATATCCTATGGAAAATACGTGACCAGTCTTCTGGGTCTAACCTTAAGCATTAACACGAAACTTGATCCTTAAAATGATTGGCCTAATGAAATGAAAAACATTCTGAGTGTAAAAATTCAATGCTTTGCTCCAACTATGGAAATGAAGTTACAGAAATTGTATATTGATAACAACAAATAATATTGAAGCAGTATTACCATGAATCAAATCACATGAAAGTCAGTATTTTTCATTCACATTACCAAACTCTAAAGAATAAGGAACAAACCTTGGAAAGCACATCGCGATCACGCAAACCAGTAGCAGATAGAGATAACTGCAAGTAAATAGAATAGTTAAGACTAAAAGTAACTGTAAAAGGAAGATTTCGATATCCACAGTTAATCGCCGATGTTTAGTTTTGTCATAGGCTCCTAGCCAAGAACTAGAATGGATAAATAGCTTGTAAATAGTGATGGGCTTGCAAAATGATTTCAAGCAGAAAAATGATTAATAAGAACCTCACACAATCTGATATAGCTTACGTCAAAGTAACAGCATTGGGATATTTACGCTATAGGAAACCAAAAGTTAGAGATCTAATCATCAATTTGAAACGCCTGATACTTTTATCTTCCTTTTCAGCACATTGTAAAAGATTATTAAACTAACAGTAGGTCAATTACTTTTATGCAACTTGGCAACCTTCAAATTTATATTTGCCCTGTCATCCCACTGGACCATCGCTAGAAAACTGTAAAAGGATACAAAATATATCCAACTACCAAATTGATCAAGCAACAGCACGATAACTGCTTAGAAACACATTTAGTTAGCAGTCTAATCTTTTTGGATTTAACGAATAAGTATTCTCATACCTAAAATAGGTGACCTTTTAGTTTATAGAAGGCAATTATGTTTTGTAGCATAAGGTAAATGTTTTAAATTGACTGCATTTTTAGGTCATAGCACCTTTGAGGTAATATCTACATCTTAATTTAAGAACCAAAACTAAATAGGTCAGCTTCCCAGTTAAATTTCTCAAAAAAAATAGGTCAGCTTTAATCTGCAGCTAAATTGGTCGGACTCGGGTGTGTTTGTCCGATAAAGGTGTGAATCTAGAGGTCCGATCCTTCATGGTCTAGATTTTCAGATTTGGGTGTGCGAAACTGCGAATCCAGGTGCGGGGATTCGGCTAAAAATAATTCAAATATATAAAAATAGAGTTATATGTCTAAATTATGAGACATTATGTGGAAAACATACAAGGTATTCCAAGGAGAAAATATTGATCAAGAGGAGAATCCCAGAAAGTGATACAAGGAGGACTGGCATAAAAATTTCTATATACAAGGTACTCCATTTTCTTCAATTTCACCTTAAAATTTGTTTTGATTCCAGAAACCATTGTATCTTGTCCCGAATTTTTCCTACGATTTTAGTCAAAGTATCCAAAATCGATTAACCAAATCAGGGATGGATCACACACCCATGTTTTGTTGATATGGGTGCAGCAGCAAAAGTGAAGAGTCCAAGCAACTTAGCTATGCAATCAAACTTGATCGATTTAGGTCTCGATGATTGGGAAAGTGTCGAAGTAAAAGTACCTTTCCAGGAGCTTGAATCTCAATCCTGTTGATTAAAGTATAGATCACGTTCACATTGAACATTAATCACATACATAGACTGAGTGCCTTATTAAGCTGCATCATTCTATCTCTAGCTCCTTCTTGAGATGCACTAAGGTCAACTAACATTTCCTCTTCTGACTTCTCCCGCGTATATTTTCAAGAAAATTACATAATTTGGCAGCTTGGAGCAAAAAAACTACCAAAAGTCGCCTTACATCCTTTTCTTTGTTAACTAGCCTTAAATCCTTGTTTTATTACAAATTGGCTGACGATTCCGTCTCTACTTAGTGCTTCTCTTCGTTTTCTACTCCGTTGTGTTTTTCTTCTTTATGCTATCACTAGTTTTTTTCTATTCTAACCAATATTCAATTTATTAGACATAATAAATCTCATCTCCACCATCAAACTTACTTTATTTAAATACAATATAACTCAACCTTTATCTTATTAGTCGTTTTCAAATCAAATGATACACCTAGACATTTCTACAGGGACTAAGTTTAGCATGAAACGATTTTCCAAAATTAGATTTTGTTTCTAGTGGGTATTGTTGGAATAGATGGGGTACATCTTTTGGAGTTAATTTCATGTATAGAATATTGTTTGGTTGCTTGGAAAGTGGCGAAGATGAGCTAAAACTCCACTGACACTCTCTTACGCTTGAGTTTGAAAATTCAGGTTTTTGAAATTGGAATTTATTTCGAGTTGGTGTTGTTGGTATAGACTGGGTACATGTTAAGGAGCTTGAATAACAATTTTGGGATGATTTGGTAGAGATTTGAGGTGGTTTGAATTGAAATTTGAGCTATGGTTCGAAGGAAGAAGACTAAGTTTTTGCATGTATAACTGTGTATCGCTTGTGTATCTCATACCCCATGTGTATCCATGTACGTGTATATCCATGTTTACATGTCTGTGAGATACATGCGTCGCAAAAAAACTTTTCAACTACAAATGATGACTCCAAACCAGTTCAAAACACCTCCAATCTTCCTCAAATTTTGTATATTGCCTCGTCTATGTGTTCTCAACAAATTTCAACCATACTCATTAAGAATATCTTTCTTTCTTAAGTTTTTGACTGTTGTATATCATTGGTAAATTTTTGTTGACCAAAAATAGTTAAATAACATTCTATGGTTAAATGGATGTAAAATTCTTAAACTTTGGTACATTCCCCTAATTCTTTCTATGGTTTTTCTTCTCTTCACTTATCGAGAGATTCAAACATGGATAAGGTACACACTATATTCTTTGCATTACATTCTCGTAAATCCTGTAAGAACGGTGGATGACATAACATGAAATAGGCAAGAAGAGATATAGTCATATCAAACATCATATCACATGCAAAAGTAGGTAGGCAAATTAGTTGGAATCGGCTATATCAATCCTCAATACATCCATACTTCCTCAATATATCCATTCAAAACTATGCAAATACATGAGCAAATTTTCTGATCAAGTAACTGTATGCTCTCTATTCTTCCTTCCACGCCCAATGTTTGCACCCACCCCCACATTCAATTCTCGTCAACTTGGAAGTGAACAATTCACTTTAAAATCTTTGCTGTGATACACCTACAGTATCCTCTCCAACCCCAAATACTTCAGTTTAGTAACATAATACATTGTTTCTTTGTTATGGACAAGCATCCCATCCCTTAGCATAGATATACAACAGTCAACTAGTCAGCACTAGTTCGTGGTCACAAAATTTTGATCTAAGGTGTCTATATCAACTTCTTTGTTCCAGCAAAAATGTGAAGGGAGACATCTCATCAAGTTGATGGTTCGGCAATCATGTAATAAGGCACTTCCTGGAATCTTCTGCCCACAGTCAATGCCAATTCAATTTGCAGTCCAATCTGATAGATGTCAAGAAATTGCACTACATCCTCACCTAACATGAATTCTCCATCAAAGATCTTAATCAACCACAATGATCCAAATAAACTATAACGAAATCACGGGAAAATTTGGAGGACATATCTACTCAGGCTGTCAATTCAGAAAGGAATAATACAGCAGCTTTCAAATTATCTTCTTTCGGTCAAGCCAAGTAAACTTCTAGTCCAATCTAATAAAAAGTCAAAATCCAGCTACATTTGCTCATCTAAGACGAATTTTATCACTATAGATAACATTCAACCAAAGCCGATCCAATTAAATTCTAATCAGCAGGATAGAACAAATCCGCATTCATTAATAGAAACTAGTCATCTGGTGATACATATACACCTACACCTGTATAAGAGTAAAATTGAGAAAAACAGAGAGAATAAAGAACCTCGACGTGCGAGTAGAGGCCTTGGTAACCACGAGACTTGAAAAGAGCATCGACGGCTTCGTTATGACCGTTGTTTTGATTCGCCGCGTAAGCACCGTTACCGCCGTCCGCCGAATGTCCACCGTTCTCGTTGGAGCAGCAATTTCCCATGGCTGCTACTGCCGCCGATTGCTACAATTTCAGGAAGCTACAAATCCAAATATCTGTGCGCGCAGAAACTTTGGTTAATAAATTGAACTTTACTGTATAATGTAATGGGAACTTTTGAACAGAGAGTCAGAGAGAAAGGGAAGAAGGGAGCGGGACCCACACTAGCTGTGTCAGTCCAAAAGTTGTAATAAAATAAAAGCGCGTTTATATATTGAAATTATCTCTACGTTAAGAATTCGAATCTATTATCAAAGAATAAGATTCTTTTCTATAGTTATTAAGATTATCATTATCAATGGTTTTATTTCAAGCTTAGTTAGATTCTTGAAAATGATGTCTTACTAATTTGAATTAAAGAAATGAATGTTTTCAATTATGTTACGTGTTAAATGAATATTTTTTGGGAGTTAAAATGAAAATCTTGTTAAATTCACTAAAGTTATGCTCATTTTGCTACATGCAACCATTTGTCAATATCAATATTGTAAAGCGAAAGCCAGCCCTGACTATACACAACATAGCCGCCGCACACTCAAGAGGCTGCCCACCAAGTCAAAGAATGGACTACGAGTTTCTCGAACGAAAACAGTCCCAATTGACTATTAACAAACACTCAACAAGTTCAACTTAGGTTCATGTCAATTGATTTTTACAATAGCAATGTAAAACCATGCTTTAACTTGTGGAAGACTCTTTAAATAAAGTTGGAAGAAAAAATCCTTAGGAAAAAGTTAAAAGCCTAAAACTGCGGAATACAACTAGTAACTCCTATGTTATTTTGTGTTAGGTACGTTACAGGTGTACAGAAATTTACTCTAATATGTACATGTTCATACAAGTATTATAATTGAAAAAGAAAAATCTTAACTAGCATCTTCTGACCCCATGTAATGATACAATGATAATTATATCAATCACTGCTCAGACTTTTTAATTGATTGAACTAATGCCACCCACTTGCGCAATCTAATCTGCACATATCATTGTCTTCTTATTTATGTTTAACAGACTAGCATAGCCACATATTCTAATACTTTGTGTTGGCAGCCAAGAGGTCAACCACTAGAGATTCGTATTACCAGACAGACAGAGGAGCAGAAACAAAATACCAACCTCAAATCACACCAGAAGATGAATAAAGCAAATTCTAAGTTTACCACTATTAGCCACACAACTGATAATATTAGTTTTTAGAGAGAGAGGGCTAGCTTCCTAAAAGTAATCTACATTTTGACTCCAGGGCACAACAGATGTCTTCAGAAAGAAAGTTGAGACTATTGGTGATATTCTTTTACATGCATATCATTCCGATAACAACCTAATCATCAAAAGTCTACCCATAACGCCTTATAAGGGAACGCTGGTATGACATGGAAGAAGTCCCTTCCAGTATTGCAGCTTCTGATGAAGCATATTGCTGCAGAACTGGAGGAGCATAAGGAGCTGAAGGGCCAAAGAAGTAGTTGCGTGTAGCACTACTCTCGTGAGGTGGCAGCATTCCTCGCTCTACTCCCGAGTACAATTGGTAATTCCTGTCATTTAGCACCATGAGATGTGGCTGCGACACGACCCCACTTTGCATTGATCCATACCTGCCAATGGGACAATTTAAGATCACCCTTCTATATTTATTAAGTTTGAAAATGGACTGATACACTAAAAAACTAGAAACAGGGGAGCAATTTGTTTTTTTTTTTGGTAATAACTATGAAATATTACTATAGACAAACAATAATAATACACCTAAAGAGCACCTAACATCATATCCACCTTTCAGGAAGGGGTAATATGATTAAGTAGGCATCCGACTGAAGACAAAAAAACTAGATACATAACCTTTGAATCAGTAATCTGCATTTATGAGCTTTCCTAGATCCCTGCAGAAACTCTATCCTCTATATGATTTCTTTCTTTATCTGTGCCACTAAAAACTGATATTTACATTTACACCTCTAAACGGCTTCCAGTTTCTAGTTTGTCAAGTGTGATATATCATAGCACCCCACACTGCTGCTACCACTTACTTCTTGAATACTTGAGACAAACTCTTAAGCATGGGGCTAATAGTCTAACGTCAACTTAATACATGCTAGAAAGTTTAACTAAAGCCAGAAAGATGTCAAACGCAAGAAGATAATTTGAAAAGAGAAAGAACATCATTGCTGAATAGCAAATATACACCCAGTTGCTAACAGCAGGAAGTATTACTATCTTAATGTTATGCAAGCAATTGAAAACCTCACGTCTTCCGCTCCCACCCCACAGCTTCCAGAACTGAAGGGAAGAGAATAAAGAAAAGAAAGAAGGCAAAGGACACAAAACCTGTGATATGGATTCCGTATATCAGTTGAAATGCCTTGAGTGACATATGGTTGATGAGAATATGCATGCCTGGGAGCAGTCAACTGTTTAGGTTCTGCAACTGTAAGAGCACTCTCCATGAAGCTCGTGGTTCTAGGCCATCCATGCTGAGCACTTTGGAGTTCATAGACTCGTTGAGATTCCACAATGGGTGGAGGATGAACGTGCTGCATTCTGGTCATATATGGATTCTCCACAGAAGTGGGCATCGAGGAATACTTAGCATGATGTTCCATATACAAAGCAGGAATTGTATTTGGTGGTGGAACATTGGCCAATGATGAACCCACTTTTGCCTGGGGACAGGACAGCAACTTAACCCGGTCTTCCATAGCCCAAGCGGGTGTAATCTTTGGCATGTCAACATTAGCAAAAGACTGGCCCACCTTTTTCAGTGGATGGGGCACCGCTGTTGCTGTTACTGATGCAGGTAGGGGATGAAATAAAGATAATAAATTCCTCACCTGTATATTTTTGAAGTCCCTTAATGAACAGCAAGCTTTAAAGCATTTGCAAGACACCAACTAATGCTAAATATATCGGCACCCCATCTCTAAGAAAGAAATCACTTACTTGATGATCATTTAATTCGGGTTCAAACTTTCTGTCACGATAATTGCCCTTTATAGCGTGTCTGAAAGAGGCTTCTGGCAGGGGAAGACATTCCTTAAAAATTCGAAATTTCACCTGAATGAGAGCAATAGTATCATGAATCTTCGTAACTAATTGCATAAGCTAATTACGTGGATGAAGTGATAATTGTGAATCCAAATAACCTATATATCAAGCATGTCAATAATACCATATAAAAACCGAATAGCTAAATTAATACCTCACCAGTCCACGACCTACTGCAGCAACAAAAGAACCCATAACAAGGGATGGATAACCAAGTGGTAAAGACCCTCTACCTCCATATACAAGATTAGTTGTTTGAGTAACCAAGGGAACAAAGTGAGGAAGGACAACAGTTGGCTCCTGAGTGGGCAGTTTTGGGGTAGAGTGACCACATACAAAATAATCATAATAATAATGTGACAAATAAAGAAGCCATGATATGCTGTCCAAAAGAAAAAAGGGAAGCTATAATATGTCTCTTACTAAAACGATACGAAAGAATCACTCATCAACAACAATGTCAAGTGTTTATTGGTCCAAGACTCTAAGAGGTTGTTTGGTTGATCGTATCAGTATAATTTATCTCAACATAAAACCCAGTGTAACTAATGAGGATTTGGTTGGCCACATAAAAAAAAAAATCTCTGCATAACTAATGCAGTGTTTTGTTGGTGGTAATAAATAATATCTGCATTAAGTTACACAAGAATGTACGCATTAATTTATGCAGGATAAAATATGGAACAAGAATATGATATTAACAGTACAAGGATTAAATTATTCAAATACAAAAATGTCCTTTAAGTAAGTAATCCTTGCATAACAATCCCTTCATTATAGTTACTGCTTACAATTCCTTCATTATTAATCACTGTATGATTCCAAAAAAAAATATTATTCACTACATAAACAATCTCTGCAATTTTTATAATACACATATAACTAGTGTCCAAATCAAATAACCTCTAAGTTCAATGGTCAATTACAACATCGGTGTTTGGTGGTCTAAGACACTAAATTATCTACAGAGTAACAGTCGGAAACAAACTAGAATTAGAAATGCATAATCATGTATAAGTTGAGCAAAAGGCAACAGATTTGGGATGTAACAATTTAGAAAGTATCTTAGTAATATCCCTGTGACTAACAATAACAAGCTACAAACTTACACTGAAGACACATAAGAGTAGGCAGAAGGATGTGGAATAAACTAGCAATGACTTTCTACTGATAGTGACAACATCATAAAAATAAAAGCATCACGTGGCTCAAAGCTTCTTTATCTTTGGTATTATTCACATCAAAGCCTACGAACTTGCACAATGACTTGGAAAGATTAGAGAAGGGAAATTCTTAAGCTTGAGGGATTAAGAGCCAAGCAAATCATAAATGCAAGCAGGATGAATTTAAATCACATTGAGCCCCAAACTCATTTGTTACTATCATCATGCATTAAAAAATCAAGAAGTGGACAGAATTTTAAATAACTGACATCAAACTGATTTACCTGTGCTGGAAATTTGCCTCCAAAAGCAAGTGGTTCCAAGTTTATTATTCCAGTGGATGTTGCCTCATATACACCATACAGAAGCTTTGCTTCGAAATCAAACAGGAAAAGCTTTGCTCCTGGCTTAATCTTTTTTATCATTTCTTGTTTATTCGAAGGAAGCCCAAAAACACGGAATCTGTAACAATCATGTTTTGTATTTCTACCACACATGAATATAAAGCCAGAAATATCATCCTGCCAGTCAGATTCACACATTTCAGAAACTAAGAAATAGAACAGGCTAACCACGTATACTTTTGATGCCAAAATGATGCCGATAAAAATATAACATGCTTTTATTGTTACAGAAGGGTAATGATTTAAATAATGATAGAAGGAAAAAAAATAAAGAGTACTTCGGTGTCCTCAGATGAATCAATTTCTACAGCATCACCAACATTTTGCTCATCGACAAAAGCGGATGACAAACGAGGATGGTGCTTGGGTTCATCCTGCACTTGAGAGACCAGTAAATGAGGCTCCATAATGGATGGAGCATGAAAGTGTGGCATTCTGGTAATAGATGGATCCTGGAAATAGATGGGTAATGACATATACTTGACCTGATGTTCCTTAGCAAAAGCAGGATTAGTATTTAGTGGGCCAACATTGGCCATTGATGAACCAACTTCCTGAGGATACGACAACAACTTAACTTGATCTTCCACAACCAAGGCAGGCATAATCTTTGGCAAGCCAACATTAGCCAAACACGGTGCCAATGGATGGGACACAACTGCTGCTGTTGCTGATGCAGTCGGGGGACAAAATAAGGATAATAGACTCCTCACCTGTATATTTCAAGATTTTTTTTAAAGAAAATAAAGTGGTAAAGCATTGGTAAGTGTGTGAAATACATTGATACTCCATACTAAGAAAGAAATCCCTTACTTGATAACCATTTAATTCGGGTTCAAACTTTCTGCGATGATAATTGTTCATTATGGTGTGTCTGAAAGAAGATTCTTGCAAGGGAAGACATTCCTTAAAAATTTAAAATTTCACCTGAGTGGACAGACGAGCAACAGAAACATAAACCTAGTATCTAGTCACACATACCAATTAGGTGGAGAGAGTGATTTTCGTCAATCCAAGTAACTTGGACACCACAACAAATGAGTCACGATTAAGCTCAAAAGGAAAGAAGTTGTGCTACCCCGCACAACACAGTAATAAAAAACTTTAAAGCCTGAAAGTATCTGAAATAACTAATTATCCCTGTGACTACAACCATGATATGAAACAAATACACTCTGACAACACAAAAAAGTATACAGACATGTACAATAAATTATCAATGGCTTCCTACAATGGGTATGAGACAGTGGCAATGTTACGAATCTTTAGGGAAGGATCGATTCACAAGGCGATATATAAATCAGCTCGTTAAAGAGAGGCTGAAACCTTAGAATTCATTGAAAGAGAACTCCGATCTCTTCAGCTCTTCAAAGGGAGACTGAAACCTTAGAGTTCAATGGAAGAGAGAACTCCAATCTCCTCTATTTTGTTGAATTATGACTTACTGTTTTATTCATCAAAAGCCCCTTTAAATAGGAGTCTTATTACATCAATAGGAAGTCTAATTCTTATGAAAGTAGGAGACCAAAATCCTATTCCAAACTAATAACTATAACTTAACCTAATCCTTATGAAACTATGAAACATAAATCCTATTCTAGAATAATAAATAAAACAACTAAAAATATAATTAAATACTTAATTTAAGGGCTTCCAACGCATCCACAACAGGCAACTTAACAGAAATAAATGCATCACACGGGCACTAGAGAAGTAAAGGAACATAATTATCCCTCAGAACTTCCGCCTACCAGTAGGATACAATATCCACATCGATGGACTAAGCACTTGCCCCAATGACCTGGAAAGATTGGTGAAGAAAATTCTAGATGGGTAGAGTTTCTTAGATAAAGTATAAAAAAGAATTGGATTAGTTCTTGAATAATACACATACATGGCAAGCTTCAGGGTTAAAAAATCTAGCAAATCATAAATGCAAGCAGGATTAGTTCATATCACACTAAACCAGAAGGTCCTGATCACATTACCTAATACATCATGCATGTTTTAAACTAAGACTAATAACAATTGGGTATTTTATATAACTGACAACACATATGAGTTACCTGTGCTGGAAATTTGCCTCCAAAAGCATGTGCTTCCAAGTTTATTCCTCCAGTGGATGTTGCCTCATACACCCCATACAAAAGCCTCAACTCAATATCAAAGAGGAAGAGCTTTGTTTGAGGTTTAATCTTTTCTACCATTTCCTTTTTATTTGAACCAACCCCAAAAACACGAAATCTGAAACAATCGAGTTTTGTCTCTCTATTGCACAAAAATATAAAACCAGAAAGGTCCATGAAAGCTTCCTCGTCTTTCTCTTTGTCTTGTGAAGCAGCTCTACAAACGCTAGATGAATGAGCTGGAGAAGCAACAGAAGGGGAGACTCCTGCTGAGTCAATAATAGGGAGAAAAGCTTGATCTATCATACTACTTGGCTTAACCTCTGCATCCTCCATTTTCTTCATAAGTTTATTTTTTTAAAATTTAATTGACTGAAAGTTTTCCCCTTCTTTTTCCACTTCTTATCTTTCATCCAACTATGAGTGAAGTTGTTGCTTTGCAAAGGAAAAAAGCACAGATTAGATGTATGTGCTCCACAATGAGGAAACAGGGTCAAATTGAAGAAGCTGGAATGTATAAAGAGAAACAATGAATGTGCACAAAACAGTAATGATCAACCATATGCTGGTATCAGAGAAACATGACAAGAGTGAAACCTGAAATCTAGAAAGACAATGTGGACAGGGAAAATATGGAGTATGAATCTGGCCTACGGCTTAAGAAAGAACGTACATCCTGGACAATTTTATGTTGTACATCCTGGACAATTTTATGTTATATGCTATAGTTACATTTTCTCCGACTTTTTCTTTCTTTAGGATCAGTAAGCAAAACACCCATTTCTATGACTTGAAGAGGTCATTTCTAACAGCAATGTAGGATTTCTATGACATATATAATTTCAGCAATAGAGACGACAGTCTTTTGTTAAAGTATTGACTCACAACAATAAAAATTTAAAAAGACCAATGAAATCATATGAGATTTCAATATAGTTTTCATGTCGTCCTTAAATGCAACATGCATTTATTTTGTAAATTTAAATTCTCGATGAGATTTAAATTATCATTGTTTAAACTACTTGTTTTATCATATGCACCCAAAATGATTTAGATAATACAGCAAAGAGTAAGAGAAACTCAGCATTGAGTTCCTAAAATTTTGACCCAAAAAAGAAGAAAATTTTGAAGGAGAAGGTCTAAAACAAACTTTAGCCATTTGAGTGACTAAAAATTATTTCATTAAGGGCAAAAGGAGAATTATAAATTAAAGTTATTTCTAATCATAGAAAAGTAACATTCTTTGGGATAGTCTAAAAAAGAAAGTGTGTCCGATAAATTGAGATGGGAAGGATAATAATTTATGCTTAAAATAAAAAAAAGGAAAAAAAGTCAACAAAATCCAAATTAATAACTTTTACATGGTAATATATGGGTATATATGAAAAAAAATGCAGCATAAAATATGCCCGAGTAGAATCGATCTCACGTCAACCTTTCACCAGTGGCACCATGTGCTCCCTTTGTGTTGTGGGTGGCATGTTTAATATTTATAAGATATCTTATATGTATATAAACAAAATTTCAACCAAGCTCACCGGGTGTCGTGGCACCCCGTGGCTATACATAGATCCACAATTTGTTGTTTTTATCTACATGACAGTACACGGGAAAAGTCGTGCAGAGAGTAATTTTTACTTCCCTCCCTAATCTGTGGAAACAAATTGATAAACGCACATGTACAAGAGATAAATCATCCTTATAAAAGACTACCAATCCAAAAGGCCAAACTATTCAATGAACTAATAACTACCCACATGAAAACCCTACTATTGCTTTGCACATTGAAACAGTACATATTTTCTATCTTAACTTGCAAAGTCAGTTCGACCTCATCTCTCACTTCCCACATCGCCTAAAATATTGTATCCATTCCATTTACTTCTCTTTAACTGATAGAAATAGTAGCCACATAAATAACCGCGTATAGGAAAAAGATGTTTTAATTAACATAGGTTTAGAAATAAATGTCACCTGAATCTGACAGGTTAATTAGACATTCTATTTTCTCCCCGTACCTTCCCGCTAAAAATGATTCGCACCCAAGGGTTCAAAACTCAACAGAAACAAAAAACACTAGATGTTTCTTCTCATTTGTGCTAAACTTGGTGGACAGGTTACCTAGTACTTGTTGCTGGTGGAAGATAACACGTATCCTGTGGAATTAGTCGAGGTGCGCGAAAGCTAGCCTAGACACCACGTTTATCAAAAAAATAAAATGACTCATCACCACTCAGGGCTTTAAGTTCTAGTACAGTAGCTCCTAGCTCCATAACAGCACACCAAACTGAGCTAAAATAGACAAATTGGCTGAAATAATCTCCTCATTCATAATAAACCGCATAACTCATACATAAATTTGCACGCGGATGCTGAAACTGATCATAACACCTACCATTCCTCTACAAAATCAGTCCCATCATAGGAACCACCACAAAATAAATAGATTAATAAACCAGTATTTTCTCTTTGAACGAAAACCCCCTATTCAACTACCCATCCAAGAGCATATGGCTTCACCTATGAGAATTTCTACCAATTCTTCTTTTATTCATCAAAGCTCATCCTAATCTCCGTTGAGATTACTGCCTTATCCCTGTCCTATCATCTGTATAATGTCAAGCGAAAATCCGTTTCTCCAAAAAGAGAAATAGTAAATGTTCACACACATCAGGATACCCAAAAACACAAACAAACAAAAAACTCTTAAAATTCTAAACTCAACTATAAGTTATAGTCCACAACAAAAAATCCAAGCAACTATATGTAGTAAAATGTTCATGCATCAAAAGATAAACAGAAAAACCCCATTTCAATTCCAGGAACCTCTACTTCGGACGGTTACCAATAATCCAAACGAGGAATTGATATTCGACCCAAAAAATCAAGCTGAATTCTGGGCGATTAACGGACTAATGTTATTTGATAGCGCAAACAAAAAAAAGAAGTTAAAGTTAACTTTGATTTGAATTCTGCTATTTTTTCAGTAGAGAACAAAGAAGGAAAATTCAGGCATACCAGCGAACAACGAGCAATGCTTGTGCGAGTGAAGAGTTAATGGACGCAACTCCGTTTTTTCCTATAAATTCTCCTTTTGTTTTTCCTAAGTTGGCTTTGTATAGTCAGGTTTAGTGGTACCAAACAATGTTTTTCCCGAAAATGATTTTTTTTTTACATATATAATTTTAAATGCAATTGTCTCCATATCATTGCAAAAATATTTGTAAGAAATAATTTAGGCAAGAAAAAATAGTGTCTTAAGTTTGATGATAGATTTAAGATAGTGTCTAAATATATGGTGGATAGGACTGGTCTATTAAATTCGTTGAAATTGATATATCAAATATTATCGAGTTCTATGAAGGAAAGGTAATTATTCGTTGGGAGTCTCATATGGTGAAAAGTAAACATGTGAAAGAATTTGAAATATTAAATTTCTAAATTTAGCGAACATTCTTTTTTAAACGGGCCTAATCTACTCTGGAACTGGAATCAATGAGTTTCTAGATAGAGTTGTAGAGAAAATTCTTTGATGTTAAGTCTCTAGAAAATGATATTGTGAATATCATTAATGAATTTTAGGGAGAGGTCAAAAAAGATTTCTACACATATCCGGCTGCAAAGAAGTCAACAAGTTTTTTCGTACTAATACAACTTCCCAACACAACATTTCCCTTCCTCTAATCCTTACGAGAGTTGTTGAATTCAAATATATGATTGATTCCCTCGATAGCCTCTAGCAGAAAAGATACAAATTCGTTGGATTCCTCCGGCCACTATTGTTTTTAAGCTAAATATTGATGGAGTTTTCGTTCAGGCTAAACATATGGGTGGAATTGGTGGAGTCATTAGAGACTCGAGGGAATTGGGTTATTAGTATTTACACAATGATTTATGTCTACAGTCATGTAATGGCAGAATTGCAGACTCTTAATGACTCCACCAATTCCTACAGTCATATGTCTACAGTTGTGACTCTAGACATAAATCATTCTGTAAATACTAATAACTCGATTCCCTTGAGTCTCTAATGACTACACCAATTCCACTCATATGTTTAGCCTGAACGAAAACTCCATCGGTATTTAGCTTAAAAATAATAGTGGCCGGAGGAATTCGACGATTTTGTATATCTTTTCTGCTAGAGGCTATCGAGGGAATCAATTATATATTTGAATTCAACAGCTCTCATAAGGATTAGAGGGAGGGAAATGTTGTGCTGGGAAGTTGTATTAGTATGAAAAAACTTCTTGACTTATTTGCAGCCAGATATGCCTAGAAATATTTTCTTTTGACCTCTTCTTAAAACTCATTAATAATATTCACAATATCATTGTTTAGAGACTCAAAATCAAAAAAAAAGTTTCTCTACCAACTCTATCTAGAAACCCATTGATTCAAGCTCCAAAGTTAGGCTCGTTTCAAAAAGACTGTTAGCTAAATTTAGAAATTTAATATTTCAAATAAGCTCAAATTATTCCTTGTGTATTAACATTTAACGAATTAAATAAATCAGTCCTATTCACCGTTTATTTAGACACTATATTAAATCTATCATCAAACATAAGACACTAATTTTTCTTACCTAAATTATTTCTTACAAATATTTTTGCAATGATATTAAGAGATCATTGCTTTAAAATCATACAAGTAAAAAAATCATTTTCGAGAAAAACATTGTTTGGTAATTGGTACCACCAAACCTAACTATGTAAAGCCAACTTAGGAAATACAAAAGGAGAATTTACCGGAAAAAAATGAAGTTGCGTCCTTTCACTCTCACTCGCACAAGCATTGCTCGTTGCTCGCTGCTCTTGCTCACTGGTATGCTTGAATTTTCCTTCTTTGTTCTCTACTGAAAAAATAGCAGAATTCAAATCAAAGTTAGATTTAACTTGTTTTTTTGTTTGCGCTATCAAGGAACATTAGTCCGTTAATCACCCAGAATTCAGCTTGATTTTTTGGGTCGAATATCAATTCCTCGTTTGGATTATTGGTAACCGTCCGAAGTATAGGTTCCTGGAATTGAAATGGGGTTTTTCTGTTTATCTTTTGATGCATAAACATTTTACTACATATAGTTGTTTGGATTTTTTGTTGTGGACTGTAACTTATAGCTGAATTTGGAATTTTGAGATTTTTTGTTTGTTTGTGTTTTTGGGTATCCTGATGTGTGTGAACATTTACTATTTCTTTTTCTGGAGAAAGAATTACTTGGATTTTCGCTTGACATTGGTGGTTCCTATGATGGGACTGATTTTGTAGAGGAATGATGGGTGTTATGATCAGTTTCAACATCCGTGTGCAAATTTATGTATGAGTTGTGCGGTTTATTATGAATGCGGAGATTATTTCAGCCAATGTGTCTATTTTAGCTCCGTTTGGTGTGCTGTTATGGAGCTAAGTGCTACTGGACTAGAACTTAAAGTCCTGAGTGGTGACAAGTCATTTTATTTTTTTGATGAACTTGGTGTCCAGGCCAGCTTTCGCGCACATTGACTAATTCCATGGGATACATGTTATCTTTCACCAGCAACAAATACTAGGTAACTTTGTCCACCAAGTTTAGCACAGATGAGAAGAAACACCTAGTGTTTTTTTATTTCTGTTGAGTTTTGAACCCTGGGTGCGAATCATTTTTAGCAGGAAGGTACGAGGAGAAAATAGAATGTCTAATTAACCTGTCAGATTCAGGTGACATTTATTCCTAAATGTATGTTAATTAAAACATCTTTTTCATATACGCGGTTATTTGTGTGGCTACTCTTTCTATTTGTTAAAGAGAAGTAAACGGAAGGGGTACAATATTTTAGGCGATGTGGGAAGTGAGAGATGAGGTTGAATTGACTTTGAAGGGACTAAAAGCTCATGCTTCACACTTTCCTTGGTGTGATTGCATTACCTTTGCAAGTTAAGATAGAAAATATGTACTGTTTCAAGGTGCAAAGCAATAGTAGGGTTTTCATGTGGGTAGTTCTTTCCATTTGTTCATTGACTAGTTTGGCCTTTTGGATTGGTAGTCTTCTATAAGGATGATTTATCTCTTCTACATGTGTGTTTATCAATTTGTTTCCACAGATTAGGGAGGAAAGTAAAGATTACTCTCTGCATAACTTTTCCCGTGTTCGGTCATGTAGATAAAAACAGTAAATTACGGATCTATGTATAGCCACGGAGTGCCACGGCACCCGGTGACCTTGGTTGAAATTCTGTTTATATATATATATATATATATATATATATATATATATATATATATATAAGATATCTTATAATTATTAAACGTGCCACCCATAACACAATGAGAGCACATGGTGCCACTGATGAAAGGTTGATCCTTTCACCTCAAGGCCGGATGTAGAGGTTAAGCCAAGTAGTATGCTGGATCAAGCTTTTCTCCCTATTATTGACTCAGCAGGAGTCTCCGCTTCTGTTGCTTCTCCAGCTCCTGCATCTAGTGTTTGTAGAGCTGCCTCACAAGACAAAGAGAAAGACGAGGAAGCTTTCATGGACCTTTCTGGTTTTATATTTTTGTGCAATAGAGAGACAAAACTCGATTGTTTCAGATTTCGTGTTTTTGGGGTTGGTTCAAATAAAAAGGAAATGGTAGAAAAGATTAAACCTCAAACAAAGTTACCTATTTCAAAAAAAAAAAAGATTAAACCTGGAACAAAGATCTTCCTCTTTGATATTAAGTTGAGGCTCTTGTATGGTGTATATGAGGCAACATCCACTGGAGGAATAAACTTGGAAGCACATGCTTTTGGAGGCAAATTTCCAGCACAGGTAACTCATATGTGTTGTCAGTTATATAAAATACCCAATTGTTATTAGTCTTAGTTTAAAACATGCATGATGTATTAGGTAATGTGATCAGGACCTTCTGGTTTAGTGTGATATGAACTAATCCTGCTTGCATTTATGATTTGCTAGATTTTTTAACCCTGAAGCTTGCCATGTATGTGTATTATTCAAGAACTAATCCAATTCTTTTTTATACTTTATCTAAGAAACTCTACCCATCTAGAATTTTCTTCACCAATCTTTCCAGGTCATTGGGGCAAGTGCTTAGTCCATCGATGTGGATATTGTATCCTACTGGTAGGCGGAAGTTCTGAGGGATAATTATGTTCCTTTACTTCTCTAGAGCCTGTGTGATGCATTTATTTCTGTTAAGTTGTCACTGTCTCATACCCATTGTAGGAAGCCATTGCTAATTTATTGTACATGTCGATCTGTATGCTTTTTTGTGTTGTCAGAGTGTATTTGTTTCATATCATGGTTGTAGCCACAGGGATAATTAGTTATTTCAGATACTTTCAGGCTTTAAAGTTTTTTATTACTGTGTTATGTGGGGTAGTTTGCACACACCTTAACTATTCCATAACTTCTTCTTCTTCCTTTTTGATATGGTAGAATCAACTGCTAACTCTCTATCCATTTGAGCTTAATCGTGATACATTTGTTGTGGTTTCCAAGTTACTCGGATTGACGAAAATCACTCTCTCCACCTAATTGGTTTGCGTGACTAGATACTAGCTTTATGTTTCTGTTGCTCCTCTGTCCACTCAAGTAAAATTTCAATTTTTTAAGGAATGACTTCCCCTGCAAGAATCTTCTTTCAGACACGCCATAAAGGGCAATTATCATGACAGAAAGTTTGAACCCGAATTAAATGATTATCAAGTAAGGGATATTCTATCTTAGTATGGAGTATCAATGTATTTCACACACTTACCAATGCTTTACCACTTTATTTTCTTTAAAAAAATCTTGAAATATGCAGGTGAGGAGTCTATTATCCTTATTTTGTCCCCTGACTGCATCAGCAACAACAGCAGTTGTGTCCCATCCATTGGCACCGTGTTTGGCTAATGTTGGCTTGCCAAAGATTATGCCTGCCTTGGCTGTGGAAGATCAGGTTAAGTTGCTGTCATATCCTCAGGAAGTGGGTTCATCAATGGCCAATGTTGGCCCACTAAATACTAATCCTGCTTTTGCTAAGGAACATCAGGTCAAGTATATGTCATTACCCATCTATTTTCAGGATCCATATATTACCAGAATGCCACACTTTCATGCTCCACCCATTATGGAGCCTCATTTACTGGTCTCTCAAGTGCAGGATGAACCCAAGCACCAGTCTCGTTTGTCAACTGCTTTTGTCGATGAGCAAAATACTGGTGATGCTGTAGATATTGATTCATCTGAGGACACCCAAGTACTCTTTTTTTTTCCTTCTATCATTATTTAAATCATTACCCTTCTGTAACAATAAAAACATGTTATATTTTTATCGGTATCATTTTGGCATCAAAAGTATACGTGGTTAGCCTGTTCTATTTCTTAGTTTCTGAAATGTGTTCTTTTTGGTCCTGCAGGATGAATCTGACCGATAGGATGATATTTCTGGCTTTATATTCATGTGTGGTAGAAATACAAAGCATGCTTGTTACAAATTCCGTGTTTTTGGGCTTCCTTCGAACAAACAAGAAAGGATAGAAAAGATCAAGTTAGGAGCAAAGCTTTTCCTGCTTGATTTTGAGGTAAAGCTTCTGTATGGTGTTTATGAGGCAACATCCATTGGAATAATAAACTTGGAATCACTTGCTTTTGGAGGCAAATTTCCAGCACCGGTAAATCAATTTGTTGTCAGTTATTTAAAATTCTGTCCACTTCTTGATTTTTTAATGCATGATGATAGTAAGAAATGGGTTTTGGGGCTCAATGTGATTTAAATTGATCCTGCTTGCATTTATGATTTGCTTGGCTCTTAAGCCCTCAAGCTTAAGAATTTCCCTTCTCCAATCTTTCCAAGTCATTGTGCAAGTACGTAGGCTTTGATGTGAATAATACCAAAGATAAAGAAGCTTTGAGCCGCATGATGCTTTTATTTCTATGATGTTGTCACTATCAGTAGAAAGCCATTGCTAGTTTATTCCACATCCTTCTGTTTACTCTTATGTGTCTTCAGTGTAAGTTTGTAGCTTGTTATTGTTAGTCACAGGGATATTACTAAGATACTTTCTAAATTGTTACATCCCAAATCTGTTGCCTTTTGCTCAACTTATACATGATTATGCATTTCTAATTCTAGTTTGTTTCTGAATTTTACTCTGTAGATAATTTAGTGTCTTAGACCACCAATCACCGATGTTATAATTGACCATTGAACTTGGAGGTTATTTGATTTGGACACTAGTTATATGTGTATTATAAAAATTGCAAAGATTGTTTCTGTAGTGAATAATAATTTTTTTTTGAATCATACAGTGATTAATAACGAAGGAATTGTAAGCAGTAACTAATAATGAAGGGATTGTCATGCAAGGATTACTTACTTAAAGGACATTTTTGTATTTGGATAATTTAATCCTCGTACTGTTAATATCATATTCTTGTTCGATATTTTATCCTGCATAAATTCTTGTGTAACTTAATGCAGATATTATTTATTTCCACCAACAAAACACTGCATTAGTTATGTAGAGATTTTTTTTTTATGTGGCCAACCAAATGCCTCATTAGTTACACTGGGTTTTATGTTGAGATAAATTATACTGATACTATCAACCAAACAACCTCTTAGAGCCTTGGACCAATAAACACCTGACATTGTTGTTGATGAGTGATTCTTTCATATCGTTTTAGTAAGAGACATATCATAGCTTCCCTTTTTTCTTTTGGACAACATATCATGGCATCTTTATATGTCACATTATTATTATGATTATCTTGTATGTGGTCACTCTACCCCAAAACTGCTCACTCAGGAGCCAACTGTTGTCCTTCCTCACTTTGTTCCCTTGGTTACTCAAATCACTAATCTTGTATATGGAGGTAGGGGGTTTTTACCACTTGGTTATCCATCCCTTGTTATGGGTTCTTTTATTGTTGCAGTAGGTCGTGGACTGGTAAGTATTCCTCGATGCCCACTTCTGTGGAGAATCCATATATGACCAGAATGTAGCATGTTCATCCTCCACCCATTGTGGAATCTCAACGAGTCTATGAACTCCAAAGTGCTCAGCATGGATGGCGTAGAACCACGAGCTTCATGGAGAGTGCTCTTAGCATTGCAGAACCTAAACATATAAATACAGAATTTGTATATACTTACCTTGTTTGTATATTGACAAGCGAAATATACAAACAGACAAGCAAAATATACAAACGCAACCTCCATTTGTATATACTTACCCTGTTGGTATATTTGCAAGCGAAATATACAAATTGACAGGCGAAATATACAAACTGCAACCTCCATAACAAACAAAACTATAGCTATAGAACACAATTACCGAAATTATAGCTATAAAGCCTTATTATATCTGTTATATTTGCTATTTGTGAAATTTTCTCAATTTTAGTTAAGCATTCATCCAAACGAACTGATATTTTATGGACAAAGTTAAGTCGGCCCACCATTTCAGTGGGCCTCAAAACAATCAATCCAACCCATCCATACATGGGTTGCAAGCTAGGACAGACCTTCCCACCATTTCTTATTACTAGTCTCCGGGAACGTGCGTTGCACATTTGTCCCTTATTATTAAATTTCTATATACTAAAAAGTTGAGTTATAAAATAGGAAATGCTGAAATTAACAGTAGTAGTTTTACCATTTATATTTTATTCATTAAATAATAAAAATATACTATGAAGAAGAACATTAAATAGATGATATACTCGAGCATTTTTTGTTATCCTTCATTTGCAGTTCTCATTCTCTTTTCTTCTCATGTTGAATTGTGCAATTTTCTTCCTATGGTAACATCAATCTTTGTAAATTGGTTCTTAAAAAGCATATTGAAATTTTAATTTTGAAAGTGTTTTTACATAATAGTGGAGAATTGACTCTTCATATTCAACTTTTAATTTTAAAAAATTATGGGTATGAGTAATAATTAACATTCAATAATCAGGCAGAAGAATATCACATTCTCTTAAGTAAAATAATATCTCTAAGGCAAAAGTAAACATTCTAATTTGGATAATTACTACTTAACTATTTATGGGTCCAGCCAATAATCTAAAGACTGGAGGTTGACAATTTTCCAGCCATAGTTAAAATTTTACATTCAACAATAAATAACTTATCATCACAGTAAATAGACGTTTGATGCATACAATTTATAAGTTCTAAAAGACCTCATCAATTTAGTATATATACAAATGATATAAACACTTGATATATTACGAAACACACTTGCAACCATCACCAAAATTATTATGTCAATTATTTTTATTATTATATCACATATACATCTTCTTTATAACCTTAGATAAGTACTGTACATATGATTTATGGAGAGAAAAGAATAATACTCTTTTTTTCATAAAAATTCTCTTTGAATAATTAATATAAATTGAGCAACACAAACTTTTCAAAATAACTTATTCTAGATATATGGTCAATATGAGGAATGAATGTTTACACAAATAAATAATAGACTAATAAGGTCAATAGATTATACAATATAAACGAAAAGTTAAATAAAAATACTGCCTCAAAATCACATATTATGATCCATCCTTTATCTCCAATTCGGTGGCCCATTTTATTTTAGGGTATGGATTTTTTTTTTAAAAAAAATCATATGTGATTTTTCTCATTTAGTTATTCCTCTCTCTACTAATAAATAATAATCTCGAAATATATTTATACTAAAGTAAAACACTCTATCGAGAATCGCATATCAAATTAATTGATTAATCTTTCATTATGAATTTCATCAATAATTAAGAAATATAGTAGAACATGAATTGTATATCACTAATTTCTTCATGTAGGACACAAGATATTCCAATAGAAAAACAAAATCATAAAAAAGTATATTAAAATATTAAAAAAGGACATACAAAATACTTAGGCTGGACAAGGAGGAGTGAATAAAAACAAAAGGAAATTACTGCACATACAAAATGATGAGCAAGATTAAATTTTTGCTTGATAATCTCTTATCCTCCTCTTATCATTTACATGAAGACCATGCTAGGCATTTTATAGTAGTAGCTAGGATGACCTTTGAGTAGATAAAATTAATTTGCATTAAATTAGTTCAATGATTTTAGTCCATATCAAATCTATTTAATGAAAAAACTCTTCAAATACTCTTAAACTTTACAGCAAAAGAGAAATTAATTATTAATGTGAATTTGATTCATGCACCGATTTAAATGAGTTATTTATTAAATATTTAATTATATTTTATAACATTTGTTTTAATTAATTTATATAAGGGTAAAATGGTAATTCAACTTTGAGCTTTAAATCTTCCCACTTATAATATATATATATATATATATATAAGATGATATGATATGATTTCTAGCCTAAATTTACAAAAAACTTAAATAGATACTTCTTCTGTCCCATATTAGTTTATCATTATACTAAATATAGTTATTCCATATTAGTTGATCACCTTATTAAATCAAGATTATTTTTTTTTATATTACCCTTGTCATTAATTCTTTTTTAAAGTATTCACATCTGTTTGTAAGATTCCTAACAAGTTTTTAAAGGACGAATTAGTAAAATCATCTTCATTTCTCAAGCACCGTATAAAAATGAAAAGTGATCAACTAATATGAGACTCAGGGGTGTATAAGGTAACATTACATAGTATTTTGTTAATCACGTCTTAAGTTCATAATTTAATCATTCCAATAATATAAAAAGGTAGTTGCGAGAGAAAGAATGATTTTTTTTTAGCAGTTAGAAAAATTGTTAATTTGTTAAGTACTTATATTATCATTTTCTCTAACTTAATTTTGATTTAAAATTTAAGACTTCATTTTTGGGACTTTTTATTATAATGACCCAAGTACAATTTCAGTTTAAACACCTTTCTTTTTGTTATTTTTCTACTTTAAAAAAAAAAACAAGTTTTACCGGTCAAAAAACTTATTTGAAGTGTACTAAAAAGTCTTATTCTTATATAGGCTAGTAAAAAATATATATATCGACCCAGTAGTCCAAACTCACTTTAACAATTCTAGTAATTGAATTTTGTACAAAATTTTGAGAAAATTACGTGTCTTAAGTTTATTAATTTTAAATAATGACAATTTTGAAATTTCTTAAGTGAAATGACAGAGATGTTACCTTCACCATATGAGTTGTTAATTACTCTCTTTTTTAATCAAATAAAATTTTCGTATCTACTTATTTCTACCCAAGACATATAATTAAAAGATGAGATATGAATAATAAATACAAATACCCCTCTATATATATATTACAAAATATTTTTTTTTAATAAATATATGTCATAAGTCATAACTTAAAACTTCACATAAAAAGGAACGAACTAAATAAATACTTTGCTCTTTTATAAATTAAAAATCTAATTAAAGAAGAGATCATTGATCAAACGTTCAGAGAACTAGGCACATGCCATGGGTCAATACATTTGCACCAAATTATTATTATAATTAATTTTTTTCTTTTTTTTTTTATTTACTATCGTTTAGCTATAATTATAATTATATTTTTTTACCCAAAGTACTTTTATTATAATATTATTATAATAAATTCATATGCCTTTGTCAGAAATAATTTGAATTGCAGCAAATTTTGGAACTTATTAAAATAAAAGATTTCTGCAATTATCAGTACACAAAAATCAAATGGCATCCAACGCAAAAGACATGGCCTTTTCCCTTTGCCCCATAAAAGTTGCAAAAATAAAGAAAGAAAACAAGGAGAAAAGAACAAAAAATGTTGAATACGACATAGTACTGGCATGGATAAACACCGCTTTCTCTGTTCTTATTTATTTGTCCACTTTTTCTTTTATAGTTCTTCCTAATTACTTGTATATTTTGACAAATTATGAAAGTATATTTTTTTTTTACCTATTATACCCTCAATTAAATGATTAATTACTTTGAAAAATATAAAACTTTTTATTCATTTCATAATTAATAGGGGTAAAATGATAATCATTATATCATTAATTATTTTCTTAATAGATGTGTCAATCCAAAAGTTATTAGTAATTAGAAATGGAGGGAGTATAAGATAAGAGTCGTCTTAAAAGTTTAACTTTTCCCATTCGATATAGATGAGCAAAATAGTAAAGCAATGAATAATTTTAAATCACAATATAAAATAGAAAGTGTCCTAAAACGGAGCGTGTAATTTCCTAGTAGACGTAATTTTTAACCTTATTTTAAACAATTATCAACACTTAGCTTTGTCAGCACCCAAGTCAATCCTAAGCAAAGAACCCATCATATAAAAATCGTCAAAATCATTAATACATTACTTAGCGAAGACTTCACAAATCTTGAATTTTGAATACGACCCTTTATTATTAAGTTTTCCAATTAATCTTGTAGGTCCTTTGGTTTTGATTCCCTTTCTTGATTTATCTACAAAATTTAGGCTATTTATAAAGACTTGGGCTTTATGATTTAGTACATTCTCTTTCAGTGAACACTCTCAGCAATTGTGGAAATGAAAGATATGGGGAAGTTTGAAATTTGGTTCTTGATTTTGATGGTTTGTGGGTTGTGGGTAGTGGAAGCTAAGTATATGGTTTACAATACATCACATGGAATTGTTTCAGGGAAGCTTAATGTTCATTTGGTTCCTCACACTCACGATGATGTTGGCTGGTTGAAAACCGTCGATCAGTACTATGTTGGTTCCAACAATTCCATTCAGGTACCTATTTTTTCATAGTATTGACAGATTGTTGTTTGAATTTTATAAAAAAGGCAGCCAGGTGCACGAAGCATTATGAAGGTAGCTCATCCTGATGCTTGCTCATGGATATACTTTTACTGTTTCTCCGAGGTTCCCTTCAGTGTTTTGACTTTTAAGCTGATGAATTTGAGACTGCTATATGTCAATTAGTTATTACCTTCATAGGCAATGTGGGTAGTAAATTGAGATTTTGGTGAGTAACTGCTCCGTGTGTTTTAATTTGTTTGTCTGCTTTTGGCTTGGCATAGAGTTCAACAAATTAAAGATTTTTTTTTTTGAATATTGTGGTCTTAAACTGAAGATATGTTGAATGTATCAAAATACCCTTTAATCGGTCTTGAATATGCTATGTGGCAAATTAGAATTTAAGAGTTGACTAAGAAGTAAAGATACATTCTTTCTGAAATGGATTAAAAAGGAAAGCAAGACAAACAAATTGAAATGGAGTGAGTAATACATTACATAAGTTGCAGTGAAAACTGTAAAAGTAATTTCCAATTTCAATGGATATAGACAACAGTTCAGGTGCTCATTCATCTTAAATTCATTAATCATGGTTATAAAATTGAGTTGTAATGTGGCAGGTGGCTTGTGTTCAAAATGTCTTGGATTCATTGATTCCAGCATTATTGGCTGATAAAAACCGAAAGTTCATTTATGTTGAACAGGTAAGTCCCGACTATCACCTTTTTCTCAGTGTGTGTTAATGTTTGTGTATCTCTGGGATATACTACTGATGAATGCTTGTTTTTTTCCCTCCGGACTGGAATGTAGGCTTTTTTCCAGCGTTGGTGGAGGAATCAGAGCCCCGGAATGCAGAGCACAGTCAGACAGCTCGTCAACTCGGGTCAACTTGAGTTCATGTATGTAACTATAGAAGCTAAAACCACACATTTGTAAAAAAATAAATATCAAAAGTGGGATTATAGTACTGTGGACAAAAGTTGCTTTGTACTCTCGATAATCCTGATGTTTTGTGTGATTTTACATATACATTTTTTCTCTTTCTTTTCCTGGAGGTGTAGGATAGTGGGTGGATTACTTCTTCTTTGTCGGAATGCTTATGCAAATGGTATCTTATTCACTATTTATGCAGAAATGGGGGTTGGTGCATGCATGATGAGGCAGCAACACATTATATTGACATGATAGATCAGACAACTCTAGGGCACAGATACATCAAACAACAGTTCAATGTTACTCCTAGAATTGGCTGGCAAATCGACCCTTTTGGACATTCTGCTGTTCAGGCATACCTTCTGGGAGCAGAGGTGCCAATCTGCATTAACTGTTTTAAATTGGAAATTTGAATAGTAACTCTTGTGCTTCATTAATTGATAATGAGGCCGCCTTTGAAATATAAGCAATTTCCCAACATTCTGCTGAAAAATGGTGCAACTAAAATCCAAGTACATTTAAACAACTATGTTGACCTCATACATTTTACTGCTTTAGGTTGGATTCGACTCTCTTTTCTTTGGACGCATTGACTACCAAGACAGAGAAAAGAGGAAAATTGAGAAGAGCCTTGAGGTCATTTGGAGGGGTTCTAAGAGTCTCAGTTCATCCACGCAAGTACGCCTTTCTTTCAAATCTTTATAAGTTGTAATACATGTTTAATGCCATTCCTCTTCCTTATTTAATATTTTTATTTATAAATCTCTTGTTCTCTAGATTTTATTAAGCAACTGACTATTACCTTTTGTTTCATACCAGATATTTTCTGGTGCATTCCCTAAGAATTATGAACCTCCCAGTAAATTTTATTTTGAAGTGAATGATGATGATTCTCTTCCTGTTCAGGTAAATCTTTGATAGATTAAGACATTAGGCTCTTTAACTTTTTAGCAAGGGCATGCACATGATGTGTTTCTTTATTGACTGAAGGATGATGTCAACCTGTTTGATTACAATGTCCAAGAGCGGGTCAATGACTTTGTTGCTGCTGCTTTGTCCCAAGTAAGTTTTACTCTCAGACCATGTTATAGGAGATTTCAGTATGAGTGTGAATTGCTTCTCCCAAATAGTCTGCTTTCATCTTATTTGATAGCAATCAAGTTGAGGGTAGCAAGGGAGTCAAAGTAAAATACAGATTGTTAAACATGCCATGGCGTTGTGTGTATGTCATGACATGCTTAATGCATCTTACTGTATTTTAGACTCGTTTTAACTCTGTTAGTGAGAATACAAGCCACCTAGTTGCTTGGCTGGTACTCTTTACTATATTTCTGTCGGTAAAAAAGTCAACAATCTCAACTGACAAGCCAACGTTCAACTGCAGTTGGAATTATGTGTCAGACTGCACGTCTTTATAAAGATTTGTCCAACAAAAAAGTTCACAGTAAAGACTTAAGGAGATTGCAAGATTACTCCTTAATGCCAAACTGCCAATCTTGTTTCTATACTCTCTCCAAAGAGTTTCATGCACCTAACTTTTGTTGTTTCCCTTGCAGGCCAATATCACTCGCACAAATCATATAATGTGGACCATGGGAACCGACTTCAAGTACCAATATGCTCATACATGGTTTCGGAATATGGACAAGCTCATTCACTACGTAAACCAAGTGAGTTTTCCACTGTCATTGCTGTAATTCAGAATTTAGACAATCACATACAACTATGGACACTGTAATTTTCCTTTCATTTTGGTTGAACAGCCTGAAACTACTGTTTCTTTATGGATTGAGAATCAGGATTGGCATGTTTCGTTAGCAATACATGAATACACTATAAAAGTTGGGGACTCTGATATTTCTTGAATCTGCATATATTAATGAAATGGAATCAATAAGAGAGCCTGGAAAATAAAAGCTTACATTTTTGGTCAAGATAGGTTCTTATATAAATCCTTCCTCCTCATATATGTATTATCGCAGGATGGTCGTGTCAATGCTTTATATTCGAGCCCTTCAATTTATACTGATGCAAAATATGCTTTGGACGAGTCATGGCCTCTCAAGACGGATGACTATTTCCCGTGAGTGTTCTATCTAAGCATTTTATTGTAATTTTAATCTCAGTATATAGAGCTTGATGCATATTTTGTATCAGGTACGCAGACCGTATTAATGCTTATTGGACTGGATACTTTACAAGTAGGCCTGCTCTCAAACTCTATGTTAGAATGATGAGTGGCTATTACTTGGTAGGCCATGCTGCTTTTCCATTTTCCTGAAATTAAGAAGCTGTACCATCTACAGAATTTTGAATATGCAATTCTCACTTGGCTCCTTTGTGTAATATAGGCAGCAAGGCAATTAGAATTCTTTAAAGGAAGAATTGAGACAGGACCAACAACCGAAATATTGGCTGATGCCCTAGCCATTGCTCAACATCATGATGCTGTCAGTGGCACTTCAAAGCAACATGTCGCTGATGATTATGCCAAACGACTGTTCATAGGTTACAAGCAGGTGAATTTGCTCCGAACTCCTACGAAGAACTTGTGATTGCATGGATTCAGTGAACTTGTATTTCAAATGATTATAATTACCAAAAACTACTTGCAGGCTGAGGATTTAGTGTCTAATTCACTTGCTTGTATGGTGGAATCGGCTTCAGCATCTGGATGCAAGAATCCTCGGATAAATTTCAAGCAGGTAAACATTTGGAGCCCATTCTTTAATATAGACTTTCTTCTTGTTGAATTTGCATTTGTCTTTATTAAGCTATACCCCCATGTTCTCCCCCCAGTAATCCTATCCTGCTACTGCTGAATGCATTATTGCATCTGATGATTGAGTTCATTCATGCACATTCAAGTTGGTGTCCTGGGTTGGCTCCATTATACACTTCTTATGTTGCATAACTCAATTCCAAAGCAAGCAGTTTAGGCATTTTAATTTTTGTTTTTCTGAGTTAACTCTTTTGTTGCTCTATTCTCTTCCAGTGCCCATTGTTGAATATAAGTTATTGTCCACCAACAGAAGCTGATCTTGCTCCAGGCAAAAAATTAGTGAGTAGTCTATTTTCAGTATCTTTTCATACTTTTGAAAACCTTCACATTACATTTCTGTGTGGTGGGAACTGAGGAAAACTACCTGAGCTCTAATTAAAACAACGAGCAGATTTTCAAATCATTATTTCCACTTATGTAGGTGGTTGTCGTGTACAATGCTCTTGGGTGGAAAAGAACAGATGTTGTCAGAATCCCTGTGAGTAATTTAATCTTTTCCTTCCCTAGATCATTATGCATTTTAAATTATTTGCTGCTTTGGTTCTCATTCTCCCTGCACAAAAATATGTCCTCTCATTTAACTATTGAGCAGCAGCGCTAGGTGTATGGCAGTATTTAAGAGTTCTTTAGATCTCAATCGTTCACCATAGAATCTCAACTCTTGCACAAAAGCATATACTTAATTAATCAGCATCAGTTGACCTATCTGAACAAAACCTGGAAGAAGTATATTTATATGAGTATCAGGAGTTATTAGGGCATACAGAAAATGGCGTCAGTTTGTGGCATAGGCTCATCGATCTCCTGGAATGATGTTTTGTAACATGTTGAATGAGATAAAATTTGCCAAAAAAATAAATCTCGAGTTGAGAGTAGGGTAAGCTTATCTTTAGATTTTTAAGAATTTCCATGGTACCAAAAGAATAGACTTTAAAAATTCCCCCAGGGCTTAGTTTAACAAAGGTCGAGGGACTTGTGGCTTAGGTCACATGTTTGAGCTCTGCGCCATGCAAACTAAACCTAGTATATAAGTGGAGAAGGGTAGAGTGGGCCCATTGACTCCAAGTTTCAAAGTCTGCGGTTGGTCCTAAAGTGTTGGCCCCAGACCTGTTTTGGGTAATGAACTAGTTGGGTTCAAATTTCAGAGGAATAATCAGGCTATCACAGTTTGTCCTTCAGAGCACTTCATTTCTCTTGATTTCTTGGTTCAGTATTATGAAATTTGTCTTGTCGTTCCAGATGAAGAGAAGAAATTACCAGAAAAATATATTTGAAGTAGAAGTGGTAAACTAGAAAGCAAAACTTGATAAATTATTTGGCACAAAATTACTCTTTCCTTATCATCTTTTGTGTGATGGTTGTTTGTAGATAACAGTCCTGATTTTTTTCAACTTTTGATAATGTTTATGCATAAAATGGATAACTCATCATTTATCACTGACATCTCTGTTCAACCTTTATATAAATTTCGTACAGGTTGTCAATAAGAATGTCATCGTTCAGGATTCCACTGGAAAAGAAATTGAATCACAGCTTCTTCCAATAGTTAAAGAATCAATAGCAATAAGGAACTACTATGCTACAGCATATGTTGGTGAATCCCCTACATCAAGCCCCAAATATTGGCTTGTGTTTACAGCTACTGTTCCACCTTTGGGCTTTAGCTCCTATGTTATAACAAGTGGTAAACAAGCAGGTTAGACATCTGATTGGTATATCATGAAAGTTAACATGCAAGCTAGTGATCTTAATAGTTTCCAATTCTTCAGCATCTGAACAGCATATCACAAAAAATTACATTCAAACTGATGATTGTAATTGTCTCTAGCTGTTTAGAGGGTTGATAAAATAAATCTCTTCTTGTATACATTACACATGCAGTTGCTGCTTCAATACCACAGACATTCTACAAAACTGATGGAAGTCAAAGTGATGCTGTAGAAGTGGGGCCAGGGAACTTGAAACTGTTATATTCTGCAAATGGGGGAAAGTTTACTCAATATTTTAATAAGAGAAACCAGGTAATTTTTGTTGACCAGTCAGTATATGCTTGTCCTATTTCAAATGGGCGTCGTCTGTTTGTTTGAAACTTTTTCTGTTCCTCTACAATAACCAGCAATGCAGATTTGAACATTCACATGATAGAATTTTATAGTTTTGCTAGATGTGGGCTGATGGCTTGCCTTCTTCTCACTCCCCATCCAACATCAGCCTTTTCTCAGCTTCCCATTCTTACACTAGAAGATACTGATGATGGAAATATTTTTTTATGTTGTGAGTGAAGGTTAGAAGCTCTCTGGAGCAATCATTCAGTTATTATTCTGCAGATGATGGAAGCAAGGATGCTTATAAAGACATTCAGGTAGTAGAGTCTGATGATTCAGTACTGTTCTTATTATCTCATTTCATTCACACATAAGCTAAAATGTTTTCTCCTGATTTTGCAAGGCCTCTGGAGCATATGTGTTTCGCCCAAATGGCTCATTCCCCATCCACCCTGAGGGAAAGGTTAGCCAGGCCCTTTAAAACATCAAATTTGCTCCATAAAATTCGTAAGTAAATAACTAAAAGCTGCTTATTCTTGATCAGGTCCCAGTTACCATTCTAAGAGGTCCGTTGCTAGATGAAGTTCATCAAAATATCAATTCATGGATATATCAGGTTGTTCAATTAATTAATATCGAAGAGCTTTTACAGACTTATTGCTATACTTGTTCTCTTTGTCCTATTCACAGAAGTACAATGTAAGAACAAAGACGACATTTGATGCATTGAGTCCTTTAAATATAATGGAAGTAGTTATAGTATCTGAAATATGCATATATGTTCTGGATGTGATCCCATTGATTGTCTAGGAACATCGGGTTGCAATATTTCCTTCTTCCGCTCGCTTTATCTATCTCTCTGGATATTCTACTTGGTAAACATTAAGAATTATCTGGTCATCTGAACAATATCTTACTCTCACGATAGACAAACAATTTGAGAACAATCTTAATCATGTTTCTAACACAGATTTAACATGTAAATGAGCAGATCACTAGAGTGTACAAGGAAAAGGAGCACGTTGAAGTTGAGTTCACTGTAAGTTAAATCTCATTTTTTCTTCACCTGTATCGTCTCTCTTATTGGTGGAGATAAGATATCCAAATGCTTTGAATGTATAAGCTTTCAAAGCTCCAGTGATTAAGCAGTCCTGAATTCAGGTTGGCCCCATACCTATTGACAATGGAATTGGGAAAGAGCTGGTGACTCAGATTCAAACTGACATCAAAAGCAACAAAACATTTTACACCGACTCTAATGGACGTGATTTCCTCAAAAGGGTGAGTTGAATTTTCTCCCTCTAGCATAATAGTCATTAGAAAAATAACAAATTTTGTTCCATTTATATCTGCAGATTCGGGATTATAGAGCTGACTGGGATCTTCAAGTGAACCAACCTGCTGCTGGAAATTATTATCCTGTATGTTAGTAGACTTTTAAAATGTTTGTTTTCCTTTGAAAAATTGATCTATGATAGCATTTGTTTATGATATTAAAGTATCATGTCAAGATTTGAATCTACTATTTTTCTAATCTAGTTTCTGAGTTAAACTTCCCTATCCAAATATTTGTAGCAAACCATTTTGAAACCTGAAGTGGTGCAGAAGTTCCTTTGTCCTTCCTTTGGTTGGGGATGGAGGTGCTTACATTTTAGACCTTCCATATGTTTTACTATGTTCTTTTTTGAAAAGTCTACTCGGGATTTTCGCACCTCCAAATCGTTGTGAATTTCTTATATATACATGTATTTCTTTATTTTGCATAAGAATTTCTTTCAGAGAACTCGACAAATCTTTCCCATAAAGTAGCCTGTTTATTACTTACTCTGTGCTAGAATACCTACTGGTGATGTTAATTATGTTATTTTGGCTAACCCATTACAGATCAATCTTGGACTTTTCCTAAAGGATAACAACAACGAGTTCTCAGTTTTGGTTGATAGATCTGTAGGTGGATCCAGCCTTGTTGATGGCCAATTGGAGCTAATGCTTCACCGGTTTGCTCTGCTCATTTCCCATTCTATGTTTATCGCTTTTATCATTGCATTATTTCTTCTGTTAAATCATCACTATTTGAAGTTTACCAATAGCAGAATCTCAAAGTAAACGATTTGTACATTTCTTCTTTGTAGGAGGTTACTCAATGACGATGGAAGAGGTGTTGCTGAAGCACTGAATGAAACCGTCTGTGCTCTTGGAAAATGCATGGGCTTGACTGTGAGCACCATCACACTATACTTCAATTTGATTGTGGCTCTAATTATGCTTGTAGTTATTGCTTAAAATGGTGAATGCAATTTTTTCTTTATTTTCTTGTTGCAAATTCTTCGCTTAAACCTATAAAGAGACAGCCAATGAAGCCTAAGAGATCGAGGATTGATATTAACATTTCTATGTTAGCATAAGAAACTAGTAAACTTTCAAAGACATGTTCATAATATTTTGTACATTTCTTGTTCCTCTGTAGGAGAGTAAATGAAAACACACTAACTGTACTGGAATAGTTGGTTTTGTGTATATTATTGCTTTAGTTTTCTACGCTCAAATGTCTGGTATGTATCTATAATTTTAACTTCATATGATACAATGCCATTATCATATTGTTTCCATCCGTTTTTTATGCATGGCTACCCATTTTAAATTGGTTTACCTTTTTCTTCCTAATAAATAATAATAGTAGTCCCGGCTTTCACCTTTTATGTTCTTCTGCAGCATAGATCGGTAGAGTTTGGAATGTTCCCTATCCTATATTTCCATAACCTCGTTGTCTGAAACCCTTGTGTAAACAATGTTTAGTTTTTATTGTATGTTAAATCTAATACAGCCCCCTCGTTAAGCATGTTAACTTATTTCCCCAGGTCCAAGGCAAGTACTATATCCGGATTGATTCTCTTGGAGAGGGAGCGAAGTGGCGGAGGTCATTTGGACAGGAGATATATTCTCCATTGCTTCTAGCTTTTACTGAGCAGGTTATGGAAATTCCAGCATTTTTCTTCACTTATGCGGCATCCCACCTAATTTTCATGTGATGTTTCATAATTACAGGATGGAGATAAATTTACAAAATTTCCAGTTCCAACCTTTACAGGGATAGATCCATCTTACAGTCTGCCTGATAACGTTGCAATTATCACCCTTCAGGTATTTAATGTCAATCTGAAGCGTTATTTAGTACCTTGGAAGCAACTTCTGTGTTGTAGTACTACTATTTGTTATCTACCTATTTACCTTTTTCCTTGGTAAATGTAGGAGCTTGAAGATCACACCGTCCTCCTGAGATTGGCTCATTTATACGAGGTTTATGAGTTCCTTCTTGCGATGATTCTATTATACATGTTTAAGTTTTGGTTCACTCCTCATTCATTTCTTGGTCACTTGACATTCACTGTTACAAATTAATAACGTGATTCTTTGTAGTCTTAATTGCTCCAAGTCCAAGCGTTCCGTGATGATAAATTATTACGTTTTACTAGGTTGATGAGGATAAGGATCTATCCACCAAGGCAAGTGTAGAATTGAAACGATTGTTCCCAAAGAGAAAGGTAAAACAATATGCATCCATTCACCGCCTATTTCTTGGCTGTAATTAGGAAAACAAGTTTCACTTGACTCTACCAACTCCTTAAAAACATCTATTCCAGATAAACAAGATTAAAGAGATGAGTTTATCTGCCAACCAAGAAAGAGTAGAAATGGAGAAGAAGAGATTAAAGTGGAAAGCAGAGGCTCCTAGTGATTCACGAGACGTGGCTAGAGGGGGACCTGTTGATCCTACAAAGCTGGTGGTAGAGCTTGCCCCAATGGAAATCCGCACCTTTGTTATCGATCTCAGCCAGAGCGTGCCAGAAGGGTAAGAAACTTAAGCCGTTTGATTGCATTCGCCATGTAAAACACTGTAATAATGGATTTATTCTTGCCAACTTCATCACACTCTGATTTTGTTGCATTGTTTTCAGTTCGAAGTCACATATGTCCCTATGATAGCAGTCCAGTCCGAATCGGCAAGACATCAAAAGGGTATGAGCAGCTTGAAACCTACTTGGGACCTATTTGCCTATGTTGATATCACCTTGAGGATGCAGCATTGAGTCTCTTGTTAGAAGATGTGTTATCCTTTTTGTAATGGAATGAAAACCTCTTTGACAGAACAATAAACTTATAATAATAATAATAATAATGATGTTGAAGAGAATAATTCATGTCTAAACAGATCAGAAGTTTATGCATGCAGTCCATCTTATGGTTTGTTGGCCTGGTGAAGAAAAATGCAGAAGCACTTTGACCATCTTAGATCCCCCAATAAAGATGACCGAGCACTATATATGTAGAAAATCAAGCCTGGATATTAATTACCCTTCAATTTTTTCCCTTTTTTGCTTTAACCATCCAGTAGTTAACGGAAAACTTTCCATTTCCAGAACTTGAATCTGGATGTATAGTTGAAGTTGAATGCAATACAACTATTTCACGACATCCCAAGGTGGAAAATAAATCAAGATAATATCAGAATTAATGAGTGTATTTCATTGACACATTCAAATTTTCCTTGCATATGCTTTTTATACACTAAAACTGCAGAACAATTGAGAAAACTGCTAGTTAATCGGTTCGCTAAGTAACTAGTAAAGGAAAGCAAAGGTTCATGGAATAGCAAATAGCGAGTTGTAACACAAAACAACAGCCTACTGGATGAAATATAGAAACACAAAAGAAGCAAAGGAAATTGGCTAAGAACAACAACTAGAGTCTAAAGTTGAAAGTTGTGGCTACATTGTTTCCCTTTGTCAATCATAGAAGCTTATATCATCCCATGGCAACCAGCGGAATCCAGCAGTACTGCTTTGATTTGATCAGGATGAAAGTCTTGACCTTCTTTGCATTGCTGAGACACAAACAAAAACGATCATCTAAAGAAGAATTCACTTCCACAGCACATAAAATTGGAAAGGATAACAATCCAATTAAATCACAGATCATTTTAACTCTTGCTATTTTCTTCTTTTCCAACACTGATCAGAACAAGCAAAGAGAAAACATGCTTTCTGGATAGGGAGACAGACTGGTATACTCAATCAAGGAGGGAACAGATCAGAATCTATGCAATCATGGTGGAGCTCATTGAAGTGGTGCCACAACTTACCATGAGTAATTTGGACTACCAGCTTTCTAAAAGGTTATTTCTCAGTTGTCTACTGGTAATCACATTTTTTTATATATTATTTTCTTTTAACGTATCTTCAATGTTCGCATGTTAAAAGCTTAATATGGTTTTAGGTTCTGTTCGTTCCAGAAGGATGTGCATTACCGGGATTGATAAACTTCAATTTTCTATATATGAACTTCTGCTAAGCATTTTCCAATCGAAGAGTCCAACATTGTCAATTAAACAGAAAATCAAGTACCTCAGCTCTAAAGATATCTAAGGCAAACCCATTGAAGCAGCTGATAACAGCTTGTTGGATGTCCAGTTCAAGGTTGTCGAGTGCCCTCATTGTTGAGAGTAAGAGGCCTGGTCTGCGGCTGCAAAACATATGGATATTCACAGCTCTTCCATCTCTTGCCTTTACTTCAACCTAAAAGTAAAACAAAATCTGCATTACATCATCTCAAACCAATAACATGATGACTTTTAGACTTTACCACCATGAAGAACACCGTAATAGTGCTCAATGCAATCAATGTATATGTACACACATCTAACTAGAAACATATGTTTGTATTATGATAAGTTTCTTCTGGATGAAACATTACTGTTGGTTAAAGATTTTTTACCCTTGCAGGTTGTCCAGTCGGGCTAGACAGTGGGCTTGCAAATGAACTCGGATAGAGTTCTTCCTTGATGCGGCCTGGCAGAGCTGGTCCAGTTGGTGTTAGAGGATAGAAGCTTGTTGTTTGGGTCAATGAGGAGCTAGGCGGTGTGGACTCCAGTTCATTATGCAGGTCATTGATTTTCTGTAGGAGCTCCTTTAAGTACTCGATTGCATCCCCTAAGATTGAAGCCCTGTCCATCTGTGAACATGAACATTCACAAATTGCATGCCAAGAAGAAGCTTTTGATATTAGGGTAGTCAGGAAGATTAAAATCAAGTCCAATGGTTGTTTGGAATTAAATCTCAATTAAGACGCAAATTAGCTTTCAGCTCTAATCACCACAAGTTATGCATAAACATATTTCACTTCATTTAGAAAGAATTTGCATGAATGCATTCAAGGTATTGCAATTACTTCCTGCATCGCGGTCTATCAAAGATAACTTCCTATGTCTTGGTTTCTTAGAGCTGCGGTAAAAATGTTTCTGCATGATAGTGCTGAAATTCAAGTACCATGTTGTTGCCATACCATAAACTTTGACATCTTAATTAAGCATATATTTATGACCATTTACAATAATCCAAGCTGTTTGAGGAGTGGTGGGACAGCAAATAGACTCTCCCCCCACCCCTGAGGGATGAAGAAACAAGTTGAAGCAGATATGTACAAGAGAGATTAAAGTAGAATATAAGAGTTACCGCTCAAACTAAAAGACTTACAGAAAGTTAGTGATGTCTATTCTCTTGTGTGGTCCAAAATAAAAGATCCTTTTGAAATCTTTTCATATAGTTCATGTGAGTGAATTTAATGCGACTATCAAATAGCTTTAATCCAGAAAACTTTTTTGAACTATGCATAGGACAAAGTTGCATACCTTAAGAAGAGTAAATGAAGTACATTCAAAACAGAAAAGAAGAAATAATAACACTGTATTTCAATTTTGCCTTTTCTTTTTTTCATTCTCTTGGGAAAGGAAGCTAAAGGCTGACAATTTTGAATAGCTAAAACATGTTAGAATAATATAATCATACAGGAATTCACGAGAATTTGATGTAAAAAATTTGTTACCTTGCTAATCCTTGGTACAACAGACCTCAACATGTAAAGCCTATCGTTTAGCTTCTTCCTACGTCGTCGTTCAGCCATCAAATTCTTTGCCGGCAGTCCCTTTTTCTTTCCTTTCTGATTCCCACCGGTGACGGTGCTAGTTGCATTCGAGCTATTTCCACCATTCTTAACACTATCATCCACCTTATTAGTAACATTTTCAGTAAGATCATCTGAATCATAACTCAATGTGCACCCATCAAAGCTCACATCATCAAGTTCTTCCCCATTACCCCACTTTCTCTTCCTTTCACCCTCTCCATTGATGGAATTCTGCCCAATTTCACCTCCAAAATCCCCCAAACTGCCACCAGTACTATTAGCTAAGTTCTTCCTAAGAGCAGCCCTTTTCTGAAAAAGGGTTGGTTGTGCTCCATTTGAAGCAAAATTATCAAGTGGCTTTAACAACTTAGACCTATTGAGAAACAGAGAGTTCTCATTTGCAGAACCATCAACAAACCCTAGTGGACTAAACCCAGTAGTACTACTATTTTGGGGCAAATGGGATGATGGGTATTGAGTAAATGAATTCAAATTGGGGTTACCCATTTGGTTCTGTGAGCTCAAATCATGAAACCCACCACCAGCAAGAAGAAATCCCCCTTTATTCAAACCACCCATACCTTGAGCTTCAAGAAAACCATTTTCACAACCCAAATTAAAACCATAATCCAAAGGGTTGTTGTTAATAGCCTTTTGGGCTAAAAAGTAATGTACCTGAGATGGGTCTAGATTGTTGAAAACAGAAACTGAAGATGGTGAACAAGAAGACGAAGAATCCACTGGTACTACTGGCTGTAGAAACATGCTGTTTTCAGCTAATTCAGTGAAATTCTGAGTGAAACAGATATTTTCAGTATGGTTTTGCATGTTGTTGTGATACCAGTCTACATCTGTACCATCTAACATGGATTTGAATGTAGAAAGTGCACCCAATTCCATATCTTCTTTGTTTTCAAGCTCACCATTAGTGGTATTCTCCTTGTTGGTAAAAGTTTCTTCTTTTTCCTCTTCTTGTTTGCCTTCCATATCCCAAACCTGCATACTGTTAACTCTTGAGAGCATTTTTTTGGTTAGATTCAAAGGATTATGAGGGTGTTAAACAGATACAGAAAGTAATGGAAGGCAAAGAAGAAAGAAGACGTAAGCAGCAGAGGGAAAAAGGGCAATGGCCTTTCTAGAGAGACACTTTATAGCTCCTTTGAATGTTACGTTTTTAATCAGACTCTTATCATCATCATATTACACCTTCTGTCCCAAAATTTACGTAAAAATATACGCATCCATCTCATTTTACGTGACATTATTTAACTTTAATATATTTATATTTTCTCTGTTTTAATTTATATGAGTTAGTTTGAATTTACATAAAATTTAAAAAAGAACAGAAGAAAAACTTTTGAGACTTATGGTCTAAAATAAGAGTGTGGTTTGAAATCATTTTATTAAAGTTAAAACAAGCATTTTGAAGTTGTTGTTAAATATGATTAAATAAGAAAGCAAGTCATATAGAGTAAGACAAAAAGAGTAGTATTTAAAAAAAAAAAAATTATGTGATGATAAACCATTGTAAAAAGAAAATTTAAAGCAAAATTATTTCTAATTATAGTAAAGTAACATTATTTTTGAATGGATTAAAAAGGAATGTATGCCGCATAAAATGAGACAGATGGAGTACATTTTTATATTTCCTAGGGTAATAGTTTAATTTTTAAATTTATAATTTTTCTTAATAAAATAATTTATAATCACACAAATATATAGAAGTTGTTTTAGATCATAATTTTTTTTTTAAATGTAAAAAAATCTTAAGTTTCATATCAAGTCAAAAACATCACATAAATTAGAATGAAAGTATTAGTTTATTACAATGACTCCTATTTTTAATACAACACTTCTTATGTTCCATTTTATGTAATACTTATATTTAGCGAGTATAAAGAAAAATAATATATTTTTATTTTTAATAATAATTTAATTTTAAAAGAAACTATTTAATAAAATGATATATAATCACATGAATATTTTACGTTTAAGTTTTAAACAACACTGACTAATATCATGCATTATATCCGAACATCGTAATTTTTAAAGTTGTGTTAATGTTGGGATGTTTCAGGTGAATAAAGTTTGCTTAATATCTGGATTTTCTGTTTAATTTTCTTGTAATCAGTAATAATAATTAGTAAAGTAATCATTAGCAAACTGCCAAATCTCTTTAATGATGAAGAAAACAGATTACCCCACCATGAAGACCAAAACTGCTACTTTGAATTCAAATGCCTGTATTTTGCCCACTAGTATTATTAGATGAAATTTTATATTGGAAAATTTCTTAAATAACTATAGTTTAGAGTGGAATTATGAAATATAGTTTTAATTTGTGCATTTATGAAATGTAGTTATAATTAATATATTAAGTAGAAAAGTTATATAAAGTGAGTATCAATTATAAAGTTGTTATTTAGGTGATCGATATCATCTATTGCCAGCGAATATTAATTGTATCAGTGTATACTATATCAAGCTGAAAATACCGGAAAAAAATAGTATCATTACATACTATATCAGTATGCATGTGTATAATATTTACTATGCAATCCAAAATGTAACTACTATGTTGTGTAATTTTCTTGAAGTTATAGTTATGTGTCATAAATACAGTCTTATTTAATTATAAACTCACTTGCTATATTATATTTACTTGAGATTAAAATAGAAACCAAAAAACATTAGATTTTAAATTCACCGCTATATATAGGCTACATTTTAGGGAAAAATTATATAAATACATGTTTTATTTTATCATAATCTCTAAAATTGCTACCATTTAAAAAAATTACAAAAATTTCCTTTCAGATACATCTCTATCCCCTCTCTGATACATTTATTCCATTAAGTAATGTATCATTCACAATCCATGAGCTATTAGCTATGTATCCACAACTTTTTTGATGTATCTGAAATGATTTTTATAATTTAGGAAAGAATAAAAATATGATGTAATTAACTCTCAACACTATGATTTACTTAATTTTTACTAAATTTTATGAATTTTTTACCACTCTACTTTGAATTCAACATTTCTTTTGTGAGCTGTAATTTAATAGGTCATGTCATGCAAACATTATTTTATAGGAATAAGTAGCAATCAACATGTGAAATGATAGAACAAAAGAAAATAGAGACTGAACTCCTTGGTAGCAGCCAGTGCATGTGATTGTCTTGTCTTAGCAAAAAGAACCATCCAATCTCAAATGTTTGGTCACAATAAGAATAAAAGGTGCTTGACTTGCTTTTTCTTCTTTACCACCAGGCAAATCGTAATTGCTATTACCTCATGTACAAACCGAATAAACCTCGCTCCAATGTAATAGTATGTAGATTATATAAATATCGGGTAAACTTCATTTTAATATAATAATTGAGAAAAATCATATTAGGCGATTTCGTATGCGAGACGAGATTGATCGAGAATGTATGTGAGAGATTTCTTGCTCAATCAACTTAGCTATCCTTATGGGTTATGCTTGACTTGTTTTTTGGATGTATAATAACGTAATGAATAATTTATTTATTTTAATTTTTACAATGTTTTCGAGTTAATAGTATAATAGTAATTAAATTAACAATTAAATATTTACAAAATATACTTAAAATTATTAAGTTCACGTAAATCTAACGAGACCCTTTAGATCCAGCAAGTTGTTAAGTCGGATAATTGATTATTTCACAAAACGAGAGGACGCAGAAGTTTCATTTCCTTCATGTATTCCAAAGTAAAAAAAGATGGGCTACTTTTCGAGTTAATTTTGACAACTCAAATGAACTGTGAGTTTTTATTTAGATTACAATAGAATCGGTCGATTTAGATTAAATTTATGATTTATTTGAAAAAATATTGTTAATTAAGAACTTCATAATTTAAAAAGATAAAAATCCAAAATTCATACATTTCAAATTCTGTATCCGTCCTTTGCCATTAAATTAATTTATTTACTAAAAAAAGTAGGAAATATTTTTATAAAGAGCCAAGAATCTCGTGAGACCTTTCAATTTTACCGCACCCAATTTCTCAATTATAGACTTAAATTCTGGTGCCCCATCCAACTCATTTTTTCTTTTTCTTTTTTTCATACATCAAACACCCTTTTATTCTCTGGATTTTGTTGCTTTACTTCCCTCACCTTTCTTTTTATTGAAAATATTTACAAATAAAAGAATTTAAAAAATATTTCAATAATTAAGGAGTAAATATACTTTAATTTAATATTATAAAGACTAAAATTATAATCTCCTAGTAATAACTAAAGGATAAAAAATGCTATTAAAATGGATTACATCGTGTCGTAGAGGGAATTGATTTATGGCCAAAACTTATGAACTTTTCAAACAACCATACGGGGTGGGGGTGGGGTATTTAATTAATAGTTGTGTTTCAGAATTGAGTTATTACTTCCTATGTCCCAAATTATGTATCGTGATTTTCATTTACAAGTTCGTAAAGAAATATAAATTAAGTTGGGATTTTGATTATTTAACTTCATTTATGTTTTAAGATATAATCTTTTTTCATTAAATATTTACTTTACTGAGAGTTTCAATACGAAGTATAAAATGAGAAAAGATAATGAATATTATGTTGAACTTTTAAAATGATACAAAATTTGAGATATTTATTTTTAAAAATTACAATAGATAAGTTGAACGGACGTAGGACAATGATGTAGAAGAACCATTAATTATAGAGAAGCAGCTTTCACAATTTCCTCCCTTTGCCCGTGAATTGCGATATTGTTGTTCTTTCTCCTCAAAATTACCCAATTTCCAAAACAAACATGAGACAATTAAATGAACTGAGTAAAAAAAATTCTACGCATTTGATATTTAATCACACCAAACTAATAAACTGCAAAATATGCTTGATATTTTTTGAATTCGTATATTGATGAATTTCCCCTTTTTATTTGGATAATAAGGAAATTCATCGTTGCTATTTTTTGAGTTGCACTTTGGATAGCCTTGCTTCAGTGTAATAGCCCAAACCACATACCCTCATACAATGAACTCGATCGAGAAACATAAAATCGAATCTAAGACCCCCCCCCCCCCAGCCCATATTTCACCCCATCCATTTGGACCCTTCAAGTTTTGGGCTTACATGTCATTATAAAGTAGGATTAATTACTTGAGTGAATTCCTTTTAAAAAATAATTACTTATTTTAAACATATTGTTTAATTATTACCATTTATAACAACTTCTTTAATTTCTCTCTTTTCTCTGTCTCGCTCTTTCTCCATTCCTTTCTTTCTTTCTTTCTTTCTTTCTTTTTTTTTTCTTTCTGTTATTCATTCTCCCTTCCTTTCTTTTTTGTTGCTCTTTCTCCCTTTCTTACTATTGCTCTTTTTCCTTTTTTTTCGTAGAGTAGTCAATGATTTTAGACTAAATAAAACTTGTATCAATAATTAATTAGACAAGTAATTTAATCGTAACAAATAAAGAGACATAAGAAACTGCAAAATGAATTAAACTTGAATTAAAAATGTATTACAAACATATTAAAGTTGAATTATTATAAGAGAATCAAACATGAATGCAAAATGTAGCAAACAAAAGAGCATTCTTTGATCTGCATATAAATTGAAAAAAACTTGTATCAATAATGAATTAAACAAGTAATCCAATCGTAACAAATCAACCAATTAATTGCAAAATGAATTAAACTTGTATTTAAAAGTGTATTACACAAATATTAAAGTTGAGTTAGAAGAGAGAATTAAGCATGAATAAAAACATGTAACTAATGAAAGACCAGACATTGACCTATTTAGTAAATTAAACTTGTATCAATAATGAATTAAACAAGTATGCAATAGTAACAAATAAATCAAAAAACTGCAAAATGAATTAAATTTGCATTAAAATTGTATTACACAGTATTAAAGTTGAATAAGAAGAGAGAATTAAGAATGAATGGAAAACGTAACTAACGAAAGACAAGACAATGATCTCTAGAGTTAATTAAACTTGTATCAATAATGAATTAAAGAAGTATCCAATAGTACCAAATAAATAAAAAAACTGCGAAATGAATTAAATTTGCATTAAAATTGTATTACATAGTATTAAAGTTGAATTAAAAGAGAAAATTAAGAATGAATGAAAAACATAACTAACGAAAGACATGATAATGATCTATAAACTGAATTAAACTTATAAGTTATATCAATAATGAATTAAATAAGTATCCAATAGTAACAAATAAATCAAAAAACTTCAAAATGAATTAAATTTTAATTAAAATTGTATTACATAGTATTAAAGTTGAATTAGAAGAGAGAATTAAGAATGAATTGAAAACGTAACTAACGAAAGACAAGACAATGATCTATAAACTGAATTGAACATATATCATTATTCGTGAATAAAACATGTATTATATGTATCTTATAAATTATTTTGAATTATATAAGAAGATGATATATTTGAAATATGTATTATAAATATATTGTTCATGATTTTAATTCAATTTTAATACAATTATGAAATAGATCTAATTCAACTTTAATACAGTTGCAAGAAAATTCCAAACTCTTCGTCTTCTTCAAGTTTTAATTTGAAATTTCTCATAAAATCAATGCTAAAGTTAATGAATCTCCCTTAAATTAAGATATAAACTCCAAAATGTTATTTTCAATAATATGGAAGAACAACTTATATAAACGCATCACACTTTCGTAAAATCCAAATAATGAATTCAAAGCTTGAAGCTTTTTAATGGCCATCAATGGCTTGCTGCTGCAATTTTAGAGATTTGAAATCTCAATTTGCACACACGATTTTCAATTATTTGTAGGAACAACCTATCCAAACTAATCGCAAACGAAAGAGGAGTCAATGATTCGTAGACTGCATAAAACTTGTATCAATAATTAATTAGACAAGTAATCTAATCGTAACAAATGAAGAGACATAATAAACTTCCAAATGAATTAAACTTGAATTAAAAATGTATTCTACACATATTAAAGTTGAATTAGAAGTGAATTAAACATGAATGCAAAATGTAGCAAACGAAAGAGCATTATTGTAAATTGAATAAAACTTGTATCAACAATGAATTAAACAAGTAATTCAATCATAACAAATCAACCAATAAACTGCAAAATGAATTAACTTGTTTTAAAAGTGCATTACACAAATATTAAAGTTGAATTAGAAGAGAGAATTAAGCATGGATAAAAAATGTAACTAATGAAACACAAACAATGGTCTATAGAGTGAATTAAACTTATATCAATAATGAATTAAACAAGTAATCTAATAGTAACAAATAATAAACTACAAAATGAATTAAATTTGTGTTAAAAGTGTATTACATAATATTAAAGTTGAATTAGAAAAGAAAATTAACAGTGCAAAATGTAACTAACGAAAGACAAGACAATAATCTATAGACTGAATTAAACTTGTATTATTCATGTATAAAATATGTATTATATGTGTCTTATAAATTATTTTGATTTGTATCTCGAACATTTGTAATATGTATTGTGCCTATGTTGTAAATGTATAAATTTGTTACTTAAATTATTTTGGTTGATATCACTAAAAATGGAGTGAAGTTTGTAATATGTATTATAAATGTATTGTTCATGATTTTAATACAATTATGAAACATATCTAATACAACTTTAATACAATTGCGATACAGTTCCATAAACTTCACCTTTTTCGAGTTTCAATCTAATATTTATCCTAAAATCAATTATAAACTAAACCAAACCCTCTTAAAATTGAGATATAAACTCCAAACGACATTTTCAATTATTTGTACGAACTACCTATCCAAACTAATCACAAATTCGTAAAATTCAAATAATGAATTCAAAATTTGAAGCTTTATAATGACCATCAATGGTGAACTCTTGCTTCTATAATTTTAGAGATTTAAAATTTCTACTTTAAAACATGATTTTGTACAAATTTTCGGTCTTTCTATTCCTCTTTTCGTCTTGTTTTTGGATAAAAATAGTGAAATATGGGAAAAAACTGTTTTGAGGATAGTTATTTAAATGAAAATTTCAAAGAAGAAGAAGAAGAAGAAGAAAAAAAAAAAAAGGAGGAAGAAAAATAGTGTCAGAGAAAGAGACGAAGAAGCAGAAGAGTAAAAAGAAGAAGAGGAAAAAGGGCTGAAAAAGAGGCGAAGACTGTACAATTTTCTTAATTCCAAAAAAATGTTATATTTAGTTAGAAAAATTATGTTGCCATAGATGGTAAATATTTTTGTAACATAGCATATTTATGTGATTTACCAAGGGGCCTGGACTGTTCATCATTTTGGACCTTTAATTGGATTCGACCAGGCATAGTTGTTGACTCATGTATATACACAACATATACACTGATATATTGTTAAATTTCAATCATATTGGTAACCTAGTTGACTAATGGGTATATATCCATAAGAGTCCCCCACATATACATATATATTGTACGTATTTTATAAACTAGATGATTGAATAGTTCATCCATAATTAGTGTACTTCATCAGATTAGTTTGTAAAACCTATAAGTTGAAATTTCATAAAGTTTGAGGTTTTTGTTTAATTTGGTGTTGTTTTTTCAGTTACTTCTAAATTCAATAAATTTCACCTATTAAGTAGTCAAATTTACTTACTGAACAAACATGATATCAACTAACCCAACACATGAAGTATGGATTATGAAAGAACAAATATTTAGTGATGGTGGACCCTTTTGCTTTCAACAAAGCTTATAGATGCTCTTCCAGCATTCATTTGCATGCCAGCCAAAATTTAAAGAAAGAAAATGAAAACTAAAACTAATTTCACAATAAGGAGGCCCTAATATCATACTTTTTTCAGACTCTTCTAGTCTTCTTCTAATAATTTCTTTTCAAATAATCGTGGTGTTCTGACATGCTTGCGCGCACCTCCACAACTTCTAATCTTTCCGAGCAAAAGCAAAAAAAAACAAGGAACCTTTTCATTTAACTGTGAAGTGTATGCACAAGAAAGATCTATTTACTCTGGCTGTCCAATCATCAATTTGGGATCTTAGAATACTTCAGGAAGTGCCTTGCCTTGAAGAAATGACCTGAACAGAACAAGTGATCTCTCTGGCTGAGAGAAAGGAGCTTCATGAGCAGCACCTCTAATGGTTGCAAATGAAAGGATATTATCATAAACTTGAGTCCATCCACCAACCTAAAATGATGAAAACAAAAAAAGAAGAGAAAATGAGTTTCTACATGAAAGTAATATTAAAATTTATCTTTTGTCATTTCGCAAAATGGACCAAATGCAATTTGTTTACCTGTTGTCCTGAAAACCAAACTCTATAGGGTACAGTTGTGTTCAGTCCCATCTGGTTTGCTAGTTGATGTACAACGGAGCGGCTTCCAGTCAATGGAACAACAGAATCTTGATCCCCACTGTTGTCAAGATATTACACGTTATACTACGATCTTGAATCATAAGAGAGATTTCAAGAAACGACAGATCTATTTATTAGCATTGGTGTTTGATGGAAGATTATAATGTCGGGTTATACTTCATACGTACCTGTAAATTAAGACTGGAATTCTCTCCTTAACAAGCAATCCTACTATAGATATGGTTGGTATCTCTATATCAAGCAATTGATAATCCAGAATGCTGTTGCAGTAGAAGGAAAAAATAATTAGTAAATACTCACAAAATAGGTGGACCTTTAAAGCTACAAAAACAGCTTGTAACTGTGGTATAAGTAACTCTGTATTGAGTTGAATTGTAGCAAGTGATGTGAAGAAACAACTTCATTTATATTAAAGTTGATTTTCTTAATTAAGATAAGCTTGTGGATTGACTTACGTGCTGCAAACATCCCAGCTGCGAACACCAACAAGTCTGGCATGAAGAGCCGTTCTCACATCTTGTCGGTTTAAGTAATTGACAGTTTCATCGTCGATGCAGACATCTATCTTCTCACCATTTTCCTAGGTATTAGCATCAGTAAAACACAGTCAGTGTAGTTCGATAAGACAAGGGAGACAGTATTGAGACATCAACACAGTTTAAGCAACGACTTACTTGTGGACTTATAATTTTGGACTGAGAGAGCACTGATGACATACAGACATCCAGGGTAACATCATATTTGTCCACAAATTTACTGGTTTCTCTACTTACAAGGCTCATGACTCTTGAACACATTGGCGATACACTGCCCCTGTAGTACTCGCTCACATAGCGAGAATAATTGCAAACAGAAGTGAACATTCTGTATGTGGAGTCTGATATTAGGCCATGAGACCAGAAGTACTCAGCCCTCGAATTGAAGTCAGTAGCAAATTCCAAAACAGGATTACCCAGCTGCCATGACAAGAAAGAAAAACGAATAGGATTAAACAAGAACTAATTTTTCAACCTCATACACTACAAACACAACGCGCTTGATCAAATGCAACACCTTGTTTGCAAATGTGAAGTAAAAATTCATTTCATTAGGTCATTACTTACTGCAACTCCTTTCAAATTGAACAATTTCTTCTTGTTGTTAAGCTCAATCATGAGCTTGGCAAGTTGAGGTACATAATGGCCTGTAATCAACATACCAAAATATGAATACTAACCAAGAAAAAGATTTAAAATTAAAAAATGTTAGTATGTTAATCAATGTGCTTAAGAAAAAGCTACCTGCATAACTCTCCCCAGTTAAAAATAAATTGTTTTTTCTATACTGTGGGAATTTGTTAAACCAGCTTTGCAAGAACACAACATTGTCCCTGGCTAAAAAACATAAAGAAAAACACAAAAGTGTAACGGCTTTAGGATGTACATATATAAAAATATAAAGCAATTAACAGTTATACTTCACAAAGACAAAACAGTAGGATTCCAGAATCTCATCAAACATGTTACTTTTCCTTTACACCATAAAAGAATTGCTAGTTTACAACTCTAATCAGTATTTAAATGGTGATGGGCATCACATGGTCATTATATAGAAAAGAATATTAAAACAGAACAAGAAAAGATCAAACTTTTGGAGCTGAACTTTATGTCTGAATAAAAAAAAACTTAAACGTGAAATCCATGTTTAAACATATGAAACTATGGTTTAACAGTAGCTAAAACTTACTCACTACGTTTCAAGAGCTAGAGAGATAAGAGCTTGGATTCGCAGGCAGGATATAGAAATTTATATGTCTTAATTACTATTTGGACAGTCAAATGATTTTTTTTTAAACCATATTTTGAATTGTTAACTGTTGTGACTTATAGTAATTTGCCAAACAGAGAGAGTACCTGTTATCTCATCATTAACTGTGTCATAGGAAGATGTATTAGTTGAATAAGAGAAGCCAACCCCAACTGGAGACTCTAAGTATAACATATTTGCCTCTGCATAATCAAGAAAAGAATCAATTTTAAACTTCTGTAGCTAACTAAAGATACCCAAATGAGCAAAAAAAAGTGACAAAATTCCACCTTTATTCCAACTGTGTTCATTCTTAACAAGAACTTGTCCTCTTGGTCTGAATGGACCATTCTCAGAAAATGCACCAACTCCCACAGAAGAACATCCAGGTCCTACAGAAAACATCAATGTTTCAAACTTTTTCAAGAAACCAAATGGCAGAATTTTTCTAAACAACCCTTAATTTCAAGAAAAAGAAAGAAAGTAACTTTTGTGTACCTCCATTCAGCCACAAAACAAGAGGCTTAGAAGCTGGATCTGTTTCTGCTTCCACAAAGTAGTAAAAGAGTGCTCTTTGTTTCTTGTCATCAACAGTGACATAGCCTGAAAACTGTTGAAATCCCACTTGGGGTTGTCCAGGTAATAGAATGATTTTGTCTGGATGAGGAGGAAATGCATACCCAATTCTTACAGAAGCACAAAGAAGAAAGAAAAAGAGAGACAGAGCCATTGCTTTTTTGAAGTTCTTGTTGGAGAAGAAAAGGAGTTTCTGATTTTGAGTGACAATACTTGAGAGAGCTGAGCTAATATACTTGAAGGCACAAACAGAAAGTCATGGACTTATGAGTGGGTGGCATTAAATAAATAGCATGCCTAGTCCAATTCACTACAGTATTAATAATATATTCAAATTATCATATTTTCTTGTCTTATCTCTAGGCGTGTAATTTTTTTTTTTGTTTTCCTATACTGATATGATATCTGAATGGCAGTACGATTAAATTTGAATTTTCATTGAGAACTTTTAGCAACAGTGTCAAATTAGGTCTTTGGTCTAACTCATATCTCAAAAACTAACTCAAAAAGAGGAAGATTGCACATGCTTATTCCGATGTGGATCATTCTCATCAACAGCTCTCACGCTCGGATCCAGACATTCTTTATCCAAAGTACTATTCTCCGGTTCGAAACATGACATTATATTCATTATCGCATACAGATCGAGCCAAGTGAGTCTGACTCTGATACTATACTAAATTAGGCATAATTATATGGAGCTTAGGGTTCTAGTCTTGGTTCTTCATCCAAAAAGATTCAAACTCGACATGGATAAAATAGTACTTAACACTCCGCCACGAGTCATGTTAATGGGTGTTTGGCAAGTAAATGTTAAGCAGAGAGGGACATGAACAAGAGAACAAAATGACCAGAGATGTTATGAAGAAATTCTTAGCTGGTCCCCCCCATATAGTGTAGATGGGCTCTGTCAACAGATTCAGCACTCAGCAAAGAGGTGTTGTTTTCTTCAATATGAAAGAAGAGAGTAGGGACAGTGGAGTCCCCAGGTGTTTGCCTTTTCAATTCTTGAATTTCTCTTACAAAATTTATACACATTTGGTTTCCTATAAAATGAAAAATACTACTGTACTCTAAAGTGAAAAAATCAGTATATGCTCTGTCATAACTTTCTCATGTCTCAGAAAACTGACCAGAATAATGTGTCAACTCTCAAATTTCCCGTATTGTTAATATCATGATTTACTATGTGTAAGAACAATATCGAGTATGATGCATATATTAGTTGTATTAGACTTAAATTTACAACCAAACATTCTACTAAAATTTAATATCTATATTTCCTACACACCTTACCTAATATGTTCAATCAAACGACCCCTCAAGAGATCGATGAGTTAAAAACAAGATTATTCCAAGTATTTTTTAATATTTGGACTCATGATACATAATCCACCTCTATATGGGCTAGGAAATTCTGTTTTTGGTATAAATTTTATTTACTTCTTCAACAATTTGAATGAATCTTTATACATGAAAGTAGTATAATTCAATTAATTATAACATATATTATCATTAAATTTAGAATTGTTTAATAATAAAAGAAATACTAATAATGTTTGGATAAATAAGACGAGATAAATATTGTGGAGTTAGAGAGACATTAGTTGGAACATTGGAAATTGAGAAATGATGGAATTAAATTAATCAAAAGGTGAATCATGGCATATACTCCCAAATCAAATACAGCAAAGACTAAAAACATATCTTTATGTACTTATTTGTTTGAAGGAATAATAATTATATTGTCTTTGAAACTTTACTTGAAAAAGGTGTCTTTATAATAATGATGTATCTAAACCATCATGATGATTTGTCACTATGCTTTTCACACACTCACAAAAAAAACCATTATAACTTGTAAACTATAAGGTCCACCACCCACCCCCTCACCCACCTTCTGAGATAACAGAAAGACCCTTTACAAAAGTTTTGCATTTTTCTTCAATATTTCCTTTTTTTCCCCATTTGCACAAGCTAACCACAACTGCCAAAAGTTGTAGATAGACTTTGAGAACTTGGACCCTTTCCCCATTAGACTTGTAAAATAACAATGAGAGTCTTCGTAGACCTTTTAGTTGAGATTCAAGTATAGTATTTGTTCGTATGATTTGTGAACCGTTACATTCCTATGATATTAACATAGGGTCATTCGGTAGCTGGTTTGAAAGTGAGTTATGTGGGTATTAAATTAATATCATGTTTGATAGTTAATTAGTTAGGAGATAAATTATTCATGTATATGATTAATACGGTGTTTGATTTACAATTGAGGAAACTGCACACTCAGATTTACAACTTTATAAGTTGGAACACATTCAATTAGTAATTGTTGACACAAAGTCAAAGACAGGTTAATTTTGCTAGGTTTATTAAACCTTCCCTAACTAACCTTGACAATAAGTCACCTAATCTTGTGACAAATTAGAAGTCTAAACAACAAGAAGCAGTTATTAAATGTACAGGGGACCAATAAAAACTTGTCGTTATCGAATTAGCGCCTGTAACCACGCCGTCGACACGATTAAACTCTTCTATTTGTATACACACCATTTTGTTTGCACGCTAAACACAATGCTCTTTTTGTTTTGTTTTGCTACCCCCTTCGATCGGATCTATTTGATAAGACTGTAATACTTCTTCTTTTTTTTATGAATGGTGGTATATAATTGGTTTACGCACTAACAAAGATTTTTATATTGATGGTTTTTTCCCTTTTTTTTTTTTTTGGTCATATTCTTAATGGTTATGTAAAGTAAAGTAAAAGAAAAGTATAAATTGAAAACCTTCTGCTAGCCCAAGATCGTTAACTAAGTTCAGAAGTTCAACTAAGGAAGATGAAGCTAGAAAGGAGAACTTGTTTTTGGAAGAAACACTTGAATTGGGTTGTACTTGGGTTACATACAAATGCTTAATGCAAACTATATTTATAGTTGTGTAGGGATGATTCTAGATACTAAGGGGTCGTTTGGTGTGAGAGATTAAAAATAATAGTGATGGTATTAGGAAATAATGATGGAATAAATTTTTTTTATCTTGTTTGGTTGTCATGTTTGGGATAACTTATCCCACCATTTATATCATAGTGATGGGATAAGTTATCTCATATATATGGTGATAAGTTATCCCAGGATAGCTAACTTATCCTGGGATAACTTGTTCCCAACCAAACGATCCCTAAGAATGTAGATTGTTCTAACCTCTTCTACAAATATCTTCCTCAAGTATCTAATATTCTAGACTATCTAGATTTTTCTCAAGTACAAATATCAAAGATATTACTCTACAAAATTCTAGAAAATTCTACTAAATATCCTAGATATTTTTTGGACCTACAAAAAATCAACTTTTATTTTTCACACTCCCCCTTAAAGTGATTTTTTGAAAATTACCCCACACTTGTCGTGGAAGAGCTCAAACGAAGCTTTGAGCCACGTCTTGGTGAAGATCTCAACAATTTCTTCTAGACTCCTCTTGCTTCATCAAATGATAAAGATTTTCCGTTATTGAATGAGCCATGTGAATTATCTCGTTCTCGAGTTCCTAGACTGCCCACTTTCTCTTAACTTCCCTGCAATTGTACTATCTGGAGATACATCTATGATGGACAAGTTTGAAACTCCGATGCTCAAAATTTTAGAACACGCTTCTTCCAATGCAACTCCATAATATTGAGAGATTTCATTAGTATTAGCCGCTTCATCTAAGTCGGTGATGATATTGTCATCTATTTCTTGTGAAGCCTCAGCACCATAGTAAGATACACCATCAGATTTCCTTTCAAGCTCTTCAATAACCTGTTTATCAACTTTAGAGCTTTCGAAAGTTATATTGTCTATCGCTTCGCCAGAAATTTGGCCTTCAAGGTCAGCTTCTCCATCTATTTGATCAACATTTTCTCCGCTTGCTTCCAATATTTTATCTAAGCCAATGACTGACCTTGATATGGCTGACGATTGATCAGAGACTTTAACTTTCCATTAGAGCCGTCAATATAGGCTAGGCCCGTTGGGCCTTGCCTGGCCTAATTCGTGATTTGATTGGGTTGGGCTACGATTTTGGGAGTCCATTTAAGAAAATGACTTCTTAGCTCGGCCTGAATAAGTCTGCCGATTTGTGGGGCTTGAGAAATATGAATAGTGCCGGCCCGTGAGGCAAACAAAAATTAATTAAAAAATAAAAATAAAATAGAGTATTAAAAATAACAAGAGTCTAAATTCAAAATTTGTTTAAAGTTTAAAATATTAAAATTTAAATACAAATTATGTTTATAAAATATGTACTACATAAAATAAAAATGGAAAAACTACTGAAATACACGTCTTATGTTTCCCTTATTTCCAATATTCCCTTCTATTTCTAAAAACCTCTAAAATCCCCTATTTCTCTCCTAATTCTAAATTATTTTATAATGTATTCGAGCTAGTTTTTAATGTATCAGAACTATATATTATGTATCCAGTTTATTTTATAATGTATCCAAGCTACATATTACGTATCTAGTTTGTTTTACTTTTTCAAGCATTAATGTAATTACAAACTAAATAGGGATAGATTGTAATTTCATATTAAAGATTGTAATTTCATATTAAAACTATGTGATTCCTAAAATTTATACAAAAAAAAATTCCCTAAAATTTTTAGGAAATCACTCAATAGGTTGTAGCCTATGGAATATTGTCATAGTTTTTGTGTTTTATTATGATCATTTAAAAATAATTAGGTTAATATTTTTATTTAGCTATTTATGCTTTTACTTGAAATCAAACTTAATAATATTATAAAGATAATTTTATTTGTGGATTTAATTAACAAGTGGTAACACTTGCACCATGTAATATTGTCTTGTCGATATTTATGATAATATTTTTAAATTATAATTTAATTTTAAAAATTATAAAAAAAATATACTTTTGAGAAAAGAGGGCTGGCGCGACAAAGCCCGTAGCCCACGTACTTGTGGGCTGGGCCGACCATTTTCTGGTCCACACCAAAAATGGGCTAGCCCGGCCTGACCCGTCAAATTTCAAAGCCTGTATGAGTTAGCCCGGATAGGGTGGGCCAACCCGTATTGACAGCTCTATTTCCCATACATCTTCATTAATACTTTTTCCATAAAGGTCACCATAAAAATACATAGTTTTAAACATGCTTGTGCATGATCTACTTCTTTGATTTCTTCGATATAAACTATCATATCACCAGTATGAACATCTTTAATAACTTCTTGTTTCATACTGATAACATCAGTGTCTTGCTTCTCCACATGATCGATTGTATTATATTTTTAATCCTCGATCAACTCTTTTTCAAGGTTGATAAAAACCATAACATCTATTGCTCGAGCCTCAACTACTAAATATTTTCCCACTATTCTTCTTCTTCAGCAACCTTTTGAGCCATATTACTTTCCTTAGCTCGGCGATATCTTTTTATGTGTCCTACATTACCACTTCGATAGCATCTGGGAGGCTTTTTACCATAATAGTTAGAAGGTTCTTCCTTTTTTCCAGGCGAGCTTGAATCACCTGAGAATCGAGAGTGTGATATATCTCTTGATTTTCCTTTGAAGTTTCTCTTGTCGGTTACAAGAGCATCTCCTTCTCCATCTTTGACAAACACACTAGCCAACCGCTTGGCTAGTAATTCCTGTGATGACAACAAATTTTTAAATTCCTCCAAGGATGGCTGTTGAGCCTATCCTTGAATCGACGTCACAAATGGAATATCTTCAGGTTTCAACCCACGAATGACTATTCTTCTCATTCGTGCTTCAGAAATAACTTCTTCTGGATTCATTAAACATATCTCAAAACATAAGTTATTAACCTTTAAAAAATATTCGGCGATAGAAAGACTACCTTGCGCAGTATTAGCCAATTCATTCTCTAATATCTGCCGTCGAGCTTCATTCTTCTTGTTGAAAAAACAATCGAGGGTTCTCCATATTTCATGAGCTGATTTATACTTTATAATATGATCAAATAAACTGGAGGAGATTGTCCTCTTCAGAATGAACTCTGCAGTTTCCACTTCTTCTACGCTCCTATTTTCTGGTCTGCCAGCAAGAGGACTTGTGTCATTCCCATTAACAACATCCTACAAATCCTCTCCCACAAGGTATGATTACATACATGTCTTTCATACCTTGTAATTGGACTAATTCAACAACTCCATCCCCAATCCATTAGCACGATCGATAAAATCCCTCTACGCAAACTAGTTGAATCTACCAGCAACCCGATCTTGAAATAACACACGCAAGACAATCTATGACTATGGCTCTATACCATGTAGAGAATAGCAGAAGAAAAGTATAAATCGGAAAACCTTCTGCTAGCCCAAGATCATTAACTAAAGTCGAAAGATTCAACTTAGGAAGAGGAAGCTAGAAAGGAGAACTTGTTTTTGGAAGAAGACTCTTGAATTNACAACATCCTACAAATCCTCTCCCACAAGGTATGATTACATACATGTCTTTCATACCTTGTAATTGGACTAATTCAACAACTCCATCCCCAATCCATTAGCACGATCGATAAAATCCCTCTACGCAAACTAGTTGAATCTACCAGCAACCCGATCTTGAAATAACACACTCAAGACAATCTACGACTATGGCTCTATACCATGTAGAAAATAGCAGAAAAAAAGTATAAATCAGAAAACCTTCTGCTAGCCTAAGATTGTTAACTAAAGTCGAAAGATTCAACTTAGGAAAAGGAAGCTAGAAAAGAGAACTTGTTTCTGGAAGAAGACTCTTGAATTGGGTTGTTCTTGGGTTACATACAAATGCCTAATGCCACTCCTATTTATAGTTGTGTATGGATGATTCTAGATACTAAGAATCTAGATTGTTCTAACCTCTTCTACAAATATCTTCCTCAAGTATCTAATATTCTAGACTATCTAGATTTTTCTTAAGTACAAATATCAAATATATTACTCTACAAAATTCTAGAAAGTTCTACTAAATATCTAAAATAATTTTTGTACCTCCAAAAAATCAAGTTATACGTAGTACATACAATTGAAATGGAAACCGATCGTTTCCTAGTTCAAAAATACTGAATCTCCACTCAATTATTATTTGTCAAGATTTTTTAATGAAAGTTCTTTGATTTGGACATGACATTTATGGATTGATATTCCCATTACCACCTAAGTTCTCCGGAATAGTAGCAAAAAGAACATCTTTGATAAAAAGGTTTTTACTAGGTTTCTATGTGAGAAAATTACAAACAAATGAACGCAGATTGCATCATGTAGCTTTTAGTTTACTGATTCAAGCTTTATACATAATATTGCAGCTTTTTTGAGGAATTCTTTGATGCTATATACAAATGATATTTTTTTCTCAGGATAACGTTTGGTCAAATTTTGTTTCCAAGTAATCTTTTTTTTTTAATAGCTGGCTAGATATTCTCATACGTTTTTTTTTCTACAAGAACAAGAGTAAAACACAAAAGTTGAATGTCTTTATTGAGTCAATGAGGCGCTTATATATAAGAATGAAATAACCACTTGCCTAAATTAACTACTTGCTAAACAAACTCCTTGAATAAAGAGACCTTTTATTTGAGAAAATAAAGGAATAACAAAATCAAGCTAAACTACTTGCTAAACAAACTCCTTGAATCAATAAGGAGATTTATTAGAGAAAATAAAGGGATAACAAAATCCTAACTACTAGCTCAAGAAGTGGTTTTATTTTTTTATCTGAAGAAGTGGTCAAAGCAATAATTTGGGCATAGTAACCGGTAGTTAATCTGTGCTTTAATAAAACATCAACACAAACAATTATAAGTTGATTAATCATATGTTTCAGGGGTTAATTAGTCCAAGTGGAGGTCAGGGGCAGAGCTAGTAAAAATCAGAATCCATAAAATTGAAATCTTAGCTTCGTCTCTGTTAGTGAATAAGGTAAAATATAATATAGAAAGGTAACATTGAAGATGTTTTTGTTTACAATTTCTAATGAACACATTTGGACCTTTTTGTGTTTCCTCTCTGTCCAAAAGAAGAGAAGAAAAAACATAAAGAACGAATAACAAAATAACAGTACAACACATGTTCATGATAAATTTCGGGTGAAATCTTAAGTAACTCAATTGATAGACTATCTGAACTCTCACTTTGTAGGTGATGTTTCGATTCTCCACCTTGTAATTTCCTCCGCCAGTTATTTCTTTTTAAAAAATGGCTTCTGAAGTTTATTAGTTGCTGTACAAAATACTTCCTATTTGCCAATTGCTATGCTATGGTACTCAATGCTATGATTTCATCTCCTTACTTAAAAGATGCAAATGAAGTGAATCATTTTTTAACAACTAAACATTTAAAAAACAGAGAATTTTTCTCTGCTTTCAGCCAGAACATAAAATTGTCAACCTGAAGTTCTCTAATAGTCCAAATTGAACAAGAAGCATCAAAAGAAAATTAAAGTGCCATAAAAGTATAGGATCATGACCATGAAATACTTACAAATATGGAAAAACAAAATCTAACAACTAGACTTTATTTCATGACCTGTACTACTAACCTACACCATCTTAATTAAATTGAACCATCTACTACTTAATTGAACCTAGCTAGTTATCGACGACGTAGATAGGTTGCCCTGAGTTTAATCCAAGTCTTGATCTTGAGTGTTGCCTTGTCACAATAACCTCCCTTGCTAGAACTATTTTCATCTCTGGCTGCTTTAGAGACAAATCAATAATATAGTTCTTAGACACTTCTTCTTGCTTAATCCTCTTCACTTGGCTATGTACAAGATGATGTCCCTTGTAGTTTTGTTCCAACATTGAAATCTCTTCTTTCTTTGCCATTTTGCTCTTCTAATTCTTGTCTTCAATATGAACTGACCAAATAGCTAGGCAGAGTCTATTGTATTATATAAGACTTATGAAATGTTGTATGTTATTAATATTTTTATATAATAAACGAGTTTGGCCTCAAAACACTTTAGTCACGTACTTGGTCATTGGTAAAAGAGTGGGAACGAATCAGAATGTGGAAATTGCTAAGTTTATTGCGAATTAAATGGATAAGTTTTAGAGTTAAAACAAGACTGTTTATATATAATAGGAATAATTTGACCGAAGATTATGCTACTAACCCCACGCCTACTTGTCAATTTTTTATTCATCATTATCTATTTCTTAATTAATACTCCTCCGTTCCTTTTTTTCGTTGGCATATATATTAAAAATATTCCCTCCGTCCAACAATAGATGTACACTATACTATTTCGGTATGTTCAACAATACTTGTTCACTTTATAAAATCAATGGATAATTTTACACTTAATTTCTAATTTACCCTTATCATTAATTATAGTTGTTTCTCTATCACATTTTTCAAGACAATATATTTATTATATTCAAATGGTGATATAATAAAATTATCCTTCTATTTGTAGTTTCTTAAGAAATGTGCAAAATCAAAAGTGGATAAGTATTGTTGGACGGAGGAAGTAGTTATAATTTAAACATCAAGAGAGAATTAATTATCTTTTTCCACTTTTGCCTTAACATTAATTATTCTAAAAAAAAAATTGTGTCAAACCTTATAAAAACAACTAAAAAGGAACTAGGGAGTATTGAATAAAATCTTGAAAACATTATTACGTTTTCTAAATCGGTAAGTAGGATTTTTTATTTATTTATCAGTACAGTTTAATAAGTTGTAGAACTTATTTATATTTTTTCTAATTCTATAGTACTTTTCACTTTTACCACAAAAAGAATAATTGTAATTGTTTCCTGATAATCTGGTGTTTAGATCAGTTTGCACATCTTTAACAAATTTCATAGGTATTTGACACCGCTAATCGATCAGCTACATTCAGAATTTTAAAGTTATGATTGGTGGTTTGTCTTTAATGTAAAGTTACTACGGATAATAAAATATAAGTGTAATACATAAATGTGCCCTTCAATTTAGCTTCAACTGACATCTATGTCCTTCAACATATAAAAAATCAAATTATGATAAATTAATCTTTTGAGCAACTTGTATATTGTCCATATAATCAATGACTAGTTGTTTGAAATTAAATAGTTAATTGTTACTATACCTTTGTGCTTGATGGTGGTAATCTTTTTAACGCGTATGTAATTTCAATGTGCTCACTAACGTGTGAACATTGGACTGAGTCGAGTCCTAGGTTTGGGTGACCTTGGTCAAAACAAATATTCTATGATTTGATCATGCACTTTTGGACTTTGGTACTATATTATTTGAAGAGCGCCTCCGGGAAATGTGTGGTGTAGTGGATGAAGCTGTTTTATCTTTAATCGGAGATCTCGAATTTGAAATTTGAATATGAAAAAAAAAATTGGTAGGAAACATTTTTCATGAATAATGCCCTACGTAGCGTGAATCTGAAATAGTTGGGATTCAGTACGGATAACAGTGAGTGAGAAATAAAAAAAAGACATGTGAAAGAAAAATCTTCACTTTCTAGAATGAACAAATATTCAAGCCCACTTTTGTTATTTATAGGATAAAATTGAAACTTTCATCCTTTAGATAATCGGTTTAAGTCCTATATTCTTATAAGATTGACATAGTAATAAATTTTGACTTTTGAACAATTAGCTTCCTTGGTGCCAAAGTTCCTTTTACCAAACTGGTGGACAATTTTAAGGTGAGGACAGTTGGGTTAGTACACGTGTATATTTCGATACATTTTATATATTTTTAATTCAAAATTATAATATTCAAAAGATTTTATGCTTGATTTGACAATCAAATTGAAACGATGGAACGGAGAAGTGGCTTAGCCAACAATGGTCACGCAAATTCAGATGTTTTGAATAAAAGTATGTCACGCAACTTTGATAAACCCACCTTCAGCAAAATAGAAAAAGTTTGACACACTTCAAATTTCCAAATTTTTTTATTTTGTAAAACGGCCAAATACAAACAACCTTCCTAATTGAATGCTTTGAAAGGTTCTCCTCAATTGGAACTTCCAAACAAAAGCATCATTGGCCTTTTACTATTCCTTTATTCTTATCTTAGAAAATACAAATACAAAAGAAACCATCCCCCTTTTCTTTTTTAATCTCAAGATAATCCGCGGTTGCTATAATCTCGATCCTAATTCTCTATGACAGTGGCAAACCCAATCCCTTTATTCTCTATGACAGTGGCTTGTGACTTGTGAAGAGCAATGTCCATTGGTTTATTGTTGACTCTTGTTTGTTTGGTCCGCATGTATTTTATTTTATTTCCATTACGGTTGCAAAATAAGATTTATAAACTCGCTTTTTAGGTCGAAAGATGGATGGACGAAAGAAAGAATTGGAACTTGTTAACGGACAATATGATGCCACCTAAATTAGTGGTCATAGAAATTCTGGATATGCCAAAACGGAGGAATTTTCATAAATAACTATAGTTTATCTTTATCTTACTTGTAGATACAAAACGTCTTATTTATTAAAAGAGAGGACACACACAAAAATAGCATACCATTCCCTGTATTTAGCTTCTAGTATGAAAAAAAATGAGATGTAACCCAATAAAATAGCTATCTTTTTTCCATATTTAGGCATTAGACAATTCACAAAATTATTTCTTCTTATTTTCTCTTTCTATAACCGCCAAATTATAATAATCCTACATATAATTGACATTTCTTCCATTCCCCTTTTTTTTTGTTTATGAAGAACGAGAAAATTATAATTTGATTTTATTTACTTCTTAGAAAATTCGAAAATGTTCAAGACATTTTCTATGTCCTCCCGTATGGGAAGAGACTTACAGAGGTACAATGAAGGTTGTCGTCAAGTTGTTGGGTACGTTATTAAGTGAATTATCTCGATATAAAATTTGAAATTAAGCCTATCGTGTGATTATTTGTTACATGTATGATTTTTATTTTTTAATTCTCGATTTTATATATGGTGATGCAGATGCATTCCATACAGATACATAAATAGTTACCAGTCAGGTTACAATATTGATGATTTGGAGTTTCTATTGATCAGCTCACAGAAAAGTCCAAGATTGATGTTCCCTAAGGTCCTTTTTTTTTCCTATTGATTTTCGTTGATTGGATAATTGTTTTTATAATATATATTGACATTATTCGTTTTGTAATGAAATTACAGGGTGGTTGGGAAATTGATGAGTCGTTAAAAGATGCAGCTTTACGAGAAACCTTTGAGGAAGCTGGAGTTCTTGGCGATGTTGATGTTCAGGTGAGTCGATGAAACTTAAATTTTTATAGAATCAAAATCGAAAATTATTGTTTTTTTTTGGAATACATGTAGTCGATTCCAATTAATTTAAGATGTGACGGAGTTTTGTTTGTTTATTGGATGCAGGACTATTTAGGTACCTGGAGTTTCAAGAGCAAAAGCCAAGGCACATTTCATGAGGGACACATGCTGCCTTTGCTTGTCACTCAGGAATTAGATGAATGGCCTGAGAAATCTGCTCGTCGACGTTTATGGGTTTGTTTTTTTATCTCAATTTCTAATTACATCAGAGGCGGATTCAAAAAATTTAACTCAACGTTGGATTTGCCTCATTGTAAGAATCATGTGTTATTAATATCGGTGACTCTGTTCACTAAAACTTAGGTAAAAAGCAATTTATTTGTATTTGTCTAAGTCGTGGTGAACAGAGTTAGTTGGTACCTATGTTGGTGGAAGGTAACAGAGTGTTTGGTTAAATTTTGCAGATGAAATTTAACGAAGCGAGGGAAATATGTTGGCATCCATGGATGAAGGAAGCTTTAGATGTTTTTGCTTCTAAGCTTGCTAAGAGAAACAAAGAAGAGCCTCAAACATTATACCCTTTCAAGGAATTGTCAAATGAAGCAATGCCTGCAGTAGCTAACCAAATGTACAATATTGAAGAACAAAGAATGGACAATGTTGAAGCTAATCCTTTGACTAGTGAAGAACCAATCATCAATCCAATCTTTGTAGACGATTCGATGTTCAACGAGACATTGTTTAATGAAGATCTGGGAATAAGCCATATAGCTACTACATCATTGTTCAATGAAGATACAAGAATAAGCATTGTTGCTCATAGCTAGCAACTAAAGGAAGGAGAAACATCAACAAGCTTAGGAAACAACAGTGGCGGATCTAGTATTTAGATGCTAGTTGTGGATTTCTGAAATGTATCTCTAACTCTATCTATACACTTGTTTTTTTGCATATGTATATTTAGTTTGATCCTAAAGTACTACTGAATTCTATTGAACCTATAATTAGATCCGCCGCTTATAAATAAAAGTAGGCAGGGGATCAAGAATTGGAGATGCCTATTGTAAATAGATTAGGGACTTAAGGCTACATATAGTCTTTCTTTTGTTGCTTGTTGTAAATACTCCTTGACCAATATATTATGAATGTACAGACTGACATTATATATACTCACGTTTATGTGAATACTTTCCTTTTTAGTTCATTCCAAAAGGAGTGATACACTTTTAATGTAGAGATTGTTCAGTTTATGTGCATACTTCACAAGTTCTATAAGTTTTATAATCGGTCAATGTAATGTCATATTTTATACCACAAAGTTCAGAAGTCTTTGTTTCTACATGAATTTCATGTCAATTCAAACTACGTCACATAAATTGGAAAAAAAAACAACCTCGGATCCACTCTCTCAAACTGTCTATTCAAATTGAAGAAAGAGGAGTTTAATGTACAAAATTGTCTTTGCTTCATTCTTTATTTCATTGAGATTCATACATTGTTTGATTAGTTTAATTGTCTTCAAGAATCATATGATATGATTTCTCATACATGTTTGGTGGGACAAAAATAATCTGTTAATGTAACCAACTCAAGACATGGTTGATGGGAATAAAAGAACACCTAACAAAAGAAGAATTATTTTTCCATAATCATGTCACTAGTAAGGAAATTATAGGTGAATTTCATTCATGATCATTAGTTGGTAACATAGTAAAATCAGTACTACTAATTAACTTGCTATCACATATTAACTTATATTAATAGTGTAAAAAAATCTTTACGCTATCAATGTTATGCAAAATCCACAAGTCTTAATCATACTGTTCTTAGCAAAAGGTTAGAAGACAATGTACTATCCTTTAACAAAATAAATTTTTCTTTCTTTTTGTATCGACTCTACAACAGCTATATTACTCATAATTGAGGGCCTGCATGACAAGTGAAACACTGTCTTATTATTTGGATCTGTCCCAATCTCGTTATACTAATTACTATCCCCCTTTGTGGTAATTTTATCTTTTTATTTTATTTCAAAATAAATTGTATTTCACATAATCAAAAAGAATTTTTTACTTCAATTCTAGTCTTTTTTTCAAAGTCTTTAGTAAAAATACATCTTACTTTTAAAATTGAGTAATTTTCTTAACAACTATGTCCAAACTAACACCATATAATTAATAACGTGCATTAAAAGAGAGAGAATTTCCTCTCATGACATTCAGTAAGACAAAGTGATGACACTATCGTGATTACAATTAGGAAGTGAATTTGTTAGTTGTAGTGCTACTACCATTTTTTCTAAATCTACTTTTACCATATTTAAAGATGTTTTTTTTATTATGTTAATATAAAGAAGTTGCAATTTATAGCATTTTTAATATAACTATTAAATATTTAAATTATAATTTTGAAATATTGAACTAGTCTAATGTAATTTACTTTCGAAATTAGTTGAATATAATTCACACTCGAGGTTTCACGAGGGAGTAACATTTTTGGAACTAATTAAAACCTTCACTTTACTACTCCCTTTGTCCCAATTTATGTGACTTATTTTCCTTTTTAATCAGTCTCCAAAACAATGATACATTTTTATATTAAGTAACAATTTAACTATAAAATGCTTATTTTACCCTTANTATGTGACTTACTTTCCTTTTTAATCAGTCTCCAAAAAAATGACACATTTTTATATTAAGTAACAATTTAACTATAAAATATTTATTTTATCCTTAGTGAAATGATTTACAGTCACACAAATTTCTATTATTTATTTTGGACCACAAATTTTAAAAGTCTTTATTTCTTTCTTAAACTTCGTGTCAAGTAAAAGTACCTCAAATAAAATGAGACGGAGGGAGTAAAAGAATATTTACGTTAACAGCTGTTAAATTTTGTTGCTCATTATTTGCTTTGGTGTATCCAACTATCATTATTTTATTAGTTGGTAAATAAGACACTTCATCCAGTACAAGAATTATCTTGTCTTTCTTTCTTTCTTTTATAAGAAATCAATTAGTTGGATTTCTTGTGCTTACCATAATACTCAATTGAACTAACTAATTTGTAATAATATTGTCAAATTAACACCTTAGAAAATGTCTCTTAACCACAAGCAATTAATATATTTTAATATAATATTGAGTGCAGATGAATTTTATCATCAATGTCAAAGTGAAGAGAGCAAATATACTTTTCCTTGTAGTTCTTTGAATATAATTGGGGGTTGAGAATTCTCTCTTTTTTTTCTTTTTTATTCTTTTTTGGAGTCGTTTAGTATGCTGGACAAGCATAAATAATTTTTGAAAAACTATTTGGCATCAAGACTAATTATCCCTATCAAAGGATGAAGTAATGACAAAAATAACTCTAAGATCACTCAAATTCTCTTTCTATTTTTAATAAACTCAATCAAACAATCAATAAAAATAATAATTAAAATAACTAATCTCAGCATAATTTGTCTGAACACTCAATCGAACCCTTAAAAGTTAAAAGACTTGGGGATGGAATAATGTGAAAAAGAGTATGAATGTAACCATGCAGAGTTTAGGGTTCTTTATAAATATTTGTTTTTATATTACTCCCTCTGTTTCACAAAGAATGACCTCCTTTCCTTTTTAATTAGTTTCAAAAAAATGACTTCTTTCCTTTTTTGGTAACATTTTACTTTTTGTTTTCCACGTGGCATGTTTAAGACCACAAGATTAAGGGCAATTTTGTACATTTGACATAACTTTAATTTAGGACCACAAGATTCAAAAGTCTTCTTTAATTTCTTAAACATCGTGTCAAATCAAACCAGATCAATATTTTTGAAACGGAGGGAGTACAAACAAAGAAGGGGGAAAAGGCAAAAAAATAAAAAAATGCATGAGAAACAAAGAACTAATGATGAAATAGTATATTTACTGATTCCTATTTTTGGACAGACGTATATAATAGCGCTTCCCTTGTGCAATAATATCCATGTGAGAATGTACTTTTGTTCCCACATTAATTATTCATAACATGACTGGGCATTTTCTTCCAACTCGATATTCATATTGAATTTCAACTAAAGTTGAATTTGCATGGAAAAAATTTATATTGGAAGTAAAACACTCATTAATAAAGAAGACTTCATATCTAAAGGGACTTGAATTCGAGACTTTAGATTAAAGATGGAAAAGGTACTTATCACTCTACCATAATCCTTTTTCGGTGAATTTTCATATTGATTAGTGCATGAGTTATGAAGATCGTTTTTGGATTTGTTGGGTCCTTTAAAGGACAAAAAATGCAGAATTGGCTCCCACTCCTTTTTATATCGAACATGTCCTAGAATGATAAAAGGTTTTTAATATCTTCTAATATTTGTCTTCATATTTATTTCACTAGAATTTTATTTACCGTGATATGTAATAAAAGTTTATCTATTAAAGTGAATGATTAATAGGTTATAAGATCGATAATGCTATATAATGAAAAATATTGAAACAGTAAAATTCAACATATATCCATTATAAGATAAGTGTTATAGAAATACAAATGCTAAGATGAATGTACTGATCAAATAATTAAATGACACGAATTAAGGATAAAATAATGAGAAAATTACAAGAGATGATTTCGTTTGAGCATATTCTAAGTCGATCTGTCGATGCATTGATGTAGTGTAAAACTATTATGAAAGGTATTATAAAGGCATAAGATATAGACCTAAAATCACGTAGTAGAAATTGTCTATGTGAAATCAATGCAAATTTAGCTAAAATAAGGATTCATTGAAAGAAGAAAGATAATTCATATAAGTGATACTTGTTACTAGTTAGGAATAAATTTTAGTCTTGCTAGTGCATTGATTTAAACCTATTATTTTTAATTTGAAAAATAATTTATATTCGATGCTTAATCCAGATTCGTGCTAATAGGGCTCCATTTTGGGGATAGAGCTTTCATTCAAAAAAAAATAAAAAATTATACTCACAATTCAAATTTAAAATCTCTAATTAACGGAGGAGTATTTTGGTCTTATTAAACTTACATGCCAGTAAAAATACAGAGTACTATGTTATATACACATTTTATTTAAGATAATGAGACTTATTTATTTTTGGGAAAATGGTCTGATTCTGATATACCCTTCAACTTTATCATTTAGAGCTGATATTCCCTCGTTATGAAAGTGACTCATATATATCCTTACTTATATACAAATGACTTACATATACCATTTTCCTCTAACTAAATGAAAAAAAAAAATTAGTTTAATTTTCTATTATTTTAAATATATATATATAATCCCATATGAGTATAATTAATCCTCCTTAAACATTTTTTTTTTACTTTTTTTTGTTTCAATGACTAATTTAGATTTATTATTTTGATGGTCAAATTTATTTATGTTTTACTAATATTCTTGTAAAACTTATTATAGATGACCAAATTTTTTCTTCAAATACAAAAATTAAATTACAATATAGACAAAAAAAATAGTTTTAAATTATAATATAGCCACAAAAAAATAGTTTTAAATTTTTTTCTTTACACTAAGGAATGAAGAAAAAATAAAATAAGAATAAGAAACTCAAATAATTATAATTAAAGAAGTCAAAAAATAATTTATGTATGAAAAAAATTAAAATATACCTTGAACTTTGCTAGAAGAATCATATATACCCTTAAATAACTTTTAAGAAAATTAAAAGTCAAAAATATAAATTTAAAACTAATTTCTTCACTTTCGTTAAATGAAAGGTATATGTGAGCTCATTTTGTAATGATAGTGGTATATGTGAGTCATTTTCATAATAAAGGACATATCAGCTCCAAATGATAAAGTTGAGGGGTATATCAGACTCTTTTTCTCTTTATTTTTTACATTCTTAAATATTGTGTTATTTGTGTACAACTAAATCAAAGACATATTAAATGAACTGATTGAGATATGACATTTTTTTGTACTTTAGCTCGTTTCAATCTGTATTGTTTTTTACTCAAAGTGCAATTGATATTTTTGTTCATTTACGTTGTTTGACAGATTTGAGAATTAATTTAATAGGGGAGAGAGATCTTATTTAAATGTGAAGAGGAAAGAGTAACGAGAGTGAACAATTAATCACAGTAAGTTATCTACAAGATTTATTTGTTATTGGGACAGGTGTTGCAATTTCAACGGCCCACCGGAGGAAATGGAGGGATCAACTACCGGAGGTGATCCGTTTTACAAAAAGAGGAAGAAAATCGCAAGACTTTGACACTTTCTCTGGGGAGAGCATAGACACTATCATGACACCCATCAACTCATAGGGCACCATAATTATTACCTCATTTAACACCTAAGTTTTTCTCTTTTTCTTTTTCTTTGTAGGATGTGCTCAAAATATATTTAATAAAATAAACATTGTTTTTATTTATATTTTTCTCTTCGATTCAAAAAAAATATATTTTATATATACTCTAGAAAAATACAATAAAAGGTGGAATAAGAGGTAGGGGTGTAAAAATAGGGAATACGACATAAGCGAACAAGAGTTTTTAGTTTATGAGTTTTGAATTAAAATTTATTTATACTTGTTATAAATCTGTAACTCGAATGTTGGCTCCATCCCTATGTTACGAAAATGAGTGAAGATAAAGTGTGTTAAAATATGAAATGTTATTTGAGAACTTTTTCTTTTTAGTTGTCAAAAATATTGACCAACCAACACTAAAATTTAAAAAATTCGTACCAAACACATCCTAGAACTACTATACATTTTTCATCACTCCTACAAAGAACGCCATTCTTTCTTCTTACTTCTGCTACTACATTTCTCTCTGCTATGAATTTCTAGCAGTTCTTGGTTCTTGCGCCATATTCAGCTAAAACAAGTAGGCACTGCCCATTTCAGTTGGCTAGTTCAATTTCAGTTTCACTGTCAAATTTGACAATGGTGTTGTTAATCATCTTCATAATTCATGTTTTCATGTTTGTAACAGCTTCGTCGGATCTTAGTTCCGACCGTGCTGCACTTTTAGCTTTTCGCTCCGCCGTGGGTGGCCGTACATTTCTCTGGAACACCACCAGTACCTCCCCATGCAACTGGGCTGGTGTACAATGTGAAAACAACCGTGTTACAGTTCTCCGGCTACCGGCGTCAGCTCTCTCCGGTACCCTTCCGGTGAACACAATTTCCAACCTCACTCGTCTTCGTACACTTAGTCTTCGTCTCAATCGCCTTTCGGGTCCTCTCCCTTCTGATCTCTCAAAATGTGTTGAGCTCCGTAACATTTATCTCCAGGGTAACTTTTTTACCGGAGCTGTTTCTTCTTCCTTCTCTGGGCTTCACTCTTTAGTTCGGTTAAATCTTGCTGAAAACAATTTTTCTGGAGAAATTCCATCTGGGTTTAACAGTTTGACCCGATTGAGAACATTTCTACTTGAGAAAAACCAGTTTTCTGGGTTAATGCCTGAGCTAAAGTTTTTCCCAAATCTCGAACAGTTTAATGTGTCTTTCAATAGATTAAATGGGTCTATTCCGAAAAGTTTGGAGGTAATGCCAGTGAGTTCTTTTACTGGGAATTCTCTATGTGGAAAGCCTATTAATGTTTGCCCAGGAAGTAAGACTCAGCCTGCTATAGCTACTGATGGAATCGAAATTGGGAATTCAAATAAGAAGAAGAAGAAGCTATCTGGTGGAGCTATTTCCGGTATTGTCATTGGGTCTGTTGCTGGATTTTTCATTCTTTTGTCGATTTTGTTTGTGTTAGGTAGGATGAAAACCGGTGATAAAACAAGGTCTCTTGATGTTGAGACAATTAAGTCACCGGAAACAGAAGTTCCCGGGGAGAAACAAATTGAGAAACCCGAAAATGGAGGTGTAAATAATGGGAATTCAGTTGCTGTAGCAGCACCTGCTGCTGCAGTATTGAATAGTGGTGAAGAGAATTGGGGAGAAAATGGGGTTAGGAAAAAGCTTGTGTTTTTTGGAGATTATTATAAAGCATTTGAATTGGAGGATTTGTTGAGAGCATCTGCTGAGGTTCTTGGAAAGGGGACATTTGGAACAGCTTATAAGGCAGTTTTGGAGATTGGTACAATTGTTGCTGTTAAGAGATTGAAAGATGTGGCAATATCTGAAAGGGAGTGCAAGGAGAAAATTGAAACAGTTGGAGCAATGAATCATGAGAATTTGGTGCCTCTCAGAGCTTATTATTTCAGCAGGGAGGAAAAACTTCTTGTCTTTGACTATATGCCAATGGGAAGCTTGTCTGCTCTTCTTCATGGTAAGTTATAGTTACACTCTTTTACTGTCAATTCATCTTGTTCGGACTCTCTAAAAATGTTACCGCATCTGTGTCAAATCCTCGAAAAATGCATTACTTTGGAGGATTCAACACGCACTCAGCGGTATGGATCCTCTAACAATACACTACCTTTTTGGAGGATCTCACATGCACTTAGCAGCATGGATCCTCAAAATATGCACTACCTTTGGAGGATCCAACACACACTCAGTGGCATGGATTCTCAAAAAAAAATCACTATTTTTGGAGGGTCAACATGTATTGGTCGATATTCTTAGTGAGTTCAAGCAACTTAGCTACCAATATCTGGTGTTTTACTTGCTTTTCCCTTATTCAGTAGATACACTATATTTTGTTCCAGATTTTGACATTTTGTTAGAGTAACTAGTTTGACTTGTTGCTAACAGTGTAACATGCAATGTCTGTAGTATTTGGCCCCTCAATCCAATGAAAATGTGATCCTAGAATTAAGCATTAATTTCTTATCATTACCTTAGTCTTCATTATGTAAAGCATGCTTCTAATATAAGAAAGTATGTTAAATCTAAAGTTGTTTGTAATTAAGAGCAATAAGTAGTACTCCATTTCATTTAGTGCTTTCATTATAGTAAAAGGGTCCTTTGTTCTTTATAGATACCCTGTCCATATACAGGGGAAAGGTGAACAAGCACACATATAATCTTTCACTTGGCCCTACAGTAGTAGGGTCTCTCATTATATGTTCTTTTTCTATCTAGAGCATCTGTATAGGACTAGAATTTTGAATCTCCGAAACTAATTATTCATCTGGTGATTAGTTTCCTAGCATGTGAATCTTGCATGAACATGTACATTTTTCGCCTTTGGTATACTTGAAACTTGTTAAAGTGACTAAGATGCTGTAATGAGCTGTATGCTGCAACTCTACTTTCTATTCACTAAAATTTCTTTAATTTACTAGGAAGCAAGGGGGCTGGCAGAACACCATTGAATTGGGAAATCAGGTCCAGTATTGCCCTCGGAATTGCATGTGGCATCGAATACCTTCACTCTCAAGGTCCTGATGTCTCCCATGGGAATATCAAATCATCCAATGTTCTTCTCAACAAATCATACGAAGCACGTGTCTCAGATTTTGGCCTGGCTAACTTGGTTGGATCACCATCCTCCCCTACTCGAGTTGTTGGATATCGTGCTCCAGAGGTAACTGATCCTCGCAAGGTTTCCCAAAAGGCTGATGTCTATAGCTTTGGAGTATTACTCTTGGAGCTTCTTACTGGAAAAGCACCTAGTCATGCCCTCTTAAATGAAGAAGGTGTTGATTTGCCAAGGTGGGTTCAATCTGTTGTTCGTGAAGAATGGCCTTCTGAAGTTTTTGATATTGAGCTCCTCAGATACCAGACTGCTGAAGAAGAGATGGTCCAACTCTTGCAGCTAGCAATAAATTGTACAGCTCAATATCCTGATAAGCGACCTTCAATGGCTGAGATCTCTAAACAGATTGAAGAGCTTCGACGCCTAACCTCACATGATAAACAAGAACTCTCTGATCTTGCCAATGCAACAGAGTGAAGTTGTCATTATTAGTCCCCCTCGAGATGTGCAGTAATTAAGCTAAACTCAGATTCATCACCAATCTTTTTTAAGCATATTAAACTTGTTGTTTGTTGGGGGAGGGGTGTCTCATCTTCTTTCAGTTTGAATTAACTGATCATGGCCCCTTTTTCTCTATGTTTCTGTAGTAGACTAGTGGTTACCCCTTTCATTTTCCTTTAGATGAGGGGCCAAAGCATATATCTGTACCATTTATTCTTGTTGGATGTATAATGCTTTCTGTAATTATTACTGCTTCTGCTTTTACTTTTGCTTTTTCAGTTGCAACTGTCAATGGCTATTCTGTGTGTATATGAGGCATGCATGCATGTGGTTTCTTGATATGTTGAAGCCAGCAGGGAGATTGCATTGAGAGTTTTCATAGATGCTGAGTTGGCCAAATATTGTTCCCACTCGACAATTGGTCTGTGTATGCCAACTCATCATCAAGTTGTGTTTTAATACAAAGAAAGTGATAATTTAAGTAAGTACTAGTAACAACAAATGGTTGAGGTATGTTTGACCACTAACTCAAAAGAAATGTAGATTTATATCATCCAAGAAGAAACAGGGAATCCTTAGCAAACCACATTATGGTACCAACTCTTTGTGGCAATCAATTATTGCTGATAGATTTTAGTTGTGTTATTTTGATTTGATATCTTTTCTTTTCCATTGTTAATAGGCAAACAGTCAAGTCTCTCTGAAAAATTAGCCAGTACCAAGAGAGGACCAGCAGAATTAACAGATACTTTCACAAGAGAAGAGAAACAGAATTAAGGGAATGGAAAAGAGTGATGTAAAGTTGTAAACACCAAAATTTGAGGCAACAAGTCCAATCCCTTTCAAACAGGAGATGTGTTCTCATTGCTGTGGAGGGACAATTACAAAGCAAATCAAAAGCCTGAAGTCAAAAAACCACAAGGCATCTCATGGCCATACATGAGAACAAAAAGAGAATACACAATTGTCACACTAAATAAAACGACGATTCAAAGCACAACCTCACAGCATGAGATTCGAAAACACATCACATCCCCAGTGGTCGCGATCATTGATTTTTAAGCTGCTTCTATATCTGTAAGGGAACAAAAATAGGAAAAATAGAAACCGTGAAGAGAATAGAACTACTTCTAGAAATATTGCATTAGACTTGGTTGGATACATACATTTACAAGGTATAAAGACAGGGAGATGATTGGCGGGCGTTCAGTTTGTTTCTACCAGCCAAGAAACAGAAGTTTGGATACTCTCACAGGCCCGGTTAACTGGGGAGCTATACATTAGGATTTGACGGATGATCATCTTTCCAACCTTTTGTAAGCAAATCATAATTTATTGATGCAAGCTGGGAGAGATTCTGTTGAAAGAAGTGAAGAAAATTAGTGGTAGCATTGTGAGGATTAACTCATGAGACGAATAGCTTTCTAAAATCTAGTTCCATCAACTTTTTTGAGTACCGAATAAAGAGAAAATTTTGGTCAATCAAAGCAGGGAATATTATGTTGGAACAAATGAGAGAACAAAGTTAGAGGATGCAAAAATTTCATGAGTTCTTTATTAGTGCAAACTAACTTAGTAAAGTGATTTAAGAATGCAGATAATCGATTTAAGAATGCATAAACAGCTGCAGTTCCAAATGTATTATTTAGATTCAAGGCAACATCTGAATCCAATGAAACAAAAAAGGCAGCCATAACCTGACAATTTTCGTGTACTCAATCAAGCCTTAAGATCTTCCAGTTCTAACAGATGTGGCTTCATCATACAAATAACATCCAGCCATCAAAAAGTAGAAAATCATGAATAGGAAGTTGTAAAGCAAAAGATTACCTTAAAAGAGAAGTTATTGAAAGGATAGTTGACAGAAGAGCCTGACTCGAATTCTCCAATACCAGCACATTCATCACCCTGCAAAATATTTCGTCAAAACTAAACCTATTTAGTAAAAAATCAATGGAGATCCGCCAAATATATTGACTTACAACATGTTAAGAGTTAACACGCCAGTCCTTTATTTTATTTTATATTTAATTCATTTTGTGGGTATAACCAACATACCAGTTCATCTTGGCGATTATCCAGACAGCTGCTACTACCACTAACACTACCATCATCGCTAGAACCCTCATATTCACTGCCTGCATATACATGTTCATCTGAAGGATTCCAAGAGAAGCGACTAGTGAAGTAACTAGTATCCAGTGCACCTTCGGATGCAGGCACAAATGCCGCCTGAGAAAAGAGTACAAACATTGATGCGACACCAATCAGTAGAAAAAACAAGATAGACCCACCTATTAATATAACAACACAACTACGCCTCAATTCCAAGCTAGGAGGGGTTGGTTATGTTTTCATGGCTTGGCGCTAGGAACCATCTGCTAGTACAGACACAGTTAAATGAAAATGAATCACTTCTATGAGTAAAGTATATTGCAGCCAACCTTCTGTCTAGCAAGTGTGTCCCAGTTAATATCTCTAAAAAATGGATGCTGCTTCACCTGCATGCGGATCATAGTCATTCTACAATCTAATTCTCAAAATCTCAAATGAACAGATGTAAGAAGGCCTAATATTAAAGTATGTTGTGGAAAAAAACATCACCTCTGATGCTCCTCGTGCTCCAAGTCTCATATTAGGATCTTCTGTCAGTAATCTGAAATTTATCACGACAGCAGCTTTCAAAAGTTGAGGGACATAAACAAACATGTTCTACAATAGATGAGTTACAAAGAGAAGAAAAGTTTGTTTATATTATTACTAAAGCCTGATGATACTAATCTTTGTAGCAACACCTGAAATTCCAGAATCAATTCAGCATCAATTAATTACAGTTCAAAACCCAGCCTGCTAACATTTTGGCAGAATAGATCTATTCTAAATTTATAATTTTCACCATTATCCATTTCATAGCAAGATTCATTTTCTGTTCTATCGGGAAGGATTTGTTTTTCTTCAGGGATCGATGGACGTAATGTGTACTCTTTGGAAATACAGAAGAGTTCTTGAATGGAAACAATATTAACTAAAAGCTTTTGTCAACTAATTGAGGATCATTATTAGATAACCGATTTTGGAGTATTTATAGACAAGCTTATCATTATAACTGACAATGCTTTTTCGTCAAAAGTCAACTGCATTCTAATGATCCACTGCCTCTCTCAAATTCATCAAACTAATTCCTCATAACTCAAGCATGCCTACTAACATAGAGTCTCCATCTACATTTCTTTATTCCAGGAGTTAAATGAGAACTGGCTAAAAGCTGAAGGTTCTTGGAAAAAGAACTTGCCAACTGAAACTTGAGAAGATAAAAATGGGACTTGAAATAACAACCAGAATGATTCTCTTACTGGTCAATCAGATCTTGTGCGTCACCGCTCATTTCCCCAGAAACCATTGGCCAAGGTATCTTACGATTGAGAATATTATCGAATATTTTCTGAAAATGACCCCAAAAAGAAAAAAGAGAGAGAAACATGACATCAGGAGTGCTTCATAAAACAGTTACTTCATCAACAAAGTAAATAAGAAGAGAAACTGCTCAGATAAAGCTACTGTAAGCAAAAAAAAAAAAAACATGAAGGTATCAGAATTGCAAACACTAAATTATTTAAACTTAGTGCACATACATTTTATATTATGGTATTAAGTGTTACGTACATCAAACTGCTCGACATCAGGAAAAGAGCTAAAACTACAGATCTTGTTTTAAGCCACTCTTTTTTATTCTTTACTCAAATCAAACAATCCCATCGAAATACCAGATTTGAGTCAACATTTTCCCTTGATTCCTCTTAAATTGTGTTGACTTTACTAAAGATTCCATTTCATTGAATTGGTCGTTCACCATGTACGAGGTTGCCATCAAGAATCCGTATTCAGTGGTTTAAGCACACGACTGCAGATTCACAAGTCAATTCCAATTGGTCTTGCATGTAATATCCAAAGCTATCTTAGTACCTGACTTAGTTCATACTAAAATTCTTACAGAAAAAATCTAATTAGCTTGGGATTTAGCTATAGTTGATGTTTTCAACATCGTCTTAACTCTTATAAAAAGAATGCCCAATTCTAATTTTGGGTGCATACCAGAACAACCCCTCATTAAGTCGTTTGGAATCAGCTCTGTATCAATGGAATATCATAACCATATCAGGAATCAAGGTGGTACTACTTTTAGATCCCGTTTGGCTTAACTTTTAAAATATAGCTTTTTAAAAGTAGTTTTAAAATAGCCAAACTTTAGTAACTTTTAAGTTAAAAAATGAAAAGTAGGGAGTATTTACTTTTAACTTTTTTTAAGTCATTTTAAACTTATTTTAAGTTATTTTTAAATTTGTCAAACACTCCCAAAAGCTAAAAATGACTTAGAAGTAGATTTGACCAACTTTTAAGTCAATCCACACATGCTTGTAGTCATATAGCCTTCTGCATAAAAATAAAATAATTCACTCTATAATCGTCAAGTAATCCACACATGCAAAACATATGCATATAAAGAACTGTGTCACGTCCAGAAAGAGTTAGTTTGCATAAATTAGTAACTAGGATATACAAACATTAATACTTTTTTTGAAGACTTCATATTTGGTGCAGTTGCAGGGAGAGAACTTAGACACAGTACTATCTTTTAAAACATTGTAAGAGAAAAATCCTTAATATTAAGCATAAGCAACATTAGTGGCCATTTCTGTACCTCTTGGTACTTTTTTCAATAAAATATTTCCTTATCAAAAAAAAAAAAAAAAGCGCTAGCAACTTTAGTGACCATTTTTCTTTTACTTTTCATATACAAACTAATCTACAGCTAAATGGGTAGTTTAGTATTCCTTATCACCTGAGGGATAACAAACTACATAGAAGAATAAGGACAAAACATACAAATAAGAAGACAACATATTAACCTGAGGATGCTCTGCATTAAAAGGAGGAACACCAACAATCAACTCGAAGAGAATAATGCCCACGGACCACCAATCAGCCGTGAAACCTGAAAAGAATTATGTAGCCTATGATTAAGAACTAAATGAAAAACAGAAGGGTGTAAAAAATGCTCTCAAATCCAAATTGTTTTTATAAGAATGTCAGGTTAGACATATATTCAAGGTCCTATCCAAGGAAAAAAAGAACAAAAACTCAATGAAGCATGTCCAGAATTCTAGAAAAAGCACTAATGTGGAGGGAACTCCCAATCCGTATGCCAACTCATCCTCGCTCCCATCCGCATTCTAAGAATTTTAACATGTGTTAAGCATGAGTGCATAGTACCATATTTACTTTCTTTCACCATGGCAAATAATTTTACTGATGTGAGAAAAGGATCACATACAAGCAGTTCACCAAAAAGTAGAGCCAACTGAAAAATATGGCTCTCCAAAACACACCATTCTTCTACGGTATGCATGAGTGCATAGTACCATATTATTACTGATGTGAGAAAAGCCTCATATAGAAGCAGTACACCATAAGTAGAGTCTACTGTAGAATATGGCTCTCCAAAACACACCCATTCTTCTATACAAACCGAGATCTCATGAGTGCACCACAATTAAGAATAGCAAAAGTCTATTACTCAAATGTACAAAGTCATTCTCTAAACTTTCAGAAAGCTCTCAGATTTCTCTCCTTCCAACCCACATGAGCTCTCATATTTCCCTTCCGTATTCTTAACACCCAACTATGTATAGTACGATATCCATTTTTATCAACCAATCCCAAGCCTTTTTAAGGCTAAGTAATTTGTTTTATTGAGACAAAGGATTCTTTAAAACTAGAGATTATGAAACCACGCCTATCTCTATCATACAAGTTTCTGATCAGAAAGAAAAATACTTTAGACAAAAATCAAATGTAATGCAATTGTAACAATTAAGGGTAATACAGCAAGTCTGCATTAACTATACAAACATTTTAATTGGATTGTGTTTTTGTTAACAGTTAAGTGCACATTGATTCCAAGAGATCACAAATCATTTTTTTAGCGGTACCAAGAGATTGCAATTCGACTGAGACAACTACCCTCCTTTAGATCTAACTTATTATCTTTTTTGTTTTAATCATATTGTTATCAACCATATTGCTAACTATAGGTTAGTGAGGTCTTATAGGAACATAACCAGACCACCTGATCTCTCACTTTACTTCTAGGCATGCTACTTGCATGCTCCATCAGATGTGATCATTTCCAATCTCGTTCAAATCTGTATGGTATTTGCACATCGATCTTAGCATTCACACCTGACATCTACGCACATGTCTCTTGGACCGACATAACTAAATCATCCTAGGATTTAGTGTCAGTTTTCCTACTAGTTCTATTTGCTGAGCATAAACAGTAACAATGTTGATTGTCCCCCATCTCTCCCAATCAATCTTGATGGATCAGTCCTATCACCTATTCTCCTTACATCTACAACTTTATCTTTTAAGTCTTGATCTGCAATGGTTTCCAGCCACGTTTCTATTATAATCTATCCCGCAATATCATTAATTATAACCAATCTCCCTAATATGTTTTCATGTACACTTAAGTCTCTTGTGGACAGGCAGTATTAACTCTTTTCCTTTTTAAGCTATCCACCAATTCTATTGGCTTTCCTGTCCTGTCAATGAGTTCCTACCCATCTGAATGGAAGTCCTTTTAGCTTTCTACCCCATCTGAGATGAGGAAATTTTTTTCTATCTAGCACCACATCTAGATGATGATACTAACTATTCTGCACCCTCCACTTTCTATAGTATGAGAACCTTCCTTATAATCCCTCACAGTCACACTCGAGTGACAATGCAATGGAACTCCTTGTATATTTAAATTTACACCCAAGGAGCGATGTAGTATGTGCCTAGGTAGACATTGTCACAGCAATTCAGTATTCAGAGAATTCATCATCTTTAGATTATTTTTTACATTGACACTCAACCTACTGCAATCCTCCTTTGCTGAATTGGAAATGGTAAAGAAAAGTTTAAAAGGGATTTTTAAAAATGATATAGGAAAAGGGAAAAAGGGAATTTATTTGGCAACATTATCAAGTTGATCATTTAAAATGATTGCTTCATCTGCCAAGTTCAAAGATAATCAGCTATTCATTGTAAATGAAGATAGAAGGGTAAAAACGGATACATACCATGCCCTGTTCCTAGAAGAATCTCAGGCGCCAAATAGTCCGGTGTACCTACTGCAGAACGTTTCTTCCGCCTTTCTTCCTGATGCTCAGATGCAGATAGCTGAGATTCATCATCTTCCATCATGGATGTTCCACTGACAGCTGGACCAGATAAATCATCTGTGCTATTGATAAGACCAACTTTAGAAAGCCCAAAGTCTGTCAACTGAACAAAATTACACAAATTAAAACTAACTCATCAGTGTGAAACCAATGTGATTTAAAGAAAAAAGCCCAAGAAAACAGGTCATCAACATGTTAAACCACCGCAAGCTTGAACAATGCCTTGAAAATGCTAGACTAGAACCTCAACAAGGAGAAACATCAATGGATATACAGTCAGGGAAATTTTATCCAATGATGAGCTGCTTCGGATTGAGGCGTAGTTGTTGTATGGGCTGCTTTACAACCACGGCAAACAATAATTTGGGACATTATTTAACAAATTGCCCGTCATTATGTCAACATGAACCACGACAAACACTTCTATGATTTAAGCTTGAGGAACACATTAGCAAAAGCACCCATCACAAGCCCAAGTTAAATAGGCAAACAAATGATGGAACAGAAAAAAAGGTTGCAAGTAGAAACATAGCGTAGGCAGGTTGATTTCTAAACCCCTAACACAAGCCTCAAGAAATATCTTGCCTAAACATTACATGCCCATCTAGTTTTTCTATTACCTATTTGTCGATATATATTACATTAAACTGTAGAGCTTTTTGTGTAAAACATAAAACTCCTCAAGTCATAATGCAAGGTCTCCTTTGATATCCAGTTCGCTGTTGTAACCATCTCAGAAACCACAGTTGTATGATTTGAATAAATAGTTTATTTCACTATAAAATTATCTGAACCTACAATAGTATACTGAAGCTGTATACTGAAGCTCTATAATCTCTTTACATATCTGCAACTATTATCCAAATAAAAAGATGACCTTTTTTCTTTTCGAAATGGCTATAACGAAAAAGCTAGGCGTTTTCATTTTCATTGTTTTTAAAATTGTGGCCTTCATTTACTCGAATATGAAATTCAAAAAGCCAAACTAATGAATTAAAAAACTTTTTGGCTTTCATTTTTTCATATGTAGAATTAAAAAGTTACAAACCTGGCCCTAGTCACTCTTGAAATTCCATAATAAATGAAGGATTCTAAATCATGGACCAACACATTTCCTTTTTTGATCAGGTAAAATATTTCAATGATAATATCAAGGCCATCTTGGACTAACACATTTCCTTGAGCTATGAAAGCTTATGGCAACAACTTGATTCCAGATATCTAGTTATAGAGATAAGTACGAACAAACATGGTGGATTTTAGAAAAAGCCATCACAGCTTACCTATTAAACGTTGTATCTAAAATGCCCCCACCTAAAACAAGGAATTTGACTATTCAAAATACTTTATGAAGAAGACACGTTTTAGACACAACCTTTACCTTGATATGACCATCATGTGCAATCAACAAATTGTCAGGCTTCAGATCTCGATGAACCACATGCTGAGAGTGCAAGTATTCCAGGGCAAGCACCTGGCACATCAGAACTTCAGATTTAGGAGTTTCACCATAGTGTACAGTACTTTTGAGAGCAAGACAGAGACATAGATACTCACAACTTCAGCTATATAAACACGAACGACTTCTTCATCTAAGCAGCCTAAATTTCTCAACAATGAATATAGGTCCCCACCATTCAAGTATTCCATCACAAGGTACAAGTTTTCACGGCAAGTAAATGAGTAGAAGAAGCGAACCTAATGCAAAACAAAAACCGGTAAAAGAGGTATAATCTTATCTTCAGTAAAATGCTTTGCCATCTCAACATGCTCACCACAAAAGGATTGCGAACTGATATTAAGATATCACGTTCGGCCAAGATACTCTCAACAGCATTCTTGCGTATCATGTCTGCCTTCTTCAGGACCTGCAACTAAACATGTAAGTTGGACTGCCACAAAGAAGCAAGACATAGCATACCTAAGATTAGAACTTCACCACTAGGATAATCGCTACATCTTTAGGTTAAGACCATAACTCCATAAAATTCAAGAGTCTTCTCAACTTTCTTAAACTCTGCGTTGAGTCAAAACCAGACAAACAAATTGAAAAGGAGGGAGCATATCCTTATGTTATCGCGCACAGCCATGAGATGTCCTGTGGTTTTTAAGTTCAGGGTTTCAATCAGTTAGTACGTCTCCCGCTATGGAAATGAGAATACATCTTCTGTTTTGAAAGAGATTTGAGTTGTTGCCTAAAATTTTGTTGTTTACACTCTCTATCATCCCCTTAATACTAGTGAGGGAAGTTAAGTAGTCTACTCTGAAAAGAATGAACTTTATTATATTTGTTAACTCACTTTTTAAACTTCCATTTTACCTTAATGACATACTTTTTCTATAAGATGAAGAAACCCTTAATAGCATACTCTTGTAGCCATGAAAATGTCATCGCATTCTTTTTCTTCTAACAACTGAAAAATTCCAGAGTGCCAGTGTAAGGTTCGAAACATAATGGATACGGGCATGATCCTCTACCGTTTTTCACTTAAATAATGGGGTTTTGTTGGAGCGAGATTTGAATTTGTGGCGTGCACCTAACCCACACATTATGAGTTGCACTTACCACTACTAAGACACTTTGATCTAGTTTTTACCTGATCAAAAAAGTTAAAAAGGTACTTTGGTATGTATTAAAAGTCTTTAGGAGTCTTTTCGGAGGTAAGTTAATCATGTATTAAATCTTGCATAACTAATAACTTGTTCGTCAACATTCATTTACTATGTTTAAAATTAATACAGGTATAAGTTATGAGGGGATATATGTATTATTTTATGCAAGATAGAATATGAAATACTAAACCCTGAATAACTAATCTCAACATGAAATAATAAATAGATTTCCTCAGAACTAATATCTGCATGACTCTAACCAACTACCAAACGACCCCTTATTTCTAAAATATTGTACCTGGTTAATACCTTCAGATAAAATTATACCGACGGAGCACTATTTTGGCTCGCATTATGTCATTAGACAAAATTCATTATGTTGTACACTCTTTTCTAAAGGGAAAAGTCCTCCCAATCCTAGTAAAACACATTGTTGTTCTTCACTTCCCACAGAGGCATTAATAAAGCCTCAATTAGAATTAAAGTAAATAATCATAAAAGGCCAAGGCATGTTTATATTTACTTGACTAGGATTTGAGGAGGTAAGGTAAGGTATCATATCTCCCTTCTTTATGTACTATGGGATATTCATAGGAGACAGACATTAATGTCTTAACCCTCTGGCACCTCAAGGCGGATTCTTCAAAAAAAAATTATGAAAAAACATATTGAAGTAGACTGCCTCATTCACAAACAATTGAGTCAAGATGTATCACTACTAGTCCAGTCAATTCGACTATCAGTTAGAAAACTTACAAAATCATTTCAAGGGCCTAGAATTGTTCATATATTTAAACAAGTTAAGTGGAAGAAATAATGCACACTTCAACTTGAGGGAGAGCTTTAAGAATGTAGATATATCAAGTTCTTTTTTATTATATATATGGCAAACCCCCAGAAACATAAACCTTCCTCCTCAGGAGTCTGACGGGACACACATTTCCTGCATTAGTTCCCTTGGTGACTCGAATCAAGGTGGAGGTTAGTCTTTTTTTCATATAAGGGCTGGCTGGTCCTTATCACTAGGATATCCATCCACTGTAAAATTCATACATAGTAAATATGGAATGGATCCCGAACTCCCATTCCTGCTGTAAGGTGATTAGGAGAATTATAGGAATGTATTATATGGTTTTTTTTGTGAAGATTCCTGTACACTCTGTTTAGTTCCCAATTATTTAAGGGAATAATCAAGTTGTGCATTATACAAGCTCCTCTTCTCTTCTCTATACAGGAGGAAGAGCAGAATGGTCTGGTTTCTTACTTGATACCCGAGGCTAGAAACCTCCCTGAATTAGATGATGTCATAAGGAAACCAAGGGACATAATAAAAGAAGCATTTACCATGAAAGACAAAAATGGGAAGCCTACAGTTAGAAATGGAGGAATCCCACCCCTCTTTCTGTAACCATACATAGACATCCTTATCAGAAAAGTACATGTAATACACATGTCGATATCCAAATAACAGTAAATTTATCACAGGAATAAATTGCCAAAAGCAATAGGAGATCGAGGTTTCATAAGCTCCTTTGGTAATTTTGTTTAAGTAATGTTGCAAGGTAACACAAAATTGTAACGTAATCCTTATATACGAACTCCCAATTATTACATGATATATCTGTTTGCTAGATATGAGACATGCACAGAAACAGATGTTAAAGACATGGAGCAAGGAGCTATCACTTAAAGACAGATATTGTTTTTCGTTTTCTCTTGGACTGGGACGAGGATGGTGGAAGGGGGTTCTCGATGTGCGATCACAGATCAAGCTAAAATCGCTTCAAAAAGGAAATCTGAATGATTCAAGGAATGTTGATCAATAAAACTCAAGCACCAAACTACTATAGTACCTTAATTGCAAAGAGATCTCCAGTTGTTCTCTTTTTTGCCAAGAAAACCCGACCAAATGCCCCACGACTAATTGGTTTGATAATCTCAAAGTCATCAATAGACGTACGATCTTTGGAATGAACTGGGCTAGTTCTCAAGCTACGTACAACATCATCTTCCAAGGGAGCATCTTCATCAATGACAGTGCTCGTTAGATCAACTTTTTCATCATCAACTAGCTCACACAGTTGCAAATACTGTTCCCTGGACAGTTGTGAACTTAAGTTAAAGAAACTTTCTGAAGATAGAGCAGAAGCAAAAAAAGAAAAAAGCAAGATTCCTTCCTTTGTTTTCTCCCCTGAGCCCCCTCAACGTTTCATGGTTCTTAGTATTCATCATTTTCTTTTGAGAGTACCCCCAGCAGTATATGGATGTTAGAGTGGGTTAGAGTCTCAAATTGATTGGGTAATGGATTGGTGGTTGCTTATATGGACTTTGGGCAATCCTCCCCTCATGAGCTAGCTTTTGGGATGAGTTAGGTCAAGTGTAATATTTTACATGTATCAGATTCAAGTCCATCCCCGTTTGGGCTCCAGATCCCCGCTCCAGTTGGGCCTGGACGTGAAAGGGGGGTGTTAGAGTTGGTTAAAGACCCACATTGGTTGGGAATCGACTGATGGTCTACTTATATGGACATGGGCAATCCTCCACTCATGAGCTAGCTTTTGGGGCTAGATTAGTCCCAGGTGCCATATCTTTACAATGGATATAACACAAGAAAGGTCAAATTACCGAATCAGCTTTTCAATACGAGTTCCAAATGTTTCCACGGTAAGTGCATCTAACTTTCTGCGTTCAGTCACAACTTTTAAATCTTCAAGGCAAGAGAGCAAATAAGGCAAAGAGCGATCATCATCTATAGGTGTAGTCGCCACACATCGAGCAATATCGGCAAGTTCAATCATCTGTAATATTAAAAAAAGTCAATACCAATTACCTGCACCTATTGAAGTCAACAGTTAAGCAAATTCATCCCTAATAGAATTAAAACCATCCATGAAATATAATTAAATAAAATGATGTATGCTTGAGTTGTATATTGAAATTGGGATATAGAATGCAGCGTACACTAATCTTTTCACCTTTTGTCAATTTACCCGTCAAACAGATTTTTTTGGTATTGATAACCTCTTTAACTATTGTAGGAAATGCTATTTCATTAGTTTTTTGGGCAAAAAAAAATTGAGAGATCTCTGAAGAAGGAATACCCAACTTCTGGGGTCGGCTTCAATCATGAGGAGAACTCCACAAGCAAAATGGGAACTTAAAATGTTCCTTCCCCACAAGCCCGCAAGATCATAGTCAATGAGGTAAAACTAGAAATATGTGACTTCATTCCACTCTACTTGAAAAGGAACAAATATTCACAGCGCCACAAAGATCAGTCTATGAGGTAACATTAGAAATCTGGTAATTTCATTCCCCTCTGCTAGGAAATCCATCAGCTCTTCCCTAACAAGAACTATCGTAACGTGGAGGAGAGATGAGGGAAAAATGCAAAAGAAGAAGGAAGTATTTTCATCACTGAGGCCATACAAATTGAACATTCCAGAAGCTTAACAGTCCAGAAGGTGATAGAGACCAACAGTTGGATTAGGCAATTGAGGTTTCCTCATGCTATAATTCAAGGACTATCATCAGAAAGGTCTCGAGGAGTAGTTAAGAAGGCAGGAGGTAATAACAGAATTTTGTTAGAATTGATGAACCTAATTCTTATGTACCCGATCTAACGTCCTCTTTCTCATGTGCCCTCTCTCTACTTCTCACTTTTCTTCCCTTTCTGTTCTATCAGTACTCACTCTCTTCTACCTTCCCTCTCTAGCCGAATGCTATAGTTCTTTCGTACATTACCTTCCGTTGTTTTAAAAAAAAACACACAAAAAAACGGAAAATTAAAAATTATTATATTTTCCTTAATGGTATTTGGGCTGCTAACATGGAGTCTTCGATAACTGACCAACCGGCGGAAGCATGACCAAACCCATTGAAACCCAGCAGTGAGTCCAGTACAATTAAGCAGACTCCTTTTCTTGTTCATGATTCTCTTTGTTATTCTCTATTCTTCTTGCATTCCCCATTCTTCTTCCTTTTATGCTCTCAACCCGGCAACATGAGAAGGAGAGTGTTTTTTGAGCACAGTACTATAACCAGAGTACTTTCTTGTTCATGTTATTTATTATTCTTCTTTAAATTTTCCTCCTTTCATATCTCACTATGCTGTCATGCAGTGCAGAATGGGAGGAAAGATACAAATATGATTAATGGTTGAGGGGGTAGAAGGTGGAGGAAAAGGAGAAGAAGAAAAACTAGCACCAGTAAAATCTTTTTGTGGGAAAGTTTTGATGTGGGAAAGGAAAAGAAAAAAGGGGGAAAGAATTTAACAACTCCATAAGTGAAACCTAACAGAAAGGTGTAAGCTGCAACCTTCTATAAAGTTCAATGGAGAGAATGCCGCCAAAAACAGTTTCATGGCAAAGTTGCCAAAATGCTAAAAACTTTTGAGGCCGCTGGATCAATTTACATTATAACGTCATCAACCTTCTACAAGAAGCACAAGCTTCTCAACCTAAAGGGAAACAAAATCTGTGACTGAACCAAGAGAAAAGAGCACAATTTTTAAAATTTAAATTCATATTATTCACATTACATAACATTTTTAAGAAAAACTACACCTACCAACATATCCACAACCAAAGAAAATACATGCAAGTGCATGCAAACTCTGCTAGCAGCAACAGAGCTCTTTTAGTCGTATCCCCAAAAAAGAAGTGAACTGAGAGGCAAACATACTGAAGAATCATAGTAGTATCTACCTGAGGAAGATCATCATGCTCAGAGGCACAACCTTTTCCTGCCAATAGTAGGTCGATTGGGCTGGTCTTTGGCGTCAGCAAGGGGGACCTAGGTGTCATGCTGCCAGCAGATGATGTTGTCATCCCCTGATCGGATTTAGGTCCAAACCGGGTTCTACATGACATAGAAGGTAAACCTTTAAGTTCATCCATGAAAACAGAGTTATCCACCTCAGGAAGACAGTCAAGCATATCCTCTGAACCTCTGCAAGACCCGTCACTAAGTTTTGGAGAGAGAAGTTCAGATTCCTCAGTTAAAATACAGTTTGATACTTTTGCACCATCTGGACTTCCAACAGCATGCGGGATGTCCTTATGTGCAAATGACTCCATGAGCTTCTCAAGAGTATCTGCAACCCTTAACAAGCGTTCATTAACACTTAGACTTTTTTGATCACAGCGATCAGCAATTGCACAAATTCTGGAGTGGTCTTCTACATGTAATGTAGGGACCTCCTCCTCACAAATGCGACACATTATTGAACTCTCATCAGAAACACTTGGTTGATCACCCCAGTAACCCCAGGAAACATTACGTTGGTGTTTGGAAGGAGGAACTGAAGAGTGTGCAATTGAATCCCTAGCAGAAGAAAGATCAGGATGCTTGACAGTAGCTAGATATGAAGCAGACGGTCCTTTTTCATCACTAAATAGTTTTGAAGCTTCAATGCCTATATCAATGTTCTCCTCCTTGATTGGAGGTGCTTCTTTGGGACTTTTTGCAGGTGGAGTTGGAAATTTCTTCCAAGATGCCATTCGATTCCTACTGCCCGGAGAATCCAATGTTTTTGCAGTTTCAGCTTCCGAGGTCGGAAGGTTACCTAGCTGTACAGCTTGATCTCTCTTCCATTCAGAGCCATGTTGTTCCTGACTGTAAGATTTTTTTGTAGGAGGCAACTTTGGGAACTTCAGAGGACCAGACATCTTTCCATCTCTCCGTCTTTCAACGGGCTGCAATGATTGACGAAGCTGAAACAGAGGTTCATCCTCAGCAAATCCACTTTCTTTGTGAAACTGAAGCAAACGTGTGCACCTTGTAAGTATAAAAAGCATTCTAGTGTGCAGCTGCTTTAGTGTACCCATGGGGAGTTCCTGCCGTCTATCATCCAGTTCCTGAACAATGCCCTCACACTGAAGCCAAAATTCCCCAGGAGATGTCATTGCACATCTTCGAGCCAAAACCAGCAGATCTTCAATTGTTTCCTGCCAATCTGGATGAGTTTCTGCATTTTTTTCTAGAACCCCAACCAGATCTGCTGCGAAAACACGCAAATCATTATCCACTTCCTCCTTTGCTTTGTCAAACTTTGCTCTAATCATCATTAAAACCTCCTGTTGAAATCGCAATATACTGATCAACACTTGCAAAAAGAACACTGATCATTTACAAACTTCAAGAACATAGCGAAAAGGTTGAATTTTACCTCCAAATTATTCAAACCTCGAGGTTTCCAGAATGGAAAAGGCCGTACACCTTTGGAGTTCAGTTCATGCGAAAAACTTTTTATATCTGCAGGAAACCGTTTCCTTGGAGCACTAGTCACCCGGAGTAAAGCTTGAAAGCGCGGAGATTCAGACTCCTTTGGGTTGTCGCATTCTAAAGATGTCTAGAAAGTACATCTAGCATTAGAGTAAGGATAATGCAATAGCAAGAGAAGAATCAATTAATGAAACAGCTTAATCCTCTGTACCTTCAATTCTGGAGTACAAGCATCTGAGCTCCTCAGACCTCCAGAGTAGCCCCAAGATGAACTGACTCGGCCTGCATAACGATCAAAACATTAGAAAGCATAACAAAACTTACACCTCAAGCAACCACGTGAACTTCACTAGTGCAGTCCACATATATATCTTGATATCTCCCAAAACAACTAAATGCAACAGAAGTCTTTATAAATTACAAATCAAGTAGAAGTTAAATTCTAGGATGATATCATCCATTGCCCTCAAAAGCACAATTTGCATAAACCAAACTTTCAAAGGCCAAGCATATTCATCAGAGTTCCCAGAACACATAACTAAGCCAGTGACTTCTTAGCAGTCCCACAAATAGCTTTCTTTTTTAAGCTGAATGAAAGAAAAGGAAGAACGCTTGTTGACCTTGGCCAGATTTCCGCATAAAATATTGCATATAGTTAAGAGCAAAGCCAGGTTATCCCAAAAAAAAAATGGTAAGAGCAATGCCATTCATACAATTCCTAGACTGCTTGCTGCAATAGAGGAGAACTAGCTCTTACTGGACTTCAGTTGTTAAATGCACAATGATCAATTTACATATCTGTCCATAAATGCACTGCTAAATACTTAGTAGAAAAAGGTAATCAACATTCAAGCATCCCTAGAAAGGGAGCCCCAATGCATAAGGTACAACTAGTTAAAATAGTGAAGAACTACTTCCATGATACTGTATGGACGGAGAAACATAGGATTACCAGACTTATCAATAGGAAAAGCGAGAGAGAGAGAGAGAGAGATAGAAACCAGCCATGTTTGTCCTTTATCAAACCAATGCCAATTTCTCATCAGAGTTGTATCTATAGGAAACAAATATAACTTTGCATATGACTTCTCAAACTTTATAAATCACGCCTACTAATGGAGATTCAGTATGCTGCAGGGCGAAAGAGAACAGGTCCTTGGGAACAGAAGAGATTTTTGGTAGAGCCTACTAAAGACAATAAAATAACAAATAAGGAACAAATACGAGAGAAGAATGCAAAGCTTTTAGCACTATTTAATCAAGGCAATGGTGTTTTTCCAATGCTTCCAGCTTCTTTGGGTACCACAGAAGACTAGGAAAAACACCAAATATGGATAAACATGCAAACCAATGTAACTATGAAATTAATCCTAAAAATTGAAAACAATAATGTATTAATCTAATGACAATAAAATAAAAAATATGGAACAAATACAAGAGAAGAATACAAAAGCTTTAAGCACTATTTAATCATGGCAATGGTGTTTTTCCAGTGCTTCCTGGTTCTTTGGGTATCACAGAAGACTAGGAAAAACACCAAATATGGATAAACATGAAAATTAGTGTAACTATGAAATTCAAAAAATTAAAAACAAAAATGTATTAATCTAAACTCAACATGCAGTTATTGCTTTTGGATGATAATTCCATGCACCTAAAAGGTGAAATGTACTGAGTATCACTGTTCAGCCAATGCTTCACTCCTAACTTTGTCATGCATCTTTGACTGTGTTAACATTCTACAGGGACAATTGAGACCTGCGAGGTTAACTACTTTATGTTTTCTTATTACTATTATTTATGCATAATTTAAAAGAGACATTATGCATGCTAAATTTCTTAAACTATTGATACAGGTGTTTTATTGGTTCGTTTATTTCCTTTTATCCAGAGAACTAGGGAACAAGTGCCAAAACAGAAGCCAAAAATATTCATAGCCATCATTTCAATTTTACCATACAGTCTTATTGGGTGTTATCACTTATGATGGCACAGGGGTGGGGCACCATGTAAGCCACTTAAACTATCAAGGACGTGGGCAGGACCGTATGTCAATGGCACAGCTGGGGTGAATACCGTCAAGGAGACACGCATGGGAAAGCCCATCGCTGCTCGAAAGAGAGACAGCACAGGGCGAGATGCGACGCAGCACTCAACCAAGAACCGACCACAGCAGAGCAGCCTGCGCAATCAGCCAAGAGCGACAGGGCTGTGTTGGTTCACAGAAGGCTACCCCGTCCACTTAGCCACTGATTGTAATAGGTTTGAAGATCTTTTCATGTACATGACCATTCTAAACTCCCCCCCCCCCCCCCC
>NC_064289.1:8207037-8374100 GCF_019186545.1 Solanum stenotomum | reverse complement strand
AAAACCCCTTTTTATCCCGAAAGAAAAATGGGCCCAACTAAGAAACCAATTATGTTTTCTAGTAGAATCTCTAAACAAGAAATACAGCTGTTTCATTCCATGTTTCCTATTCCGTGAAATATACTTGGGACGCAAGTGACAAGGTAGAAACCAAACGTATCAATGCTTTGTATTAGCAACCCTCAAAAGTTGGGTTGTAGGTCAGACTTAATTATCAACCAAGTCCTATTCCTCAATAATTTTCCTTCAATCTCAATGGCACTAAGAAAACTTTACAAGGTGAGAGGCACTGCAGCCTCCATCTTCTCCCCATTCCTGAAGAAAACTCACTAAAAAGAAATATTATTGGCACTCCAACTGTCACTATTACCTGACAGATCAATAGATTCACAGAAAGCACTTCAACAAAACTATCACCAAGAATAGCGTGGAATTCTAAACCAAAGCCAAGTTACCCCACAAAAAAAGGGTCCCATTTTTCATCTATTCGACTCCAATTAAACATTTAGTCATTTGGAAAATAGAAGCACAACGCACTGCATAACTAGATATTTATTCAAAAGTAAAACCCTCTGAGAATTTCATTAAGCCTTAGCTTCTACCTCATTGTCTAACAGCGTATTGTTTGATTTGATTTATTTTATTTTAGAATGAAAAAATAATCAAAATAGAACTATACACTATAAGTCGATTTGATTAAAAGATTGATATTCTAACAATCAAGATCTCCATGAGAAACCATGTCGCGCCACTGCATGGTTCAGTTTCCTAATGTGAGTCAAAGAGTAACCTAGTAAATCACAGAGTCCAAACATAGTTTAAGGACATCTCTCTAGTGTTTCAGGCGTTAGATCATCTAATGCCAAGAAAGTTCAACTGATTTGGAACTAAGACTCTTGTATTGAATTTTTCAGTTGGATCAGCATTTGAGTACTATTTACTTCCCCTGAGTGATAAAAAGTGACCCTTTCAAACACAACTTATTAGTATTCACATTTTAAGCCAGTGGGTGTCTTGAAGTACCACAGCACTCACCAAAATCAGATATACATACATTTTAGAAGATCAACTGTAGATATAGCTCAAGCCAGTTGCCAAATGACTACATCCAATACTGTAAATCCTTTTTGTAATAGAAAGACAGCTACTTTACCTGCTTCAGAAGATGATTCACCATTCTGCAGCCTTGATGGTCCAGGTACACGTGGGCTTTGATCCCTCGAACGACCGCTCTCGGAGGACATACTATCTGAATTGCTCCGGTTATCTACATTTTCCGCGGAACCCACCAGTGACCTCTTCTCATCCTTCTTCCTCAAAACAGAACTCGACAGCCCTTCACCACCGCCCCGTCCGCCTGCTACATTCTTTGATAAATTGCTAGCACCTAATGAATTCACCTTATCTCTGCTGGCATACCCAAAAAAGCTCTCTTGTGGCAAGGGCCCAGATCGAGTCTTTATCTTATTTAACCCCAATGATGATGCTACTATCGGCGACACTGATACAGACGTCGGCGTCAGTTCCGGTTCACGGGTTCTCACCGGGTTCTTAGCCGAATTGGGACTCGGGCTCGAACTCGGACTTTCTTTACCTTTATCATCTTTATTCTTATCTTTGAAAGTTGAAATTGAAGATGGAGTGATCGGAGAGTTGTCTTTGGAAGTAGAACCTGACTTTGCTTTCTTCTTGTCGGATCGGATCGGGGAATTGGACCCAATAGATCGTGGACTGTTGGAGGATCCATCTGGGCTTGATGGGTCGGATTTCTTCGATGAGAAAAATCTACCTTTGAATACCATCTTCGGAAACTTAGCTGATATTGATTCCTAGGGTTAAATTAAATGACTCTTAATTTCTTCTTCTTCTTGAACTGAATTACAGCCCCTTGGGGCTGTGAGGTTTGACTAGAGCATTAATGGAGATTGACTGATTGCAGAGTTTGGTTTGGACTGAAGAAGACTCTGTAGTCCACTGTTGCTCTGTAGAATCGGAAATGGTGACGGTGACTGCGTCGAGAGACAAAGAGAAAAAGTATTGGGGGCTAAAATGAAACAATCAGGAAAAGACTTGACTGTCTTGGAATTCTCTATTTATATGGGGGGGCTTTCGAAATCGTGAGGTTTTTAAATCTCAAATTACACCAAAAAGGCAAATAAATGAAAATAAAAATGAAAAGATGAAAAAACATGTCCATTTTTTTTTCTAAAGAAATTAATACTTCTTCCGTTCATTTTTATTTATCACTGTTTGACTTGACACATTCATTAAGAAAATAATTACTCACTATATAGGTATTTTATTACACTATCTTTGTAAATGATATTTAATATTAGGTCTTGCAAAATGATTTGGAAAATAAGTATTGTCTTTTCTTAATATGTCAAAAGTGACAAGTAAAAATAAAAATTTATTTTAGAAATAAGTGATAAGTAAAAGTGAATTGAGGAAGTAAAACCAACTTCCCCATTAATAAAATATGGAGAAACTAAGAGATAGCCATCAAGCTTATTTTTAAAAAAGAAGTACTTATTTATTTATTTTAAAAGTGAGATATTAGTCAAATTTTTAGGAGAAAATAGGTATTTATGGAGAATAGCAAAAGTTATTTTTGAGAAGCTAAAAAGGTAAGTAATTTTTTCCTAATAACAAAGTGTTTTAAAAATTTATTGCTTAAACACATATTATTTACTTTTAAAAAATACTTTTTAAAAATAAGTTGATTTTAAAAACTTGACAATATGCTATTAATTTTCTTATTATTATAACAAAAAAAATCAGCAAATAGATTTATTGAGTTAAAGTATTTTTAAAATTTAAATTATATAATATAATTTAATTCGATACAAAAACTAAGTGAACAAGGGATATTTTAAAATTTTACGGAGATGCAAATTATGAAAGTTAATGTACAATTTAATTACTAATGTAAATTGAGACGTTACTTTATTCATTTTTTTTGTAATTAATATGGATCTTATAAGAATGTATTCATATTAATTATTACTTTTTGAGAGACGTGTATAATCCAAAATCAACTAGTAAAAAATAACTAAAGGAGTACTAACATTTGCAGTATGCTTGGCATTTGTAGTAAAGAAAAATATGTTAATAGTAATGAGATCATATGAAATGAGACCAAAAAAAGTTGAGCAACTTTCACATATAGCAAATATAAAAATTATATTATATGTTATAACTATAGTTTGCATAATTGTTCTTCGTAGCAAATTTTATGTTTGCTATGGAGCTTTTGATTTGTATAATTCGCTACAAATATCCAATTTTATACAAATTGTTCAGTTTTGTATAAATCCATTTAGACATTGTAATTTGTATAATAAGATCTGTATTTATATAATTATAAGTATATAAGACGAAAATATATGTATATGTATTTGTATATACACTTTTCTCTCGTTTTATACAAACACAAACGCATTTTATACATTTTATACCAAAATGTATAAAATGGCTAATTGTATACCGAAAATGACTAATTGAATACCGAATTAGATGGCAAAAAAAGGGGGATGTTTGTTGCGAATTACAATTAAAAAAAACTATGGCTATAACATTTAATTTGAATTAATAATTTGCTATTTCATACAATTTTCCCAAAAAAGTTTGACAAAAATAAAAAATTAGACAAATTTTAAATATATAGTATTTGTTTGCCTCACGTAAAAGAATTCTAAAACTGGTTGTTTTTTTCTTTAATGACTTCACCTTCTATACGTTTTGATTAAATTCCCCAACAGTTTTGCAATAACTTTGACATATGTTTGTGTAGTTAGGTTCAAAACCTCACAATTAGGTGAAGTAGTTTTGAAAATTAAATTCGAGTTAAAATGTAATTTAATAAACGACATTAATGGATGATTAGTATTTCTTCATCGTTAATTAAAAATTTTATTTTTGAACGTTGAATGAAACAACCTCTAGAAATAAGCATTTTACTTCCAAATATTTTTTTTCCAACATAAAGATAAATTAGTCAAGTCTCAAAACAAAAACATAACATCAAAGTGAATTAGGAGAAGGGCTTTAAGAAAAACATGCATAAAACATGTAAAATTAATGTACTACTCCCTCTGTCCCTAATTACTTGTCCATATTTCTTTTTTAGTTGTCTCTAATTACTTATTCATTTTGACAAATCAAGAAAGGACAATTTTCTTTTACCTATTATACCGTCAATTAATTATTTTGAAAAAGGTAGAACTTATTGAAAATCTTAAGTTTTTTAATTCTCCACTTTATAACTAATATGAGTAAAATGGTAAAGTCACTATGTCAATTGTTGTTTTCTTAATATATGTGTCAATTCAAAAGTGGACAAGTAATTAGGGACTAAGAGGGTAATAAATACACCAACCGCCAATAGTAACACAAATGTTAAGGAATGATGAGGATTAGGTATTCGGAGAACAATTAATACTAAGAGAGAATTAGTTGCAATATTTAATGAATCAGATACTGGTAATTGAATGTTATCATATGTAGGGGTGTGCACTATTCGGATTAAACCGAATAACCAAACCAAACCAAACCGAAATTTTATTTGGATTGGTTTTTTGGTTTTTCGGATTGGTTTTGGATTAATAAATTACTTTGTTTGGTTTTTTGGTTTGGTTTTGGATTTTAAAAGATAAAAACCGAAAAAAACCTAATTATATATATATATATATATACTGCGTGGAGTCGCGTGGTGTGCCACATAAGTCAAAAGGTGTACAAAATTACAAAAAAAATGAGTTCAAGGGGGTAATAGGACCTTAATTTAGTTAAGGTGTGTCTCTGGGATTTCGGTCATAGTCTAGGGGGTACTTGTGTCTTCTCCCTTTTATGTTTGAATTACATCTACAATAGGTATACTTATAAGTATTGTGTTTTAAGTTTTACTTATGATTTATATTAGAAAGTATATTTAAGGGATTAAATATTATTACTTTGGTTATATATGTTATTAATTATTGACATAACCGAATAACCAAACCGAAAAAAGCCAAACCGAATAGAGAAAAACCAAACCAAACCAAATTTATTTTGGATCGGATTGGGTTACACTTTTACAAAACCAAAAACCGAAAATCCAAACCGAATAGTGTAAAACCAAACCAAAAAACCGAATGCACACCCCTAATCATATGTACTCCTTCCGTTCTTTTTTATATGTCATTTCTTTCTAAAAATAGTTGGTCCATAATATTTGTTATTTCGTAGAATCAATGCAAAAATTATCATATTGTTCCCTTTTTACCCTTGTGAGTTATTAGCCTTTAAAATATATATTTGACCAATTTTAAAAAGTCAATTAAAAGATTCATGTTCATTGGTTAAATCAATTAATCAAAATAAATTAATTCACATTCATTGATTGAAAATTTGAGTTCCAAGAAAATTAAATAAGGATAAAAGGGTAAAGTTACAATATCATTTCTTAATACAAGTGCAAAGTAAAAAGGTGACATATAAAAGGAACGGAAGGAGTAACTTTTAAATCTTTAAAATCTAAAATCAATGCCTTCCTAAATATAAGCAACTCAATATGATACTTGTTTTTTCAATTTAGATTTATTCTTTTAATCTCTATTAGACGCACGTAACATCGAGATAGGAAGGGTTTATACTAGTGAGAATTGAACTCAAATATATCGTATATGATATTTCTACTGATGAAGATTATAAGCATATACACAATATATGTTTGGATTTCTGAATGATTGTCACATATATCTACTTTTAGAATGTTTTATTTTATAAACACTTATTATATTTCGAGTAATATATAATCCTAAATCCTAAACAACTTTTTGAATTGAAGTAAATAAATAAATAAATCTGATGACTGATCCACAAACCAAGTCAAGAAAGGAAAAAAATTGGTCCAACAGGGATTACACATTATAGGAAGATATTCCCAAATAACCACTTGAAAATAAGCGTTAATTACAAAACTAATCAAATATAGCCACTTCTTTATGGGGGAATAATAATTGGACCGGAAATGAGTGGTCTTAAATTTTTGATCTATGCTTACCGATTGACACATGAGAAAAATCTTTAAGGTCAAAAAACAAAATGTGTGGACCATGAAAGATTTTCAGACAAACTAATTCAAAAGTTCAAGACTATTCGCCTACAAAATTGTTCGGATAAATCATCCCTTTATTTCTTCATTCCATAGTTATAATGGCCTGGGCTAGCCCATGATGCTAGTAAACATGGCCCAAATGTTATTAAAAACTATAAAATGAAGTTGAAAGGTGTAAAGTAGACCAAAAAGTCTGAAATTACTAGAAGGTCAACCAAAAGTTAAAGAAAATTATAATCCTTTGTTTGGAGACCAACAATGAAAGAAAGTGTAATAGAGAGGAAAAATGGAACCCTTCGGGGTAGCCCAGGGGTTTGGACTTGAGACTTTCATATTGGAGGTCTAAAGTTTGAGATTCCTTGCCAACGAAAGCAAGAGATTTGCCTTCTGAGTCGAGCTCGTCGCAACATCACATAAATTAGACATAAAACATCAATCTTGAACTCCATTACATTACCGCTATGTATTTATTGCTTTCAATAAGGACTGTTCGAAATCACTATGGCTAGAATGTCTCCAGCTAGGACTAGTTCTTTACTTTCTAATTTCTTGTAAATAAATAAAATGCCGTCTTTAATTTCTTAGCTAAAAAATAAAAGTTATGTTAAAGTAGCTTAGTTTCTAAGTTATGTAGAATCGACAAACTCATAATTTGAAGACTTCAACTTAATTTTCAAGTTATGCACAAATCACAATATATACCAATGCAAATATGAACCAACTTTTTTTTTTTTGGGTACGTAGTGAATAGTGATGAAATCTTAAAATGTGTTAATGGATCAGCTATGAGGGCATTCTAGTTCAAATTTGATACATATTGGCTATAAACAGTGCAGTAGTACCAGTGTAGCCACTTTTCAGCCATGCAATAGAAAAAATACTATTATTATCAGGAAGTTTAAAATTTTATGATAATGTCATGGAATTTTACCTGTGGGATCTCAAATTCCATAATCGTAATTATATTACAATTCCATAAATTAAAAATAGTAATTACTTGTAAAATTTACAAAAAAAAACGACATCTTGATTTTCAATCACCAACATGATTTTATTGTCTTGTCACTGAAAATATTGATAGGAAAATAAATTTACAAGAACAATAATACTCCACATGTGGCCATCATGTTCATTACAATATTGGGTCTACTGCTGCAGCTAATCATAATATTTAAATTAAAGATCGTGGCTTTATTTTCATATCGTTGTGACCAGTGATAATAACTTGACGTACTTGAACATATGTTTTTTTACAAAAAATAAAACTAAAATGACTTCCACTCAACTATTATTACTCAAATTGTCGTTCTTATATATCCACATAGTACTAAAGAACGAGTTACATATTTGATGATCAGTCGATCAAAAATAATTAATTATATTCATTTGTTAAATATATATAAATTCTGTATTATATATATAATACTATTGATTCCTTGGTGCTTCCACGTTACTATTCGCCCCACCGTTTTTGCTATAATATATAATATAAGAATTATTTGCGCCAAAAAGAATTCATCCTTGTGGAATTATACAATTATGGAAAAATTACTGAAATACACATCTTATGTTTTCCTTATTTCCAATATTCCTTCCTATTTCTAAAAACCTCTAAAATTCCTTATTTCTCTCCTAATTTTAAATTATTTTATAATGTATCCGAGCTAGTTTTTAATGTATCCGAGCTACATATTATGTATTCTGTTTATTTTATAATGTATCCGGGCTAGTTTTTAATGTATCCGAGCTACTTATTATGTATCCGGTTTGTTTTACTTTTTCAGGGATTAATATAATTACAAACTAAATAGGGATAGATTGTAATTTCATATTAAAACTATGTGATTCCTAAAATTTATACATTAATTATTCTCCAATTAGCTCATTTCTATTGATCATATTTTGAGATCTCTGTAAGAAGCATACACTTTTGCCAACACATAATTCAAATATTGTTGATGCTAAAATTAACAAAATGAATATGGAAAAGTTTAGGCACATATATACGTAGAATAAACTTTTATTATGTAAACATCTAATTCAAATATGTTATTTTATTGTTGAATTGATGCCAACATTAATTAGCAAAAAGAAGATTGAAAATTTTGGAGATAATTAGTTACAAAAAAATGTTTCAATTTTTACATACTTAAATTATTAAAATTGTTCGTTCTCCTCATCTTCGCAATCATTTTTAAAATAATTTTTGAGTAATTTTTGTAATAATCATGAAAATATCGTCTTTTTTTTTTATGTGGTGATTAGACATGATCACCTAACAACAACTTTTAAGAATGGGGAATCATGTAATATTATTATTATTATTATCTTTAATATAATGCACTTTTCTTAATTAATAAAATAAAACACGAATATTAAAGGATAGTCATGGGTGGCGTGTATGAGATATTTTAAAAAATATTTTTGGTGGTTAGTGCTCATGTAGTCATGTGGATTCATTATTTTATACGTTAGTTTAAAAAATAATATTTGCTTCTTTTGGAATGGTCCTTCCTAGAATATACTGGGCACGGCTGCTGTTCTTTACTTTATTTAAATAATAAAAATAATAAATTAATACTCTCTAACTTGCACGGTCGAATTTATTTATTTTTATTTTCATGTACATTATTCATTCATCCATGTTGGGTTTTCGAATAAGGTGTAGTGTAAAATTGAAAACAAATGAAGGTAAATAAAATTTATTTGTCCTGAAAGAGGAAAACTCTTATACTTATTTATAGAGCGCACGATTTAACTTTTAGAGGTGTCAAATGTATGGATTGAATTAAAATTGAAGATATTCAAAAAATGTGAATTATTTAAATGAGAATTGGTAGGGTGGAGGATTAAAAAAGTCTATCTACTATTAATAGGCATTTTTTAGTGCGTAACATGCTATTTGTAATAAATAATTCCTCCTTGCAATTTTTAAAGCAATAAATTATTTGTCAAATTAATAGATGATTATATAATTACAATAATTAAGTGAACCAGATTTTGACACGCCCTATTAGTATATTAAGAACTACTTAATTAGATCTATAAATATTACTAGTATCTAATTTTTTAATTGTACATTAAATCGTGAATCTTGCTACTCCCTTTTTGTCCACTTTACTTGCCATTTTACTTTTTACATACTCCCAAATAAGAAAATAGTAATTAAAAAATAATTTAATTAAAATACAATTATTTATTTTAAAATCTTGATGATATAATTCTTTATTTTTTGATTTTCCACTTGGTGTCCGAAGTCAATAGTGGAACCGCAATTAAATTTGAATTGCATATTGCAGGGTCAATGACACTCCTAAGAGAATTATCTCGGTATTTATTACATGTAACTAAATAAATTTTAAATAATGAGTATTTTTAGTGCGTAACATGCTACTTGTTATAAAACAACTCCTATTGGGTAAATTTAAAGCAAGAAATTATTATATTTCAAATTAAAATAGATGATTATTTAATCAAGTGATCAAAATTTTGACACGCCTTATTAGTTTATTAAAAACTACTACTTCATTAGCTACATATATACAATGTACTATCTTACATCTATAAATATTATAATCTAAAATTTAATTAGTTTGACCTTCCACACCACTTATTAAAGAAGATGGAGTAGGATAAAGATTCTCATTAGCCATCTATTTATAATCTAAAATTTAATTTTTAATTGTACATTTAAAATCGTGAATCTTGCTATTCCAATCGTTTTGTATTTAAAAGAAGAAAGAAAAGGGGTAAAAGTAAACTCCTCGATTTTATCGTAATATATATATATAGACTTTGAAAAATAATTTGAAATAAATAATTAATATGTAAAGTAGAACGGGTTATTTATGTAACACCTCGGGTTTCAAAACGAAAAAAATCCTAGTTTTCAGAAATATGATTGGTGTCAGTACCAACGGAACCACCCACGGACCGTAGGTGGGACCACAGACCGTAGGTGGGGTTCCATCGTTAAGTCCCAAATCTTTATAGTCTCTGACCCCACCCACGGTCGACCAATATGATTTGTGGTTAGACCTATGGACCGTAGGTCAGGGTCAGCAGCCAGCTAAAGGGAAATTATTGTTGGGTCAACTTTAAACGGTCATAACTCTTAGTACATAAGAATTTAGGTTGCCCATTACCTATCAAATGACAGATAATTGAATCTTCTTTCAAACGCCACTGAGTTTGCAAAAATCCCACCTCCGAGTTAAAATTTATGCTTGTTTTAGTGAAGCCCTGTAGGGCAGACTTGACCGACGACCCCACCTACGGTTGGTAGGTCAACCTACGGCCAGTAGGTCCCTCCGTGGGTGGCTTTCGACAACTTTTAAGTTAGGGCCATTTAGGTCTTTTTTTCCATGCGTTGGGCACTTAAACTTCGTCGTTTTATGCCTAAACTATGTTGTTTTACGCAGTGTAAGCCTAATAACTTAGTTAGACTTACCCAAAACCCTCATTCACCTAAAATCATCCAAACTTGGAGCAAAACGAAAAGGAAAAGTCGATCAAAACTCCCAAGAACAAGCAACAGTGTTCTTCAAAGTTTAACCCTCGAAATCGAAGGATCTCTCTGTAGATTTCGTCACCAGGTATGTGGTATTTCACTGGTGGATTCCTTTCATCCACTAGGTCCGTAGAATTCAGTCAGATTCTTAATTCTCTATATCATGTTTAGACCTAGGGTTTCTCAAACCTTACAGAACTGTTGTGAATTAGTTGTTATAGTATACTTAATCAGATTATCATGGTTTCGTAACACTGTTGTTTAGTTCCTTGTATGAAATTCAGAACCCCAGTTGTGTATATTCGTTTAGTTCATGAATTACACTTGCTAGGTCAGTTTAAATAGATATACATGCTCTCACTACAAAAAAAATAGTGCTTATTGCGACGGTTTTTAAGACTTATTACGGCGGTTTTGAACCGTCACAAAGTACTATAACGACGTTTTCTAAAAATGCCGTAATCCAGTCTGTCACAAACATATTACGACGGTTTTTTGAAAAACGTCGTAATATATATGTAATAACCATCGTAATATCCCGTCGTTTATGCGACCTTTTTTGTTTTATAAAATGGCGGTTAGAAACCGCCGTAATTGTAAAAAGAGAAAACTTGCAACGGTTTAAAAACGTCATAGTGTTAGTTCTTGACTGAATAATTTTATTACAATAATTAATTTTTTCAATTTTGTCCATCCAAGTTTACATCCTATTTATTGAATCATATACATTTAAACTCTTATAATTAGTATTTTTAACCAAGCATAAAAGATCAAATAAGCAAAATATTCATCATATAAAACAAAAGTACTCTAAAATTACACAATCAAAATACTAATGTTTTGGAGTGTTATTGCTTATTCGATGTTCAGAAATTACATCATCTAAATATTAGTTTCAAAGTGTAATTCAGCAATGTATTAAAAAAAAAGGGTCCTAAAATGATTTCCATTCGATGCTTTGTCCATCATCTTTGTTACTTCCTAAAGATTTCTAATTGATGCTTGGTTCATCATCATCATGCCTGAAAATGGGATAAAAAAGAAGAGAAACAAGACTTAGATATGTGTTCAAAAGCAAATATGAAATTAAGAGATTCCTCCAACTTGTGACAATAAAGTGACATTCACCCGAAGCATATTTATATAATTTAAAGTGACAAAGAGTACAAATCTCCTGGACAATTTAAGCACTCGTTCAATTTGTTTATCCTGCTATCTTTCTTTAGTCCGCTTAATGTCTCTTTTCTCTTTTGGTGACTCTTTAATTCTAACCTTTTATGTGACATAATTTAAGATCACAAGATTCATGAGCATTGGTTTAAAATCACAAGATTTGAAAGTATAATTTAGTTTCTTAAACTTGGTGTCATATCAAAATGAGACAAACAAATTGAAAGAGAAAACTATTATGTTGAAGCCAAACCAATGAACCATCAGCCTATTTTTGGTTAACTGCACCCTTACTCTACTTTCTCCTCTGCTACACAATTTTGGTTAACTGCACCCTTATACTCTACTTTCTCTTCTGCTACACAATTTGTTACCAAAAAATTTACAAGTTAACCATTCANATAGTAGTCAATTGAGTAAGTTTATTACCTCAAACTTTTTAAAATATTCCAAACTTTTAACTCATATACAAAATCAATTTATACCACAATTTTGTCAAATAGAATAGCTGAGTTGTAGAAGCAAAAACTATTTTTTTTTTAAAAAAATAATTAAGCGAGATCTAAAATTCAAGATCATTGGATAGCGGAGTCATTCTCGTAAATCACCCGATCGTGGGAAGCACTGACTCACTGAGACGAGTCGTTGGCATAGAAGAAGTGAAGTCCAATGAAATGGCCACACGTGGACAAGTTTAATGGATACTTACGTGCCACTAATCTCGTGTTATCATGGAGCACGTGCTTAAATGACCTGTTTTCACCCTCCTTTAATTTCAACATTTACGTGATTATTTAATTGATTACGGAATATAAAAAATATATTCGTATAATTTATTTTTTCCAAATAAGTAGTAGTAATAATTATGCGATTATAAGTTATCTCACTAAAATAAAATAAAATAAAAATAAAAATAATGTTATTTTTAAATTAAAAATATAGTAATTATTTGTTGAATTATCAAACTTCTTCCTGAATATCCATCAAACTAATTGTTTGATTATTATTTTAACTATCACTAATCTAAGAGGTGTATAAATATATAATTTTCTAATATAAATATAGGATCTACAAAAAAGCTAGTGGGTTCGTCCGAATTCATTAACCCCACCTAGCTCCACCTATTAAAAGTCAAATCAGTATATTATTAAATCTGTTGATCTCGTCTATAAGATTAATAATAAACAAATGGAGTAATTTTTAGGGTTATATGTGTCGTGCAAGGTAAAATAGTAGTAATTAATAACCATTATATTACAATTCCAAATTTTCTCAATTTGCTTATTGAAGCTTCTTCTAGTATACTTTTTGCAAATTATTTGTTGAAGACATACCTAGTTTGCCAGGTAAAACATAATAATAGTATTAAATGATTTGATTGCGTAAATAGATTTTGCACCGCGCACTTTAACATATATAAGTTGACTATTACAAATTGTTTTAAACTATTGAAGAATATTATAAAATTAAGTTGTCCTATACCATTAATCATAAATCTGTATTATATTGTACTTTCAATAATCAAATATAAAAGAAAATTAATGTACCTATTATTATTATTTTTTCGAAAAACATGGTGCATGCATCAATGTTAAGTACAGCTGTGTAAATCTCTATTTTTTATTTTTATTTTATAAAATATGAAAACTTCATGAAGATGACCAATTATAATACGTTGAAAATTAGAATTAAGAATAACGTGGGAAATTTTCCACGAATCTTTATAAATGAAGCGAGCTTAAGCTTTAATTTCATTTATTTCCTTCTATAGTTCTTATATCTCTCATAATTTTCGCTTCATCCTCGCAGCACCAATCTCTTGATTAATTATTCTGATAAATACAGTTCTACGCCATCCCCCGGGTCACGTTGAAAGCCTCACTACCTCCCTCGATTTTTCTTTCATTTATGCGTTTCAACTTTGAGTTGCAGTGAATTAATTAGATTGAATGGAGAGAGATTTCATGGGGTTGACTGTAAAACAAGAAATCCTTGAAGAACCGGCCACGGATCCAGCTGGTATGTAGATACTCCCTCCATTTTAATTTCGTTTTCCTTACTTTTTTTTTTAATTAGTCTGCTAAAAAGAAAGTATCTTTCCTTTTTTTTGGTAATTTTTTAAACTTTGACTTTCCATGTAACATGTTGAAAACTAAAAGAATATCGAAGATTTCAATTTTTTCTAATTTATTTTCGTGAAATCAATATGAATCTGTTTGACTCCATGCATGCGGATTCTCAAGAAACTAGTTAAACCCAAAAATGGGTATTTGCATGTAGGTCAAAACATATGGTTTAAATCTTGGTTTGTGGAATATTGATATTAGAAATATTGTACTGGAAAATAAAGAATGTATTTTTATTTTTATGATGTTTGTTGTGCTTGTGAATACTATGATTTTGGTGTTATATTAGAACGTTGGATTCCTTTCAACGTGATTTACTTTTGTATTTTGGCTGAGTTGGGTATAGTACATTAGTAACATGCACCTCTGAGCTACCTTTTTTTTTTATTAGTCTATATAGTTAGGTAACACAAATTATTATAGGATTTAAGTTATATCATACAAATATGTAGTGCATTTTAAGGATTGCTATTACTAAGTTAATCGGTTAAAATTAAATTATAGGCGATTACGGATTATCTCTTTTGGTATAATTATTCATGAGTAAATGCCATTTTTTTTATGTAACTTATGAATCCTTTATTTTTTTGTTGAACAAATTGAAAATTTTATGAGAAAACATTAGATAACAGTTTAATGTTTGGCTCATAAGGTTGAAAACTATGAGTCTAACATAAGATTCAATTTAAAAATTTATGTGACACTTTTCTTTTGTGAGAGTCCAACCATTTAAATTTGACTGGGAATTTGCGTATGAAAATCTTCATTTTTTAAAAATGAAATTTATATATTTGTAAACTACATAAAAATGTCTATAAGTCACAATAATTGATAATTCAAAATGTTTAAAAGATCTATGAAAAATTTATGGTCAAAGATAGACTTGTTTAAATCTCAAAATTTTAAAAATGCTACATAAAATGAAACTTAGAGAGTAGTAAAATACACGTCTCCTTATGTTTCCCTTATTTCTAATATTCCCTTCTATTTCTAAAAATATCTAAAATCCCTTATTTCTCTCCTAATTCTAAATTATTTTATAATGTATCCGAGCTAATTTTTAATGTATCTGAGCTAGTTTTTAATGTATCCGAGCTACATATTATGTATTCGGTTTATTTTATAATGTATCCGAGCTAGTTTTTAATGTATTCGAGCTAGTATTCGATTTGTTTCACTTTTCAAGGATTAATGTAATTACGAATTAAATAGGAATAAATTGTAATTTCATATAAAAACTATGTGATTCCTAAAATTTATACTTAAATAAACTATGGTGCTATACCCAAAACAGGAATTAGCAATAAACAATAAACAATTACGTCTTGGCCACCAGTCCACCACTAGATTTAGAATGTAGAACAAACACATAAAATATATTTATTTCACTCTTTTGACCAGATCTTGCTTTAATTATAATTTATTACCTCCCATCAGATGCACTTAACAGGCTAATTTTAAATTCCACAGACATGTTCAGCCCCTCTTCTTCAGCCATACGTTGACAAATATTATAAGAAAATATAGAATTAGCTACAAAATTTATCGGTAATTTTTAATTAATTTGTCGTTAAAAAGTTTTGAAATAATTATTTTTCTTATAATTTATCGTTCTAAATGGGATTTGTAGAGAATTTTTGTTATTTAGCTATAAATTTTTATCTGTGCCTAATTCTTTATTTTCAAATATCAAGAGCGCATTGGATTATTATTCATCTGAGTAACATTTATCAATATTGATTAAAAGGGGAAATGACATAGAGATGATTATATAATAACATTAGTATATTGTTTGATGGGTTGGCTCTTCATCTATCTATTCTTAATGTGTATTGTTGGCTGTTGCCCGATTTAATTACTTAACTCCTGTTTGATGGAATTTTGTTCAACTCTATGGCGTTCGGGTTATTAATTTTGTGAGATATATGTTATCTTTCATCAATAAATAATTCTATCAATCAGAGGTTGAACAAATGGAAAGAAATCACTTTGCATAGTTTACCTTCGTTAAGATTTGAACCTACCATAGGTTACAGTTACACCCTTATGTATGGTTGTGTTTAATGCAATTAGTACATTGATTCTCATGATAAAGAGTTAAAAATTTGAAATTGGTATTTCTACAATAATTAGTACCTTTTTTTGTTTTTTAAAAAATAAAATAATATCAGGTCACTTAAGAGTGAAGTATAGCCTATATACATAATCTTCATTTCACAATGTAAAAAATAAAGTATATATTAAGATGGTATCTTATTCTATTGTGTTACCTATAAGTTAAAATTGTTGTAAAAGTAGTTTTGGTTTTAAAAGGTGTGAATAAGTTTTGATTTTTATGAAAAATTGTGACTTTTATGAAAAAATGTGATTTTTTTTGGAGAGTTTTGACTTTTTATGAAAAATTGTGACTTTTTTGAAGAGTTGTGACTTTTATGAAAAATTGTAACTTTTCTAAAGGGTTATGACCTTTCTGATGAAGCACAATAAACATCCGTTCACACTATCCTTTGTTGTCTATAAATAGAAGAATTTCTTCTATTTTTCAACAACAAAGCAACCAATTTCTGGACTTCTTCTTCTACTACTAAATCTAGTATTCTAAGTGTACTTTACTATCATTGAGTGGTTTGATGAAATCGTGGTTTTAGGTACCAATACACTGGTGGGTAAGATCGTCCTATCTTGGAAAGATATATTCCATTAACCTTGGGTACTTGATGGAAATAATTTCCTTAAGGACACACTGTATATTCAGTGAACTCGATTTTTTTCTTTGAGGAAAATTATTTTGTATATTATTTCTAATCTGTTTCAAATCCTCTATTTTCTTTACTAGTTTTAAGTTTCTGGTTTTGTATATACTATTTAAACTTTGTTGTTTCTTATCAAATTCTTCAAAACTATTATTCTAAGTATCTTAGAAATACAGGATCAACAAGTTCGGCAATGCATTGGTCATTTTCCAACAAAGCTCATCCTCAATACCACCTATCTTTCAAGGGCCAAGAGAATAATAATAATAATAATAATAAGCCTAAGATTGGTTTCGAATCACTTGCATCGGCTGGATTGGTGACCATAACCACAACTACTGATATTGTTGATACAATTCATCGACCATATAGTACTCAAATTGGTGCACATCATGTTCCCACACACAATGGTGTTGTGGGCACCACTGAATTGAGGTACGTTAATAAACTCGATTTAAGAAAGTATGTTTCATTTTATATGACACAATAATGACATTTTTTATAGTCGTAATTAAAAAATGTTTGTACTGTAGGAGTGCACCTAGAACTTCACCAGGACCTGCTCAATTGACCATGTTTTACGCTGGTTCTGTCTGTGTTTACGACAATATTTCACCAGAGAAGGTATATCCTATAGACACAAATCATCAATTTTTTTTGTTAGTATTTGATTTTAATCAGAAATTAATTATTCTTCGATCGATATTTTAATTTCAGGCTCAAGCTATTATGTTACTTGCTGGAAATGCACCAATTAGTACAACAATTCGAAATTTTCCTTCTCTTGATCATAATAATAATAATAATACGAATGAAACAACAATTATCAGATCAATCAGAGTCCTAAAATCACCTTCTAACACAACAGAAGTTTCCAAAATCGAATCTCGTCAACCTCCCAGCCATAATTTATCAGGTACGTATAATTTGGGCGTGGTTTATGAGGCAAAAGATTTTTTCGGGCACAATAATGATAGCCTTTTTGTTTGTTTTCTATAGCTGTTCCTCAGGCTCGCAAGGCATCCTTGGCTAGGTTCTTGGAGAGACGCAAGGAAAGGTTAGAGTTTTAAGTTTTATGTACTGACGTGTCAACAATAGTGATAGCACTATTTTAATCGTTGTGATATCTGACAAAGCATATTTCAGGGTAGTGAGTGCATCACCATATGGAAATGGCAAGCAAAGTTCACAACATATGATGAACTTTACAATAAACTCCTCAGGTTCCAGTACTCCACTTCCTGCTACAAATTAGTGTCTCAAATATTGAAGACCATGCATCACAAAATAATTAATGTTGAAGATTGTAGTAATTTTCTTTCATTTTACCTAGATATGACATTGATTATTAATTATTATAGATGTTTTTGTCCTTGTAATTGTGATAGGTAGGGAGCTAATTTCATCCGAAAATACTATATAGGTGTTTAATTTGTAGTTTTTTTTGCTAGTGTAATTAAGAGAAGTTCTTTTTTTCTCTTTCAAAGTTATGTTAATTCTATTGTTCTTTATCTTTTTTTTCATAGGATCATGTTTGTGTAAGATAAACTCAATTCTAATATCACCGCCAGTTAAAAGAACTATATATTTTTATCAGATTATCAACTTATGTTTATCAAAATTTACTTGTAATTACCTAACAAGTGGTCTGGTTATTAATCATCTTCTATAATAATTAAGTTCATTTTCTTTCTATAGTTTTTTTTTAAAGTCAAGATGCATATGTAGGAATTAGGATTTTCTTTCTATAAGTTATTATTTGTTCAAGAGGATCTTCTTGAATTTTATTTCAATGTTATAATTAGTTACACTATCTTAGTTATGACTTATGAAACATGGCATTGCAATCTAGTATATATCATTTTTTTGTTAAGATGAAAATAATATTCCCTTATTTTTTTTAACAAATCAAGCACTCATCAGAGGTGAATGCTTTTTCTATTTTTTTCGTATAAAAGTTTGAATAAATTTCTCAAACGTTCACTCAAGATATAAAATAATAATAAAGTATTAAAATTGTTTTGTTTTAAAAAAAAAGTCATTCAACGTATGACATATCTTAAAAAATCACGATTGGTGGATTGTGAACTAAGATTCTCCAGAAAGTGGAAATTCTTAATTGGCATTTTAAATTCTAATTTTTGATTTGGTTGATGTCACTGTAGTAAGATATTTCCAGGTAAACTGCCATCAATAAAATAGTTTGACTTGGACGGCAAATTAATATATAAATACAAAAAGTCATGTTGATCTATAGTTTTTTGTCGATATATTTGTGGAGTTAATTGTGCTAGTCTTTTTTTCCCCTTTGATCACTCCGAAAAATGCGTTTCTGTCAATGGTATCTCCCTTTTTTCTCATACTGAGAATATTACTTTGTACTCCGTTCAAAGGCGAATTTAAAATATTAATTATATGACTGTTAAATTCTCATGTAATTAATAGATTCTCAATATAAATACAGTATTCATGCAAAAGTTACTGAATTTTCGAGAATTATTTTAGTTGTTGGATTCTCAATGTAACAACTAGTTTTAATGGAACCTCAATATAAATATCTCCCTTCTATTTTAATTGTCGGTTTAGTAGTTTTTTTAAAAATATTTCAAAATGTGAACAGTTAATTGACCACATATATAGACGACCTGGTCTATTAGAATATCTAATAATTTTGATTCGTTTGTTAATGCTACAATCAATGTAGAGCTAGATCGTAATTCATGATGCCACTAAGATTAACAAATAAAACTATACATATTCCATTTTGGACTTATTCTATGAATTTGCTTCTATATATGACTACTACTTTTTGTTCAAAGCTATTTCAAAGTAATTTTGACTTTTGACCAAATCATTATGTTTAAAATCAGACCAACTTATTGAGTTAAAATATTTTGAGGTAATTTTATGTTTTGATTGATCAACTAATTGAGATGTTGGAGTGGTTCAATTAGATAACAATCTCCACATAAGATTGTAGAATTTGTTATTTGATTGAGCCGTGCCAATATCACATGTAAGGAAAATAACATACCTCTTTTTATGATAACCTTTATATATTGAGGTTTTGGTTCATTTTTATGGTGCTATTTTGATTCAATTTAACATCCTTTTCTTTAGTTTCTTTCACATTTTTTATTTATAACTCTTTTTGTTCTTACGTGGTTTGTGAAAGGGCTAATTTAATTGTTTTGGATGTACGTAGTTGTGACCTAATGGATGCTTATTTGGCGTATGGTGCACGTGTAATATATGCACAAAAAATATTTTTAGTAAATATACTTGAGATCTATTATTAAGATTTTGTATTAGATCACTATAATTTCATCAAACCGTTTGGTTAAGGATAACATGCATGATTATATTCATTTTTCTACGGCCCTTAACAATATTACTTGTTCATATATATATATATAAAAGAAGTCTGTATAAAAAAAATTGTCATATTAGAATATTAGGGCAGATTGATCCTAGACTCGAGGCTATCGGCTAATCTGTTCGAAGACCAAGTCATGTAGGGGGACTGTGATGTCAGAATTTTCTTAGGCTGAGGTAAGAAGAACCAACGTCTCTTTGATTTCAATTCAGCCACGTATCATAATATAATTTGTCTGTTTATCAAGCACAAATTTCACCTCATACAAGAAGATCTTGTTCAAAGAGGTTTAATTCAGTTTTTCCCCCTTCTAGATGTTTATAAATTCAATATTATCATTCATTCTTTTAGAATAATAATAATACCTATAAATAGAAAAGACTCACGATAGGTAAGTGTTATAAATATGGCTAAAATCATTTGCCTAATGGACTAGAATTAAGCACTCATTAAATCATATATAATTAAGAACCACAATTCCTATTAACAACATATTTTCGAAGTTGTTGCCTTGCCTTAAAATTCATCATTTTTTCCCCTCTTTTGCATGTAAAACTCCATATCCCCCAAGAAATACACAAAATAGGCATTACCTTAACAATTTCCTCTCTTTCTTCCTCTCCTAATTAGGCAGCGCTAAGCTCCTTTATTAAGAAGATCATTCAAATGTAAGTATTAATTATCAACTTTTATTTACATATGAAAATGGATTTTTTTTTTCCATCTTCTTCAAATAATTGAAATTAAATTTCTTTTTTTTCTCTACTTTTTCTTAGAATTGTAATTGGATCCAAGTCAATTTCAATAACAAATTGGATTGGATTCTTTCTTATTAAAGAGGTTCCTAATTCCTTTTACATGATTTGTCATTCGTGATAAACAATGGCGAAATAAAAAGTTCTGATAATCAAATTCAAAGAATTTTAAAATGTCACACATGGAATTCTTTTCTAATTTTTTAAATTTATGCAATATATTTTTTAAATCCCCTTCCTCTTATTTGTGTTAAGAAATTCATTGAATATGTATAAATTGTTAAATACAAAATCCCAGAATATAAAAGAATTAAAATTTCGAATCATAAATTGTAAATTCTAACTCAGCTAATATATATGAAATTCTTCTATTCATACTCCTAAAATATCTAAATTGTGACTATTTTTTCTAATATATATACTTGTTTTTCCATCTTTTCAGATTGACTAGAGGAAGAATTTCACTTGGTAGGGAAGGTGTTAAGGAAAAAAAAGTAAAAAAAAAGATTTTTTTTTTCTTATTAATTAAGTAACTGCTATATTACTGTAATCAATAAGTTTTTTTTTTTTCTTTTTGAAAAAAAAATAATATAAAGAGGGGAGACTATATTTTGTTTAAGCAGCAGAGGAAGGAAGAATAGAGCAAAATCCTTAATGGACAATCTTTTTGGTCTTTTAAGGATCAAAATTAAGAGAGGCATAAACCTCGCTGTACGTGATGTCCGCAGCAGTGATCCCTATGTTGTTGTCAAAATGGGTAAACAGGTAGGCAGACCTTTCGACGAAAAATTACATTATTTATATATGATTTTTTTTTTATGTATATCAGTATATATATAGTTGTACTTTAAAGCCCTTATTAAAATTCTGGATCCGCTACTGGCTCATTCCCAATTAGATTGGGATTGAATGTCTTATGTTTGCTTGCATTTGATTGTTTCCAAGATTGAGTTTTGTTTCCTCTTTTGTCCAATTTTTTTATAATTCTATCTCAATATGTGTATTTTTTGTATTTCTTGGGATGTTGGGTTGGTTTGGTTTCTTCTGGTTATGATTATCTATGAAATTGCTTTTTTTTGTTAATCTTATGAAATCATTGTTTATATGGTGATGGAGATGTATTATATATGATGGTTTGATCACCCCATAGCTACTCTGTTGACTGTTATAATATGTTGTTTTATGAGTGGCAAATGGATTGGTTGATACCATGTTGTTCACGTATTAGTTGTGTGAGACTTTTTTTTTTTAAATTCGAAGTTTAAGAACCCAAAAGTGTAATATTTGGGTCTATCAACTTGTACGACAAAAAAAAGAAGCCTCAAACAACTAGTGTCAGGTGCGGGAGGTATAAAATAAAGTTTTTCTTGTTAGTTTTCTGAAGAGATATTTTAATTTACTTACTTTTGGATCTTTGTGCACTAGAGGCTATAATCAATTATGTGACATTTGAAGATGTTAGTTTTAAAGTCTTGTATACCAATTACATGAAGTAAAAGATGTGATTTTTTACCATATAGTAGTTTCGATGTTACATTAACATTTATGAGGATGGCCTACCATATGTGGTTTGATCGTGCTTCAACATTGTTTTCTTGTCAAAGTCCGGTTAAGATGGTCCTGTAAGTCATGACTTGTGAAAAAGGGGTTGAGGAAGGATTGTTGAATTCTGTAGTGTTTACAACTTTACATATTTCTATCCACCTTTAGGGTGTGTTAGGTAAGAAGGAAAACTTTCCTACTTATTTTCTTGTGTTCGGTAGGCAAGCAAAAACTATTATCCTCAAACCATTTATATATAGTTTAAGCAAATACTATGGGAGATGGGGATGAGATCTATGGGGGGTCGGGGTGAAGATGAGGTATGTTGGAGGGTAGGGAGGACACAATCAGTGTGGATTGTCACTAGTAGAGCTTGTTTTTCCTCATTTCTAAGGAGCTTGTTTTCATAGAGAACATATTTTCCAAAATATTTGACCAACCGAACATGGAAAAATTGAAAAATCGAACACACCCTTAGTCTTTGACTTCTAAAAGGTGTGGCAGAGGGGACTAGTAATCATACAAAACTAAGGCCAACTTTCAGTGTGTTAGTGTGCAGTCCTTATTCCCAATCCTTTTGGTTTTGTAGATTTTAGAAGTTTGGTGCCATAAGAAGTGCTTGAGTTTCGGAAAGTAGATAAAATGGACTGGATGTAGTCTTTATCTCTGTATTGTAGCCAATTTTCGGCAGGCAATAAGCAAAACAGGAAAACGGGATATGTTCTTCGTGGATCTATGAAAATATTCTGCTTTGTAAACTAGTAATTTTAGGTGATTGCTTATAAAAACAAAATGTACTATGTAATGTTAGATGTTTTTGCTCTTCTATGATATCTACGTCCTTTTTACTTTTGGAAACAGCTATGTAATAGATTGCTTCTAGCTTTCACGTGTCTTCAGCGATCAGTCCTTGAGTTTAACAAGTATAGTACTCCTGAGATAGTATAACAGTTTGAATGATATTCTTTTGCGCTTGGAGTGAGGTATATATCTGTAGTTTTAACCCTTGCTATTTTAATATATTGGGATTCAGAATGATGTTAAAAGGTCCAGCTTTCTTTTTCATGATGAGAAAAGATGGGATATTTTAAATTAATTGCTATAAACCATTTGTGGACTGTTTAGAACTTACAAAACTGCTGTAAACATGCAACATAAGTCACAAGCCCCAGCAGCTTGACAGCCTAACCTGTTTCGTTTAGATTCCTCTGATCTTCCAAAAAGAGCAGCTGTGGTTTTATTGATTACATTCTCAGTTTACTAGTACGTAATGCATGCTTCAGTCGAAATATTAAGCTTTATCAAATGAAGGATTATAATTTATATAGAAGCTATTGTTGTAGTGAGACAGAATCAGATCACACATACATGTAGCAATTTTTTTTACTCTACGCTCTTGATAATGTATCTTTCTTGTGAGTAGATTCACAAAATCTCGGACTGTTGCAATCTTTTTCCTATTCTATATAGTCTTTATTGATCACTCTTGTCAACTTATGCAGAAACTGAAGACACGAGTTATAAAGAAGGATGTTAATCCTGAATGGAATGAAGATCTTACCCTTTCTGTTTCAGACGCAAATCTTCCTGTTAAGCTGGTAAAGTTCATTACTTGCTGGTGATTGTATAAGATTAAACCTATATGTTCCTTTTAGGAGTGCTATAAGATAGTCCTTTACGCGTGCAAATTTTTCACTTGTATTGTCCTGATTTTGCATTTATGTTTGCTTTCAGACTGTATACGATCATGATATGTTCAGCATGGATGACAAAATGGGAGATGCAGAATTTGATATCAAACCGTTTTTAGATGCTCTGAAAATGAACTTAGATTCCCTCCCATGTGGCACAGTGATCACAAGAGCAACGCCGTGTAGGGCAAACTGTCTGTCTGAAGAGAGCAAAGTGACATGGCAAGACAACCAAGTTGTGCAAGATATGTGCCTGAGATTGAGAAACGTGGAATGTGGAGAGGTCGAACTCCAACTTCAGTGGATCGACATTCCTGGCAGCAAACGTTTATAGAATGCACACATCCAGTTGCTGTCTTCTGTTGTTTATTGTAAGCTGCTTCGCCCCACATCCCTTCTAACTCTTCATGATATAATCGAGTTTAACATATATAGGCCAAAATTGATAAATATGCCTTTGTACTCCACACTACAGAAGGTCTGCACTCTGCACCTTAGTAAAATGTGATTTGAAACATTCTATATTTTGTGTAGTAATTTGCTGGAATTGTTTTAGTTATATATATGGAGCTACAGATTATATAGTTTAGTTATACTGCTTATACATATTTAGCATGCTATGTCATTCTTAAATAAAATATCATCATATACATAGTTATTTACAAAACAGACAAGTTAAATACCTAAAAGATATGGAATCTAAGGAATAATCACAATTTCAAAAGTGAGTCTATTGTGAAAGGTTTAGATGCATTTACATTCTTTAACACTAATAATCTGTGTGGAATGTCTTAGATTGTTTAGACTCTGAAAATATCGGCTTCTCTAAAAGCAATGCGTTTTCAGAATATTTGATATGGATGCCCAACATTTTTGAAGAGCCGAACAACATAGCCAAATTCTGTCGATTGGACTAAATCATATATAGTTAAACTTTTCTACAACAATATTTTACCAGGCAATATTTCCTTTGGAACCAACTTTTGATATATATTATATTTTATGTTCTCTAAAACAACATTTGTAAGAGGGAAAAAAAAAATCAAACCTAAGCATCAATTATTGAACCTATGCATGTAGATGTAGGCAACTATTTTTATAACCAAACACCGCCAAAAAGCTGCTTTAATATAACTTTTATATACAACACTATGTAAATAAACAGGAAAAAAAAAGAATCACTTTGTTGCAACTCTGCTTTTCATTTTTTTTCTAAATGTGGGACAATGGACAAACTTTTATGGTGGATGAGTGACATGTTAAGTGAATATAGAGTAGGGGTGGATCCATAGATCGATTACGATTTACATGAATTCAATAACTTTTATTCAAAAATAATACATATGTATAATAAGAAATCAATTCAATATATGTGACTATTTGTTTGTCAAACCAATTATTATTATTGTACTAACTAGAAATTTTCGTAAAAACTCATAAAACTTCAAATTTTGAATTCTTTCCGGGGAAGTAAGGGCAGAGATTATGCATATAATAAAGAGATTCCCAAATCGTGTATAATATAATAATTTGTGTCCAAAGGGTTGGTTTCTTGGATCCATCCAATCGTCTCTTATACGTTATTATATATATATATATATATCTGCACGGCCTTACACATCTTGGAAGGGCTAGCAGATATAATAATATAATATATAAAAGCAGAATATTCCCAAAAGATAATGGAGAAATTTATAAGTAGTGAGTGTGATAAATAAAAATGAGGAAGAAAAATATATTAGTTTTCTTGGATCTTGTTTTGTTGTTTGTGAAATTTATCTTTTTAATATTCAAAAACATGAATCATCAGGGTGTGAGGGAACAACTATTTTTTTTAAGAAAAATTTTATCATTGCATTTTAGTGTTTGGATCTAAATATGAACAACCAAATGTTTCCAAAAATATAGTATACGATACTCCCTCCGTCCACTTTTAATTGTTATGGTTTCCTTTTCAAAAGTTAAACGATAAGAACTTTTTGACTAACATTTTACGATATATTTTTTCATCATATTGATATGCAAAAAATGTAATTTATAGTACTTTTCGTATAATTTTTGAATATCTAAATTTTTTGTTTAAAATATCAAGTTAATATAATTTAATTTAGCTTTAAAAATTATTTAAATTGATTTTCAAAATGCTCAACCTGATAATTAAAAGTAGACGGAGAGAGTACGTTAGTTTCAAATATTTGAACATATAGTGGATTGCACTCTGGAATACTTGGTTGATTTACACATATGTTCGATTTTTAAAGCTACTGTTTAGATTTCATTTCTTAAAATTATGTGAATCCAAGTTATCTTTCAATTCACAGAATGATTGGCACTCTTATTTTTCTCTTTCAGTAATTTTATTACATATACTGACATATTTTGGAGTCAAAAGGGAAATTTTTTTTTATCAAAAATTCTAAAAGGGTATATCAAAAAAAATTTAAATCAAAAGAGCAAATCGCTTCTGACCTCTAACACAATATTGATGCCGTTACTCCGTTAAAAATAAGGCATCGAAGCACTAAGACATTTGTGAAGACGACAAACAAATTGAAAAATATCAATTGTATTATTTTATTTTAAAGAAAAACAGAAATGATGATAAAAATGTATGACTCTTTTGTCATTGGAATATGTACCCAAGAAAGAAGACCACAAAATATAATATTCTCTTGATCCAATGTTAAGCTTTTAAACTAAAATATTCAGCCACTAGCCTACCAATAATGTAGGAAAGAAAGACTTAAAAATTCAAAATGAACATCACTCACATTTCTCCTAATAATAATAAAATAAACAAAAAATACAATCTTGCTCATGAAAGCTGAATTTTACTCATAAGAGCACATGGGGAAATGATAATTTTTTTTAAAAAATATTAGAGATTTAATAAATATTTATGATTTTTTAAATTTTAATTTATGTGATGTTTGAATGAAGATGAAGTTTAATAATGAAAAGACAAACTTTAAAATTTTATAATCTAAAAAAAACTATAAATATTTGTGTGACTATAAATTATCTTATTTAAAATAGAATCAACAAATATCAAGTTCGAAAATAACTTTTTATTTTCATACATAAAATTACTTCTTTAATACCTGATACTACAATTTTGGACAATAGATTATTCAACTAAATGTCACTGACTTAAGTAGACATGGTACGTCTAAAGTGCAACAAAGTAACTTAATATTTTTACACTATGGGCTCTTTAGGGTGAGGAAACACAATTATTTCAAAATTGTTATTTCTGTTAAAGAATGACAAATGTCCCACATAGGTGGTTAGTGAGATGGGTGGACTCCTTATAAGGCTTGGGCAATTCTCCTCCATTTGAGCTGGCTTTTGGGGTGTGAGCTAGGCCGAAGACCCAATTTAACTTGGTAGCAGAGCAGAGTCTATCTCACTCGATGTTGGGGCCCCCAAAATCAAAATTGCCCACGCACTAGATGCTAAGCACTGGGCGTGAGGTGTGGTGTTAAAGAATGACAAATGTCTCACATCGGTGATTAATGAGATGGGTGGACTCCTTATAAGGCTTGGGCAATCCTCTTCCCTTCACATTGGTGGTTAATGAGATGGATGGACTCCTTATAAGGCTTGGACAATCCTCCTCCCTTTGAGCTAGATTTTGGGGTGTGAGTTAGGCCTAAGACCTAATTTAACTTGGTATCAGAGCAGAGCCTATCTCACCCAATGTTGGGGACCCCAAAATCAAAATTGTCCACGCACCAGATGTTAAGCACTGGGCGTGAGGTGAGGTGTTAAAGAATGACAAATGTCTCACATCGATGGTTAATGAGATGAGTGGACTCCTTATAAGGCTTGGACAATCTTCCTCCTTTCACATCGATGGTTAATGAGATGGGTGGACTCCTTATAAAGCTTGGGTAATCCTCCTCCCTTTGAGCTAGCTTTTGGGCTGTGAGTTAGGCCTAAGACCTAATCTAACAATTTCACCGCACTAAAATGATAATTAGTTTCATAATCAATTATTTGTCATTTTATCTTGAGAAAATGGTCTAAAACCCCCCAACCTATACCCGAAAATCCAACTACACACTTTAACTTCACGAGTGTCCTATTACCTCCCTGAACCTTTTATTTTTGATATTTTATAACCCTTAAACGCTCAACTTTTGTCATTACCAGATATACACATATGCTTGTATACACGCGCTAGGTGGGCCCATTTTCTTCAATTTATTTTCCTATTTATTTTAGATGCAGTAGACCCCACTTTTTTTTAACTTATTCGTTTAATTAGGTTAAAATTCTCAATTCCAAACATAACCAACAACATGTCTACTCTTCAATTGAATATCAACCTTTCTTCTTCTTCTTCTTCTTCTTCTACATTATTCTTAGCAAGTAATGCAAGTCACAGTGACCCAAGAATTGTTCTTTTCAAGATTACTTGCTCCGCCACCCAGATAATTTTAACAATGTCATTTATCATGTGATATAATCTTTTAAAAAATAATTAAAATTGATCTTTAAATGAAAAAATGGATCTGGCAAATTGGTATTTTCTAAATCAGTAAATCTTCAAGTTCAGATGTAATAGTGAAGGAGTTGGAGGAAGGTGAAAAAAATGGGTGTACATACGTTGTGGTTCTATATTTATGAATTGAAGAGGGAAATAACTTATTTTTGGGCATTGACATGGAGAAGAAATCTCAAGCTCTATAGCTAGATCTAGTTGACTTTGCAATTTTATATTTATGAGTGAGGAAAATAACTTTGAACCTTGAATCTAATAACGATTTTTTTTTAGAGAAGATTAGAAATTCTAAAGGTTCAAGATTTGAAATGGAAGTTACCATTGAAGCTTTGAAATGAAAGACAATCGTTCCCAAGCTTCAAGCTTTTTAAATGGCAGAAGAAAGGAAGAAGATGGAAGATTTGTGGGAGAAAAAAAGCTTAGAAATGCAAGTTGTAATTGAAAGCCTTAATTTTAGGTTGATTTGGACTTACATGTGGATTCCAAAATGCAGATAATGTGTTTTAGATATATCCTTATGCGCCTAAGGGAGGTGAGAACACCTCTTATGACAGGTCAGCGTTTAAGTGTGTAGAAAATAGAGAAATATGAAGTTCAGGGGTAATAGGACACTCGTGAAATTGGAGTGTGTAGTTGAGATTTCGGGTATAGATTAAAGGGGTTTTAAACCATTTTCTCTTTATCAAATATGAGAACTCGTCATAAAATTAATTTCGAGATTATTTATTCCTATTACTAATTTATAAACCATTTTTTGCTTTCCGCTTGACAACAAAAAAATATCAGGAGTGTTGTGTTTCCAATGGTTTTGTCGTGGTCTATAAAGTGGCAAAGCCACAGCAAAACAAATTGCTCAACATATTTTTGTTTAGCTGATGCAGCAGAGAGGTAGAATTAGTAATTGTAAATCAAGGTCCTTTTCTAGATCTCGTCTTGCTGTTGAAGGTTTTTAACCTCTTCAGCTGCTTCCATTTCAACCTTCTATCATGGCTGCCATTGCTCCAGGTAATCAATGTTCTCTAATAATAATGCGCGCTCTTCAACATGATATCAGAACAACTAAATGTCTCTATTACCAGAGTATCCATATCGGGTTCATCTGAACTAATACTTTTGATGAGGAACATAAAACTCAAATATAACACTATAACAAGTTCAATGCTAAGAACCTTGAATATTAAATTAATGCTGGATCCGCCTCTGTCTATGCACTCATCAACAAAAATAATGCTCTGTTTTCGCTACTGAAATAGTCATATCGTGCATAAAGGGAGTGTTGTGAATTGTAGCAAAGTTAATGTGTCACCTATCTAATTGTTATGTTTTTTTAGATGAGAGAGTGAACTATACAGTTAAACTTTTTGATTTTTCTGTTTTTGTTTATTTGATTTGGACATTTTAATGTGATGTGTGTAGGGGTAGGACAAGAGCGTGAGATTCAAAAGAGTTATTGGATGGAGCAAACTACTGAACTCAATTTGGAGGCAATGATGCTTGATTCTGCAGCATCTGATCTTGACAAAGAGGATAGGCCTGAGGTATATATATAATATATGCTTCTTTCTGTATAAATTGTTTCCTTGTTCCTTGTTAATGTTATAGTTGTTGGAAACACAGCGGAAGCATACTAGAATCTTTACTGCTTACATGAATAATAGATAATCAATATTGTTTATGCTATAACACATAAACTTGCTGAAATTTAATTCGATAAATACCTCTTGAAGGGTGAACAAATACTTTCAAGCGAATCCACAAGATAGACAGACTTTTAAGTGAATCTACAAGATAAACAGCAACTATGGTCTTCTACAGTGATGCCAAGTCACATCCGAACTCTCTCAATACTTGGGTGGACAAGTATGATTGAAAACTAATTCATCTAGGGCTAGAAGAATCCCTAATTATAGAGATTTCTTCACAGTCCAAAGAGGAGAACCAAACACACATTATTTTTCTTCAACCGAAAAATACACGCCCTCTCCCCTCTTCCCTTTAGAATTAGGATTCTGAGTTCTAGTTAAATATGGGCACGGGAGGGACCACATAATTAATTACCGAGGCTTCGTATTATGGAAATAATTCCAAATAATTAATTTGAATTATTCTTACCATAATAAATTACAAATCATTCTACTAGAAATTCGTAATTACACTTCTCTATTTATATTTTGTAATTCCCCATTAAACACTATGTAATTCCCTATGTTAAGATTTCAGATATTAATCAATAAATTAAATTACTGACGAATTTAACTTAATGATTAATTTTCTTTAGAGCACTACTTAACTTATTTCATGTGTTGGATTCATAAATCCACTTGCAATGTTTGACACGATGAAAACTTATAAGTGACTCAAAAAGACATATCAATCAATCTCTATAACGAGACATGTATTCCATCAACTAACTTATTATTTCACCAATATATATTATTATCATCCAACTTACCAGACATATTGACCCATCTCAGAATCTTACCTTTTAATAAATCAAAATGATAATTAATATATACAGATCATAATAGTTATATCAGGATTAAGAATATAAGTACATTTAATAGTTTAGAGAATATGTTTTGTCAGTCAGTCTAAAACAACTATCTCTACTCGGTCTCGTTCAATACATACAAAGTGCACTAACACAAGAAGTTAGAACTATACCATTCCCATAATCAAGATAAATTACCTATAATCTTGTGCTACAATCGTACCAATGGCATGTCCAATTTCCATCATAGATTGTGAACAAAAAACTTTATATTTATAAGAACCGATGATTTAATCCTCTGTGTATAAGCTAAAACTCTACACACTAAATTATCTACTATATAAGTAAATAGACATCATAAACAAATATATGATCTATTAAAATTGAGCAAATATTTATTCTATAATAAATATTATTTCTTAACACATGGTTAATAATATATATCCCAACAATAGTTTCAGACTTACTTAAATTGAGTGTGAAATTCTACTATATTATAAAAGGGAGTTTAGGCCTAAGTATAATATATAATATTCAAGATTGAGACTTTTCCCAATCTTTAATATTATATATTACACTTGTGGGACTTTTAAAAGGAAGTTTTTCTATTCTACTATATTATAAAAGAGAGTTTAGGCCCAAGTATAATATATAATATTCAAGATTGGGACTTTTCCCAATCTTGCATATTATATATTATACTTGTGGGACTTTTAAAAGGAAGTTTATATTATATTTATTATATAGTAGAACTTGGGCCCACAAGTATAATATAATAATGTTCAAGATTGGGAAAAGTCCCAATCTTGAATATTATATATTATACTTGGGCCTAAACTCCCTTTTATAATATAGTAGAATATCTCACAAATGGAAAAGTCTCAAGGAAGCAACATATATCATTGACATAATACATATATTGGACCCTAAACTTGGCTTCAAATTTCAACTTTGACCTCCAACTTTTCATAGTGCACAAACAAGCACTTTAACTATCCAACCTTTTAATAAATAAACACGCGATTTTTGGAGCCAAAGAGCGTGAAATGCAAATGCTTCCACGTGTATTAGTGAGCCACTCAATGGCTGCCAACTAATTAAATACTTTACATGTCCATTTTAGAACTAAAAAAAAAAAAAATTAATTAAGGGTAGAGTTGTCATTTCAGCATTTTTTTACTGTTGTGGGCCTTGAAAATTACTCCTAACTCGTGCAAAATACGTGCACATCACGCGTTTTGCCAGATAAGACACGCGTGTTTATTTATTAAAAGGTTGGATAGTTAAAGTGTCTGTTTGTGCACTATGAAAGTTGGAGGTCAAAGTTAAAATTTGAAGCCAAATTTAAGGTCCAATATATGTATTATGCCTATATCATTTACAAATGACTTAAAAAACTTTAAAATATTTAAAAGCTATATAATAAAATAGGTTGACTCTCAGAATTCTATCAGGCTCACATATATTGGGACAGAAAAAATAACACATATCATTTTAATATTACCAAAAAAGTATTATAAATAATAATAATTAACAACTTAAAATATCTGAAAGACATTTTAAAATGGTTAATTTTGTAATTTTATCCATATCACATAAATTAGGACAAGGTGACCAGTAATGTACATTATTTCAAAGTTACATAAAAATATTATAAATCACAATAATTAATAACTTCAAACATTTTTAAAAAAAATATGAAAATTTGGATGACTCTCCAAATTTTATTTGTGTCACATAAATTGAGACAACAAAAATAACATATATTGGGTCCATTTTAATTTATTTGTCTTTTTTTTATATATATTTAAAAATTGCGTAAAAATACTATAAATCATGATAATTGACAACATAAAATATGTTTTGAAAAAAAATACAAAAAATTCCACTGATTCTTGAAGTGAATTTATCGTAAAAATACTATAAATCATGATAATTGACAACATAAAATATTTCAAAAATGTTGTATGTGGGTAGTCTTATTATGCCTTAAATAACGTCAAAGAAAGTACATGTTTGTGATAAAAAAAACTTATTCCTTTATCCACGCAAACAATCGCTTCAAAAACTCGGTTATTAGCCTTAAAATATACAATTTATTATGCACGGGCAACATTATCTAGTCTTATTAATATACACCGGATTGGTGTCTTCCGTTTACCATATGTGTGGGGGTGCTGCTCTTGTGACCCCTTAGTATAGCAATTCTTTGTCCTCTCGAAAAAAGGGTAGTCCAGTGCCGTGGTGGAGCTAGAATTTTTAATAAGGGGTTCAAAATTTGAAGAAGTAAACCACGAACTAATCGAAGGGGTTCGACATCTACTGTATATACATAAAAAATAATGTTAATCATGTATAAATAATAATATTTTCCGCCGAAGAGGGTTCAGATGAACCCCCTAACTCTATGCTAGCTCTGCCCCTGGTCCGGTGCACTAAGCTTCTGCTATGCACGAAATCTAGAAAAGGCTGACCTACAAGGGTCTATTGTAAACAGTCTTATCCTGCATTTCTGCAAGAGGCAAGTGTTTGTCCTCTATATTAGGCACAAATCCTGGATCAAGATTGGCTATCTATTACTTTCTCATGCATGTTACTAGGGGACTTATTTTTCATTAGATTAAGGGTTGTAGAATACCGATGGTTAACTAAAGAAGAAGAAATAACACAAGGATTTAAGGAAGTTCTGTCAAGCCTATCCTCGAGGCAGAAGTAGAAATAGTTTTCCACTATGAAAAAGAAGAAACAGTACATCATCCTCAAGTACAATCCACTTTAAATATCCCAAGTGTTTCCTAAACCTACAGAGTTGGGATGAAAACATACTAGCAATTAGATTCAGGTCGTGTGACCGTGCTCAAGTTGAGCTTCAATAATTAGAAGAGTGGTTTTGATCCAAAACCAACTTACATTAACAAAGTTTTGTGGTTATGCGTGGTGATTTGTTATAAGTTTTTATTGATGTATTTCACTTACTACGACCTCTCTTTTGGAGGTTTAGAATCTTTGACTTAATTTTGTCCAAAAGGTTGTATTATCACATTTTATTATGGTTCATTTTGTGAATTCACAAGATTTGCCGTAAGAAAATGTATTGGCTAAATACACTCAAATATTGAGATTTGTCATGTACGTAGGTGCTTTCACTGCTCCCCTCATATGAAGGGAAATCCGTGTTGGAATTGGGTGCTGGCATTGGCCGTTTCACAGGGGACTTAGCCGAGAAGGCTGGGGAGCTTGTAGCAGTGGACTTTATTGAAGAAGTGATTAAGAAGGTTTGTGGCTTTTTTCCCTTTGGGACGTTTGATTATATGAACTGCTGAATGAGTTGGTTCTATGATTCACTTGTTGTTGCTTCATTTTACATAAATATGGTGACAAATCTAGTGAATAGGTTTTTATATACTTGCTTATCTATTTATTTGCTTCTTTGCAGAATAAAAGCATCAACGGGTGCCACAAGAATGTCAAGTTTGTGTGTGCTGATGTGACTTCACCAGATTTGACGTTTTTACCTGAATCGGTGGACTTGATATTTTCTAACTGGCTACTGATGTATCTTTCCGACGAAGAGGTAATGTTTTCCTGCTTCCTACATGAAAAGTTCAATAAGGTTCCTCACAGTACAAAATTTATGTCCAGTAAGTTATTTCTAAGCTCAAATCCAGGAGGCATGACATGATGCCTAGGCGGACTTCTGCTAATTAAATGCCTATCTTAATAAGAGGATTGTGTAAAAGTCATGGTTGAACTAAAGAAAGAAGTATGACAGACACACATTAAACTATGTCAATAACACAAGATATTTGAATTGACATGATTCATCAATATCTTTTTAGTATTATGTCTGATAACTTCTGTCATAGTGTCTGCATCTAACAGTGACATGCATATATGATCATCAAAATGCAGCCTCTCTTCCAGATCATGCTTGCGGTAGGAAAGCTGAAAAGTAAATAATGTTGTATAGGTTATACCAAAGTTTTTGGAACTGGAAAGTATCATCCCTTTAGTAAAAATTGGAGAATTTGAGTAAAAATTTTCCGAACAAGCCTACGTTCTAGAGTCATTAGGCAACTTCCCAAATGTAGATAGTAACATCTCTTATGGATGATGATTATGGTAAAAATGAATTTGTCTTGAATTTCTTATTTGACTGATTACTATTTAACATTTTAAACTACTTTTTTCCATTTTTCGCAGGTTCAGGACATTGCGGAGAGAATGGTCAAATGGTTGAAAGTTGGTGGCTATATATTTTTTAGAGAGACATGCTTCCATCAATCAGGAGACCACGAGGGAAAGAACAACCCAACTCACTATCGAGAGCCTAGATTTTATACAAAGGTCATTTAGAAAGTGTTATGATATTCTTTTTTTTTTGGGAGGGAAATCCTTGTTAAACAAATTTCTTTCTGCAAGTTTATAAAGAATTTCACAAAGTTTTAGCAGTATTCAAGTCATAAGTGCGTTGAGAGTTAATGAGTTACACTCAGTTACCAGTTTGTCTAGTCATGTTTTTATTCAAGTCCTTGCTTTATAACAGCATAAAAGATCCTCCAATATAGTCACATGCGTTTTCGTTGCTCAGCTTAAACTACTTGATTCTGTTGTTTGATTATCTTCTTCTTCGGATTGTAACTTAATGCAGGTTTTCCAAGAATGTAATTTAAAGGATGATGCTGGAAAATCATATGAACTTTCTCTTATCGGTTATAAGTGCATTGAAACTTATGTAAGAAACAAAAAGAATCAAAATGAGGTATGACTTTGCCATCATCACTACTATTCTGTTAGTTACTATTCACCTGACGTTAAAATCAATGTGTTCTTGCTGCTTGCAACTTGCAGATTTGCTGGATATGGCAGAAGGTTCGTTCCGAGGATGACAGGGGATTCCAGCATTTCTTGGACACTGTCCAGTACAAGTCTAATGGTATACTGAGATATGAACGTGTGTTCGGGGCAGGCTTTGTCAGCACAGGAGGAATTGGTATGCCTCTTGGATTATCACTTCATGCAATAAACTATAGGATCTTTAGTTTGTTTCTCTGGATTTTCACTGTGGTTAGGGCTTGTGCACATGTTTCTTCGAACATTTCTGTTTGCGAGTTTTATTCTTTCTTTCCAAAAACAATAAGTAATTTAGTACAGAATTAAACTGATATTCGGTTATTCTGTATTTGTTCTTGAACAGACACCACCAAAGAATTCGTTGCCATGATGGATCTTCAGCCTGGCGAAAAAGTCCTTGATGTTGGCTGTGGCATCGGTGGAGGTGACTTTTACATGGCTGAGAAGTATGATGTTCATGTTGTCGGCATTGATCTTTCAGTTAACATGATCACATTGGCTTTTGAACGTACTATTGGTCTCAAATGCGCGGTTGAATTTGAGGTTGCTGATTGCACAGTGAAAACATATCCTGAAGAATCATTCGATGTGATATACAGCCGTGACACTATCCTGCACATCCAGGTAATTAGCAGTCTCTCATTTCATTTTCTTGGTTATTCTGCAGTCACAATTCTTCCTTGTCCTAATGGTTGAATAATTATTGAGTGTTTGCAGGATAAGCCTGCATTATTCAGATCTTTCTATAAGTGGCTGAAGCCTGGAGGCAGAGTCCTCATAAGTGATTACTGCAAAAAGGCAGGACCAGCATCCGAAGACTTTGCAGCGTATATCAAACAAAGAGGTTACGATTTACACGATGTTGAAGCATATGGACAGGTATACATTTATCACATACAATGAATGTGTCCCAATCCTCTTTCTTTGCTAGTCTTTTTTTCGCATGACAATGCTACTTCATAATTTCACATCACAGATGCTCAGAGATGCTGGTTTTAATGAACTTATTGCTGAGGATCGAACTGAGCAGGTATGTAGTTATCTTTTTTACATCACATTTGAACTTAAAACTCGTATTCTTTCACGTGCTTAATTTGCTTGGAAGACAGTGATGATATGAACCTAAAATGTCTATTACTTGCCTTGCAGTTCATGAAAGTTCTCCAGAAAGAATTGGATATTGTGGAGAATGAAAGAGAGTCATTTATCCAAGAATTTTCTGAAGTGAGTGCATTATTGTCATATAAGTATAATTGAAATGTCTAATTAGAAATTTCATCTCATTTTGTTTCTGATATTTGTGTATACAGCAAGACTACAATGATATAGTTGGAGGTTGGAAGGCCAAGCTAGTTAGAAGTTCATCTGGTGAGCAGAGATGGGGTTTGTTCTTTGCCAAGAAAAATTGATTTGTCTCATTGTGTGTTGTTTCATTGAAGATAATAAAAATGATTTAATTTAGATGTCGTAATGATTCAACCTCTACCCTTGTAGGATTATACTGAATTTGTTGTTGTTGTAATGATTCCTTTAATGTAATCTGTGAGTTAGTTAAGATCATGTTAACAATAAAAGTTTGCCATAAAAATTTAACAACCTTAGCAATTTAATTTTCATATATTTGATTGTGTAAATTTTTCTTATATTATTAGTGTTTTAATTTGTTATAACAAGTAGCCTATCTAATTTTCTAGGTTATTTGACAATGTAAAATTCTTTTTACAAATGCTAAAAGCTCAAATCCAAGAACTTTTAATTTTTTGATAAACAATATATCACTTTCCTCTTGATTAACATCATCGATACAAGTGATATTTGGAGTGAAAAATAAACATACTAAAAATTAACATATATATCAGCAAAATGGAAGTATTAGAGGTTAATAATATACTATGAGCCTTTTCCAGTACAATTCTTTTTGTTTTCTGCCCGATATCCGGAACTTACACTGGAATGTGATTAAATCCAATTCGTGCTGAGAAGTCCCACATTGGAGGGTAAAGTGTTTTCTTACAAAAATGACTCCATAGACCGTATCCAAAAAGACTCAAACCCAAAATATCTAATCATAATAGCCTAGGTTGTGTTAAAACTTGAAATTTTAAATCCATTTGTTATATTCTAGGTCCAATAATCTATTTTAATTTAAAAATTAATTGCAGAAATAAAAAAAATCCACGATAAAGTGTTCAGATATTTTAATCAAATGTCTAGTAACATAATCAAATCGGATGATCATAATCTATGTCCTCTATCACGATCTTTATAAAGAAAATAATAATTTATTTCCTCTATCAATACTATATGCTTCTTAAATATTTTTCTGCACGCTCAAAACTAAACATTTAAAATATGAACAACGAAAAATTGAGTAAATCAAGATTATGAATGAGTCTAACTATAATATAATGAAATTTATTGAAGTATTAGGTTGTGTTCCTCCACTAATTATATACTCCCTCCGTCCCTTTTTAGTTGTCCACTTTAGAAATGACACACAGATTAAGACAACAATGATTAGCACAGTGAAGTTACAATTTTACCCTTATGACAACTTTTCACTTCAAAATTACAACCACTTATTTGAATTAAAGTGAAATAAATTGGAGGGAAACAACATACACTTTTACAATTTTCAAGAAATGTAAATAAGGGTATAATAGGAAAAAATTTGTTGTCCTTTCTTGATTTGTCAAAATGGACAACTAAATAGGGACAACTAAAAAAGAAAATATGGACAAGTAAATAGGGACGGAGGGAGTAGAAGAGTTCAGATGAAGTAAGATATTTTCTCTAGTACATAGTTGATGATTTATTATTTATTGCAGACAAGTCAGACTAATAATATGAGACATAGTACTGTATCAATAAATTATGCAATTATGGAGTCGTCAGAAGTTTAGTCGGTTTCGTCAACTCTTTTAGCTAAAAAAGGCCGCAACACGTCCTACACACGCCTCACTCCGTACACGCGGCTCACTCACTTCCAACTTGTCACATAGCCCCCACCTCCCTCTCCCATCGATATATTCGGTGTAATTTCACGAATAGTTTTAAACAACATAAGATATACAATTAGGAGCGGTTCAACGTAGTTGGGGGTTTAAAGCGAAATTTCAATTTGAGGTTTAAAATATAAACAAACTTTGTATACACATTTAATCAAATTTTATTTCTATTAGTAATAAGTTAACAAATATTGAATAAAAATAAGAGTTAGAACCATAGAATTTCATGAAGTTGATGACTTGTTATATCCCATTTTAATATACTTGTTGTAATGCTTCAAGCTAAAATTTAAAAATAAAATAAAAAAGAACTTATAGTTTACTTTGTTCAACACCTTTTAGTTTTCATTATTAATTTTTATTTTTAACAAAGTACAAAAAATGTTAAAATGGGTAAAACAATATATTTTTAAAATATTATACTTTTAATCATAAATAATCAATTTTTTCTATAAAATTTTTAACACATAATTTATTCTAGATAAATATTTTAGGACCTCCAAAATTTGGGGGCCTAAGGCATAAGCCTTATTTTACAAAGCATAGAGCCTCCCCTGTATACAATAATTTTAACAGCATAAGAAGCCAATGAGTCATTCATCCTTCAAAGTTCACTGTCGATTTGGAAGTTGGTCATCCAGACCTAGGATCGATTTTCATCAATGCCTTCTGAATTGAGGCTTGCTTAGTATTGTTTATAGCTATTATGTGATTTGCAGACTATTATGTAAATAGTGAAGGATTTATCCGTTGCGTTAAGTGTATTTATTTTTCTTTTTAATTCACAAACTTTACTCTCCGTTTCCAATAATCAATTACTCTCTTAATGACAAATACAAAATCATTTACTATTTTACTCCATTTTGATTTACGTTAACANTTAAGACAACAATGATTAGCACAGTGAAGTTACAATTTTACCCTTATGACAACTTTTCACTTCAAAATTACAACCACTTATTTGAATTAAAGTGAAATAAATTGGAGGGAAACAACATACACTTTTACAATTTTCAAGAAATGTAAATAAGGGTATAATAGGAAAAAATTTGTTGTCCTTTCTTGATTTGTCAAAATGGACAACTAAATAGGGACAACTAAAAAAGAAAATATGGACAAGTAAATAGGGACGGAGGGAGTAGAAGAGTTCAGATGAAGTAAGATATTTTCTCTAGTACATAGTTGATGATTTATTATTTATTGCAGACAAGTCAGACTAATAATATGAGACATAGTACTGTATCAATAAATTATGCAATTATGGAGTCGTCAGAAGTTTAGTCGGTTTCGTCAACTCTTTTAGCTAAAAAGGGCCGCAACACGTCCTACACACGCCTCACTCCGTACACGCGGCTCACTCGCTTCCAACTTGTCACATAGCCCCCACCTCCCTCGCCCATCGATATATTCGGTGTAATTTCACAAATAAATTTAAATAACATAAGATATACAATAATTTGAACAGCATAAGATTTGAACAGCATAAGAAGCCAATAAGTCGTATTCATCCTTCGAAGTTCACTGTCGGTCTAGGATCAATTTTCGTTAATGTGTTTTGAGTCGAAACTTACTTAGTATTATTTATAGCTATTATGTGATTTGCAGGCTATTACGTAAATAGTGGAAGATTTATCCATTGCGTTAAGTGTATCTTACTTTTCTTTTTATTTCACAAACTTTACTCTCCATTTCCAATAATCAATTACTCTCTTAATGACCAATACAAAATCATTTACTATTTTACTCCATTTTGATTTACATTAACAAAAACCGAAAAGATACTCCCCCCTCCTCCATTTATTTGATAATTCGTTTTTCAAAAAAATTGTGACATTCATTTATATATAATCACTAAATTTCAACTAAGAATCTTCAGGACAAAAGTTATTTTATGGAAATTTAACAGCATCATAAATAATACATATAATTACTTGACCTGAGCTATCCGTAAGTTTCATATATTAAAAAACAAATACTTTAGCACTTTGACGTAACTTTAATATCTGCTCATACTTAAACTAAAGATATTACTTTAAAAAGATGAATTATATTTTAAAAAAAACAAATTCAAATGAAACAGACAAATACTACCGACTCATATAATTGAACTTAACTAAATTTGTGTTTTTTTCTATTTAATTTCTCATTGGGTACTCCATACCGTCAACTCAACTCAATTTGAATTTGCATGAAAAAAACGTCATATAATGTGTGTTAAGGTAATCTTATATGAGATTCAAATTCAAAATGTTTAAAATAATAACATATTTAATGATTTCATAAATGAATCTGATTATTCCTTATAAGATACATGTAGATTTTATTTTAATTTTTATTATGCTTTGAATCTCAAAATTTGAAATGTGGCTCATAAATTGAGATAGAGGGCAAGGTAAATTTGTGTTGGGATGTACTAATATTATCATAGTAGGATTAATATTTTAATGTAAACACTTAAAATAAAAATAATAATTTAAAATGACAAATTAAATCCGTTGGGTTCAACTGGTCACGAGTAATCAGCTCTCTATCTCTAACCCTGCACCTCTCATTCTCTCTCTATATAACTCCCTATATAAATCTCCCTCCATTTCTATAACGTATTTTCTCCATTTTTCTTATACACAATATATCGGAAAAAATGGCTACCGAAGGTTCCAAGCCCAGCGTTTACCTTCAAGACATGGAAGAAGTGAAAAAAGTATTTGCACGCTTCGACGCCAACGGCGACGGAATGATCTCCGGCGACGAACTTTCCGGCGTACTCAAAGCCCTAGGATCCGACACTTCGCCGGAGGAAGTTGCACGTATGATGGCAGAAATCGATACCGACAAGGACGGTTGCATTAACATAGATGAATTTGCAGATTTTTGCAAAAACGACGATTCCGTCGACGGCGGCGCTAAGGAACTGAAGGAGGCGTTTGATCTTTACGATCAGGACCATAACGGAAGGATTTCTGCTACGGAGCTTCATCAGATCCTGAACCGTTTGGGCCAGAATTGTACAATTCAGGATTGTACCAGAATGATCACGTCCGTTGATGCCAACGGTGACGGTTACGTTTGCTTTGAAGAGTTTAAGAAGATGATGGGTAATAAATAAACCATTTTCTCTTTGTTGTAACTTTTTCAGTAAAGCGGCTGATAACGGTGAGGTACACCGGATATTCGTGCGTCCTGCTGTAGTGTATAACTTTGTGGTCTAATAAATAGCAAGACCTTAGCTTTCGATCGGCTTTATTCCGCATGTACTACTATCCTGTTTGTCTCAATTTATGTAATTATTTCTATTTTTGAGTATTAATTTATGTTAATTTAAATAATAAGATTATATAAAGAATGATATAAGATCGGTGAGCATGCTTTTAATGAAAAATTCATACGAAGAAAAGTGTTCCTATAAAGAATTAGAACTCAAATTTAGAATTTTTAATTAATAAAGGAATAACTTTATTAGCTCTACCATATCCTGTCATAAAAAGTGATAGTTCCCACAAAACAAAAATTTGTGTTCAAAAAATTTGATGTAAAGGCCATTTTCACAAGTATATCTGCCACAACGAATTTGCCTCTCTGAAAGATCACTTACCTTCAATACCGCTAAAAGTCACCAACAAAATTTTCAATGGAAGAATCGTTCCATTTTATTTAAGTTTTACATAAAGTTATTGAATAATTCTTTTACAATAAAAAGTCGTTAGACTTTGATCAAGTGTCATATAATCTCTTTCATTATTTTTTTCCAAATAAGTTCTTGTGATAGCAGGCAAAAATGAATGACTTTTTGCTTACAAACCTTTTTTATGAATTTTTGTGATACTTCAATAAAAATAATTGAGTTTTTTTTCTACAAAAGATATTTTAGTAAATTTAGTGCAATAAAATAAATTCCAAGAACTAACTCCAGTCTTATATATGGAATCTTTACACAATAAGATGAATCTTAAGTAAATATTGCAATAAATAATAATCGGTAATTTCAAGAAATTCTTATTTGATAATAATTTACTATAATTTGTTAAATTATGCAAGAAAAGCTTTAAATCGACGAAACATTCACCAACTCACCAAGCAAAAAAAGAAAATAATTCCGTCTCAATTTAACTATCGTTTTAGCTCCAAATAATTATACTAAAATAATCATCACTTTAGGAATTAAAATTGATAATTATTTTTAATTATAACCTTAAAATTACAAAAGTATTTGCCTTTTTTTAATAGAAAGCAACTTAAAAAACAGTTAAAATAAGACGAAAGGAGTAACACATACTAATTGTTAATTAGTTTGTTACCTTTACACGTACTAAACTTCCTTATTTGCACTTTCCAATTAGTACTAATTCCTTATATATATATATATGTTGTCCATTTATTTCCTTATTCATACTTTCCTTCTTATTTATGCGTTTAATACATAAAAATTATGCTCTATAAATACTCCTCAAAATCTCAGCTCTCAACAAAATAGTAAACATGTCAGACATAGAAGATGGAGGTTGTTGTATCAATTTTTCAGAATGTCTTTACATCATCTTTTATGCGTTGATCGAAATATTTGTCATCAGTTTCATGTTTTACGTTGCATTCATCAAACCACTTGCTTGTTTACCGCATAAGTTCGATATATTCATCAAAATTTCTGCAATTGCACTCTCTATCAGATTCGTGCTCAGTTTCATTTATCGATTCTGCTGGTGCTGCAGAAGAGGACATTAATTATGAAGACATCTAGAAGATTATTTTTAAGTTAACTTTACTTTTTATTTTTATTTTTTTGGTTATAAGTTTTAGCAGATTTATAATTCATTTATTGCTCTGTTTTATTTAGCATTCAAATTATGGAATAATTACAATTAGTTTCAGAGTTTTGTAAACATGTTGATTTTTTTTTTTCCAATCAAGTCATATACTCCCTCTGTCCACTTTTAATTGTCATGTTGTGCTTTTTGAAAGTTAATCTGACTAATTTTCAAAAATCACATTAATTCAATATTTTAAACAAAAAAAATTTACATATTCAAAAATTATAGGAAAAGTACTATAAATTCCATTTATTTTTTTTTGCATATCAATATGATGAAAAAAATATATCGTAAAATATTAGTCAAAAGTTATTATCGTTTAACTTTAAAAAAAGAAACTATGTCAATTAAAAGTGGATGGATACAGTAATAAGTAGTATTTTTAATTTGTGAATTATTAAACGCATAATTAATGTTGGAAAAACAATAATAGTATCTCAACTATATTACTTATATCATCTCTTAATATTCTTGCATTTAATTGCCTTTATGGCTTTCTTTATGAGAACTTTTGGCCTTTATTATCCCTTTCTTGAATAGCCTATGTTTGACCATTTTTCTAACATAATGTCAAAACGATAATATTTCCAATTGTAACAGATTTCGTTACTTGGACATTATTCCTCTTAATTTTGTTAATAGTCCATTATTCGTTGGAGCTCTTTGACCATATAATGGTATATAATTCATCTACAAATACTCAAAAGTTTTTCTTGTGTAGAAAAGATATTAAAAATACATAAATTTATCCTCCTTTATAATGATAATTTTCATTTTTATCGATTTTTTGTCGGTTTATGTGCTCCTAATTTCTATACCGAATAAATTATCTTTTAAGTAGAGTTTCCCTACAATTTTGTGACTGAATATTTTCCCTAAGATTTCCAATGGTTAAGGACCAAAAAGTAGAGCCAGCAACAATTATATTCCTTGTTCACGTGTTTAATAATTCACTAGTTTAGAGTACTGGATATGTGTTTCACGTCAATCAATAAAACTATATATTCCATTACATTGCCAAAGTATAGTATTAGATAAATTACACATACTATATAGTATAGAAGATAAATTACAAAATTATTTTTTAATTTATTGCTTTTAAACTAATTAATTGTTAGTATAAACTATAGGAGGCGTGAGTCCTAAAATATAGAGGTTTTGTTTAATAAATTGAATCCGAATTTGTATAGGAATCCATTATTGCTACAACTATAAAATATGACCCTTTTAATTCTTAAAAATTCTTCCTAACAAAGGCGACTCTGTATCTAATCTTAGTTATCAACAATTAATAATTAGGTATGGCAGGGCGTCTTCAAGCATGCCTTAGCTTCGTCGAATTTTTTATTAAACTGTTTCTGTTCAGATTTATTTTATACCGTTCATTCAAACCGCCAACTTGTTTACTCTTCAAAATTATTATAGTTACACTGAGTGTGTGTCCTTGACTTAATCTTATATTTGCATAGCTTCAAGAATCAACAATTGGAAATCCATAGAGAAGATTAGTGATGTTACTTTTAACTTCTTCTTCTTTTTGATTAATTAATTTTCTTTAATATTTTTGAAAAGTTACTATCTAAAAAGTTTTTTGACCCAAATTATTTCCCTATACCATAGGACCTATTCATACCTTGAGAGAATCAAATCGTTGCTTCATGTTTTTAATATAGTACTAGTTAGTGTGCGTGCAAAACACGTGTGTCTTACCTCAATCAATAAAATTATATCAAACAAAATTATTTAAAAAATAGTATCAATAAATTAAAGACTTACCTATACATCAATCAAATTAATATCATAGAAAGATTTATTTATAAATATTTTATAAATAGTTTACCATTTTTATAAACTCAATAAGCGGGAACATAACTTTTAAAATATAATACTATAAATTATTTGCATATACAATTTCAGAGAAATTCTTTGAAGTTTGACCTCACAACACTAACCTCCCACATAATTTATAATATTAAGCTTAGCTCCCTTATTTTTATTAGTAATTTTTTAACTCATCTTTGATTTGTAATCTGTTGGATCAAGAATTCGAGATAGCAATGAATTTAAGAAATAAGCCTTAATAAAGATTAACAAAAATATTAAGTTGATAAAGAGTTTACAATATTTAATTTGGTATGATGATAACATGAATTATATAGTAAGGATTCATGTTTATTAACATCAATATTAATTGAATCCGAATTTGTATAGGAATCCATTATTGCTACAACTATAAAATATGGCCCTTTAAAGTCTTAAGCGCTCTCTAACAAAAACGATTATGTATCCAAACTCAGTTGTCAACTATTAATACTTAGGTATGACAGTTAGTATTGATGCATTTGGAATTATTGATTGTTCGTTACTATTTTGGAAATTTGCAAGCTCAAAGATTAGATCAAGTATTCAACATCCATGGAGATTGGAGAAGATTAGTCAAGTTATTTATAACTCTTTTTTTTCTTATGATTTTAGTAGGTTTAATTTGAATTTTTATCTAGTAGCTTGTGTGAGATTTTTTTATTTTTTTTTGAGGTATTCTGGATTACTTACGTACGCATACGTAAAATTTGGAGTTTCTACGGATAATATTTACTGAAATATTTATATAAAAAATTATTATATTTATGTTATGTATTTAAATATAAAATTATTTTATTTAATCATAATTAATTAATATGTATTTTACTTCATTAAATCACTAAAATATAATCAATTATATTGGTTAATAATTAAACACATCCAGCAGATAACTTTATATACTTCAGCTAGTCATAGAAACAAAACATATACATATAAAATTATTAAGCACGCTATATCAATAAGAACAATTTTTTTAAAAAAAATAGCATCTATTCATTTAAGACAAAAAAGTGTAATACTCACTATCGCATATTTGTATTGATACACATTTTGATACGTGAAAACACATTCTAAATAATAATAACTCACTATCAGATATTGGTATTGATACGTAAAAACACATTCTAGATAATACGGTATTGATACGTGAAAACACATTCTAAATAATAAGGTAAAAAAAAAAAACATTGCTACATGATTTATGAGCATAAAAGAAAACTGTTATCTAGCTTTACATTATGTGTAGCATATATAAATTAAATTTTAGGAATAGCAAACATAAAAATCATATTAACGCTCTATAGCTACATGCTATTATGGAGCATCTGATTTGTATAAATAGCATCTGATTTGTATAAATCGCATCTGATTTGTATAAATCAAGCGTCTATGTCTATGAAAATTGTGTGTGTATATGTGTGTGTTCTTTGTGTTAGGCTAGAGTGGTGAGCGAGATTAGGAGAGAGGCCAGAGAGTGGTGAGAGGTGACTTGTATATGTATATCGGTTAGATAATTGTATATATGTAACTATTATTGTGTATGAATCAATGATTGTGTTTGTACATTTGCATAAAATTCAAATTTATATATAATTGAATCGAGTTAAAATATTGGTATTTGTATATCAAATCTCTCTTTCACTTTATACAAACACAATTGTACATTGTATTTGCATAATTTGTATTTGTATAAAGCAAGAGAGAGAAAAGAGAACTAGGTGAAAATTTGTATTAGTATAATTATAAGTGTATAGTATTTGAATATAAAGTCTCTCTCGCTACGAATTAAAATTAAATGAAACTGTAACTATAACATTTATTTTGAATTAATAGTTTGTTATATTGCACAATTTTATATAAATTGATATATTTATGTTATATTTAACTTTTTCATCCAACTTAATTTCTGTAAATATAATATCACATTAGAAAATAATAATGAAGAACATGTTTTTTTTTAAAAAAATAATTAAAAAACGATAGAATATAAAATAAAACATTATTATTTTGCTATCTTTTTTCGGATCTTTTCTAATAACAAAAAAATAACTTGAGAATATAATAAAATGATATATTGATGAAAGAGATTAAAATTTTAGAAAAGTCTTACCATATATTTTCCTATTATTTATATTAAGACTCCTTAATATTTAAAATACATTTTTCTTCTTATCATATATTTTAGTACTCCATAATTATAGTTCATTAGTTCTCCTAAATTCTAATACCTCTTAGGAGTATCATATATTTCAATTATTATTTTTTTACCAAATGTATTTTAGAAGTTATTAATCATTAATTTTGCTAATACTTGTTATCATATATTTTCCTCTTACTATCCTAGTTGTGATCATTATCTGATATATTATTATTATTATTAGTATTAGTATAAGTATAGGAATCCATTATTTCTGCAACTATAAAATATGGCCCTTAAGTCTTAAAATTTTCACGATTCTCCTACAAACAAAATCCCTCAAAATAAATAATCTCAAGAATTGATAATTAGATATGGCAGGACGTTGTTGTCTAATTATTCAAAATTGTCTTAAAATTTTCACAATCGTCTTGTTTTTGTTCGTTGAAATATTTGTAATCAGTTTCATGTGTTTGGTTTAATTTGATTTTTATGTAGTAATTTATTTTTGTTATGTGGGAATTACAATTAGTTTCTTTTTCTTGCAAGTTAGAATATTTGAGCTTCTCTTGACTACAACTATACACCTCCTTCAATATATAACTAAATATGGCACAAATTTGTCCTTAGTTTTGATGGAGTGATACGAATGGGTCTTAATAAATTATATCATCCTAATTTTTCGGGTATCGGTTCAGGTTTGATAAATTTTTTATTTTTTTTTTACTTTTAAAATATCACCTCAAAATATATTATTACTAAAATATATATTTTTTGCAAATATATTCTTATAGAAACACTTTCATTCTTCACCAAGAAGTCAAGAATGTAAAACTTTGTTGCCATATTGTTTGATCTTAGAGTGCTTGCATAGGTTTTGTCGTATTGTTTGACTTAGTATCAATTATAATGTCTTTTAATTTCAAACCTAATTAATTAAATGTTAATTAAAGAGTAAAGATTGAAAGCATTAGAGGTCTAGGACCTAGATTATATTTATATTTGAATAACTATTATAAAATATATTTATATATTAAATTTAACATATTGATAATATATAAAAAATATTTACATACCGGAATGTACTAGGTTCAATGGGTTGCAAACTGGATAGTGCACAACTTGGTTTTGGAATATATGTCACTAAAAGTTGTAGAGCTGGTCGTCTTTCATATCAAGTCGTTACATCGTGCTATAATCGGAGGGAAACCTCCTTTAGTAAGAATGGGAAGAGGAAATAGAAATCCTACGAGTTGGATTGCTTGCGTGTCCAGGGAACAAATCCTATTTGAAATGGATGGTGTGAATTTGTCAAATGCTGGACAAGCCGCTCCCTGTAACATATTCCAGAGTCTGTTTGACTGGCTCAGATAACTCCGATGGGAGAAGAGGTTCTTTACTTGGCGCTCTAGATTTCTTCTAAGCATAATGTTCAAATACTACGATCCGCAGATGTTAATGTTAATATAATTACTGACTTTTGGACATCAACCCTGCCAATAAGGCTAGTTTGTGCACTAATAGTACTAGGCAGGAACAATGGTCACAAGCACAATATTCATGAATTTTATAAAGATTGTTGCAACCTATGAATCATATAACAAATAAAGTTGCAGAAAAATTGAAGAAACATTCTTAGTAGAAGATTGAAGTTTTACCAGCTTAGCTCTTATTGGGAAAGATTGCGACTGTACAGCGGAAACTCAAAAAGGAATATAGTTTTGTACCATGAAGGAAGCATTCCATATAATCCAGGGGGCAGCAGAATAAGAGGGCTGAAACAATTCATTTCAAAAGTCATTGTTACCATCTAATTTAATCTACAATCAGAGAAAGATTATGAACTGACCTTGTTGTGTCCTTATATATTATATATTCAGCCACATTTCCGTATTTCTTGTCTGCTGATTCCTGTTATAAGTACACTTAAATGGTATAACGTCATATATACTCGAATCGGCAACTAAGAGATAGAAGCAACAAGTCAGTGATATCACCTCAAGCAATGGAATGCCACTAACGAAAAGCAGCAACAACGTTAAGAAAACTGGTCCAAGCACAACAAGCCATTCAGCACCCTCCAGCACAGGCGTTGATGCCACAAATATTCCCCACCATAGAAAGATCTGAAGATAATATAGGGATCAAAACCTTCAATGTGATAATGTAGTGCTTGTGTATGCACTGATCCTCGGCATAGAAGCAAATGACTTGTATATCCAACATATTTAGTCCAGAGGATATCAAATTCAGAAATACGAATTGAAAGTATAACCTCGCCAAAATAGTTTGGATGCCGTGAATACTTCCAAAGTCCAACATTGCACCACTTTCCTCTGTTCTCTGGGGAGTTTTTGAATGTTAACTTTTGTTGGTCAGCTGTGATCTCAACTAAAATTCCGATAGACCACATAATCCAACCAATGATGTCTACCGTCTGAAGAGATGGCTGGTGGTCACTTGCATTAACAACTGTTACTGGTAAACTCACAGTCCACACCCAGATTGCCTGTAATACAAATTAAAAGCCCGCGATCATATGCAAGATAATGTGGTATATATAATGGTTTGGAAAAGGAAAATGAACCTGAAATAGCCAAAATATTGCCAGTTTCCCCAGATTATCACGCTTATCATCAAAACGTCTATCCTCGCCCCATTGTAATATCCTGAATAGAACAAATAAGTAAAATCTTAGAGGCTGTAACAAGGATCTGATATGAAAAGGGCAATAGTCCTTTTCTCAAAATAACATATGCCATATAGTAGATAGGTGTTTTTACCTCATTAATAGAAATAGCCCCAGTCGAAGGCCCCATATCACGACAAACACAGACAAAACCACCTGAAAGAATAGACTTCAAATTTTTGATCCGCCTCTTTAACTCAGCTATAAACTTATGGGCACGTTTTATTATGTAATTAAGCTCATTCTTGATCCAACAACATGTGCAGCAAAACTTATAAAACTGACTTCTTTAGAAAGTGAAGCATGGAAGTGCTAGTTGAAGGCAAAATTCCCATGTGACAAACAGTAAGTAGTGGCAAAGTCCTTTATGAAATTACTTAACACACACCAAAAGTAACTTGAACCAATAAATTCAACATTGTTAAATCAGAACTGAGGAAAAAACTTACCTGTCGAAAATTCCATGAACCCTTTAGTATCAAAGTTAATAATGCAAGCACAATGAAATTTGTACCTCCTGTATCCAGATGAAAAAAATGACACACAGTAGTATTAGTAAATGTATTACTAAGTTACTAGTAAAAGTCAAAGATCAGGGTTCATGATTTGGCTGCTTTTAGGAGTACCATTTTTGAACCGCGAATATAACATAAATGGTTATGTAAAGGCTTTAATACATAACCAACCACTTAAACTCATCTATATATTCCATTTATACGCAAGTGACCATGTTCCTAATGAAGTGCTTCAACTAGACATTTTTTGTTCAAATTTTGATATTTGCTCATTCGTCTATTAGATAGTTAAGTTGACCACATAAAATATGTCATTTCTTTTACATATACACATTTACCTAGAGGTAAAACTCCATACATTTTCTACTTCAGATTGATGTGTACAATTAAGAAATACTAGTAACATATTTTATAAAGTGTCTAATTGTAACATTTCATTAGAAGTTGAGGTGTTCTAGTGTCTAAATGAGATTTTCTCCGGGATTGACTATGTACTAAGCCTATGATGGGGAATCCTTAACTCGGTAAGGGGCGGTGCTAGCTTATAATTTATGGGTTCACGTCGTAGATATGTATTAAGAAATTTATTAAATATGTATAAATGTTAATTGTGAATTCAGATATACAAAGTTTTGACAAGAAGTGAAGGTAAATAAGGGTAAGTTGTTACCTGCGAAGTCTGTGACTTTATCAAATTTGAGGAGTGCTGTGATTATAAAAAAGATTAATTGGTAAACCACCTGCAACAATTATTTTTTGTTTGTGAATTGTAAGAAAGAAATAACAAAAGATAGCTAAAAAAAGAGAGCTAATTTTACTTACTGTAACAATGGCGGTTAGGCCCAAGAAATGGGAGTCGATAACTGTCCCCATTCGCACAAAAATTCCTTTCTCTGTTACTCTATTTTTTAGTAGTATACTATATTTGACCATGTTCTGAATATGTACTACGTCACCACTAGTATTGTCCTCTGATTTTTGTGTGGTGTAGGATTTTGTCGTCGAATGTTTTAACCTTTTGACTGACATTTTTTATTCCTTTCTTGTTTATAGTATATCAATTTTGATTCTTCCTTCAAAGTTCAAATCACACTACGGGACGGCTATTTAGTAAAAAGTTTTTGGATAATTGTCTCATGGGCAACGCCGAGTTTAACTGAATTCAGTACTTTCATTGTGGAGTATAATTTTGTGTAACAATCCATGAAAGTATATATGAACTCATGACTATAAAAATAGAATGAGCTCAACGCGAAGACACTTAGGGATCGTTTGGTACAAAAATTAATAACGCAAGAATTAGTAATGCAAGGATTAGTAATACAGAGTTTATTTTATATCAAGTATTTGGTTCATTTTTTTCAACCTCATCTTGTGTTTGGATTAAAACTATATAAAAAGCTTCTTTCCAATTATATCATTGAATTATTATGTAATTGGGTCAAGGTAGATAATTGTCAAACAATATTTTTTTATAACATTCTAACTAGCTATGAGAAGAACAATTTTGTTGTGATATTTGCTTTTTTTTCACTTGAATTATTTGATAAATAATTGTCATCTTAATAAATTAATCACTCACAGAATCATTTTTCAATTTAAAAAAGATAAACCATCTACTTTGAAAAATCGAAAAAACGGTCAACAATGGTAAAACTAAATAAATCATCTACATTTACACATGAAAATGGCGAGTGGTAGTTATAATGTGTATGTAATTTTTTAAATTGTTCAAAATACAAATAATTAGAAAATCACACAAATAAAAAAATATATATATATATATGTGTGTGTGTGTGCGCGCGCACGCGCATATAATCACAAACGTCATACACAAACAAACAACTCTCACTAAATAATTTGTAAGCTAATTTATTTAAATAAATTTACTAGTGCAAATATAAATCATAAACTCAAGAAAATAAACAAAATAAATTAAAATGATTTGAGGGATATTTTTGTCTTTACATAGATTTATCCCATGGTATTATATCGTATGTGTTACTAATACCTCCAAATGGAAGGTATTAGTAATACATTCTATAATACCATATAGGAGGTATTACTAATCCATGGATTAGTTATACGTAGGCACAAATTTCTACCAAACATTATACTAAATAATACCTTACATAATACATGAGCTATTTCTTCTAATGCGGCCTACCAAACGACCCCTTAAAATTGAATTCATAAAGTTTAGATCTTCAAAATATAGTCTAATGTTTGTTCGTCTCAAGAGCTATATTTGCACATGTTTCAATAATAGGTACAAAATATAAATGTTGACCTAAAACATAAATAAAAGAGCTTGAGCGTCTTTTAAGCAATTCTTTCTATTTTTTGATTACAAAAGAGAGTAACAATAGAATACACAAGGGAAGGGCAGATACACAATTTTTGAGAATTGGGGAAACACTGCTAAAAATACTAAAAGGATGAAACAAAAGAATCACAATTTGGCTTAAATATGAAGTATTATGTGATTGTCAGGTTCTTTGATGTCTTCCTTCAGTTTCTTGAGCTCAAATTTGGACCTGTTTAATCCAACGAAAAATAAGTCTATTTACGTTCTTCAGTACTAACCCTGCTCCGCGGATGGATCTTCTATGATTCGCGATGGCTGACCTCTGGCAACTGGTGGTTTTGGTGCATGTGAACTAGTAATAGGCTTTTGTAGTGGTTTCAGAGCAGACATTATCTCAGCAAATGAAGGCCGTAACTTTGGATCTCTGCATGTACAAAAAAACACAATCAGGTCAGCTAAATGAACCGTTCTGTTGTATTGTAACCAGCAGGAGGCCTGACCAAAATTTAGTAGTGAAGAACGAAAGATAATGAAGAATCTACAAGTCGTCTATGTTGCTTGGACCCTCCAAAAATGCATAACTTTTGAGGATCCAACACACCTCGACAGTATTTTTGAATAGTCTGAGCAAACATAAAGTAAGTGACTTCAAGACTGCAACACCACAGAAACTCACGTTTGCCAGCATTTCCTGATAATGTCTGCAATAGCTGGATCCATGTAATCTGGTATGTCAAGACGTCGGTGCTGAAACCCCACAGCACCAACGACTTGCATTGGATTCATTCCTCCCCATGGTTGCTGTAAAGTACAAAGCTCCCATAGTATAACACCGAAGCTATATACATCACATCTGCAGGGGACAATTGATAATCCCACATCATCAATCATACATATACCAAAAGCCACTGAATGAATCTATTTGTGAAACTGTCACCCTATATTAAAAGTTCTAATTTTTGGCAGTCTATAATCACTCTAGTGCATCATTATTCAACATTTTTCAGTTGGGTAATATGGTTATCGGACATACTTTTCATTTGAAGGTTCATTTCTCAGCACTTCTGGGGCCATCCACTCTGCCTGAGAAACAAAATGACTCGGGGAATTATGAGATCGGATGTGGAAAACCACTAAATATAGCAAGCATAGAAAACAACCAAATGTTTCACACTTCAAAGTATGATGGAACACTTAAAAGATCCTTAAACAAGCATAAAAAGTAAAAAAGTGCCCAATTTGCACTATATAACCAAAATTTTATGCCTTGCGTGTACACTTAACTCAAAAAGAAAAAACATCACATGCTACACCTCCACATATCTAATGGAAATTGGTGTTACTACTAATATATAGAAAAGAAATATCAACCATCAATAGATGTCAAACTATATTAGCAAGACAAACAGATCTAAGAATGTACTAAGGAGCATGTTTATTGACAATCATACAGAAAAAGCATTAGACTTCAACCGTCCTGCTTACCGTTCCAGCAGTCGACCTAGAAGAAAGAAATGTGCTGTGCTTCATTCTTGACAGTCCAAAATCACATACCTAGAGTCAGAAAAATCAAAACATATCACATGGATTCATAAGTGAAAAGCAAGCAGCAAACTCCCTAGAGTTAAGAGTTAAAGGAAGTTCACCTTCACAACCCAGTTCTTATCTACAAGGAGATTTGGAGACTTCAAATCTCGATGAACTATCATGGGAGTGCAGTTGTGTAGATAGTTCATCCCTCGAGCCTGTTAGTTCAGTACAGCACATTCACCAGAAAGTCACAAACTAAAACAAAAGGCCTGAACAAATGGAGAAATTATAAATGAAAAAGTCGAGCATACAGCATCAAGAGCCATCCTCAACCTCCTGCGCTCATCTAGCTGATTGTTGGGTCGATGGATTAATCTGTACAAACTACCTCTGCAAATCAAAAAAAATATTTTGAATTCAAGTAATCATTACCAAGTTTTAGTTCAGATTTCCAAGTTAACATACAACGGCCACTTCAAATTAACTGATGACCATAAAAGTGAAGTATATTTTATATTATCCATAAATTTCTGCCCATAGCTTTTAACATACCTATGAAGAAACTCAGTAACAATTGAAAGATGTGGAGAACGAGTAACAGCTCCCATGAATAGAACAACATTTGGATGTCTGAGCCTTTTCATGATCCGCACCTTGCAAACCACAGATGAATATAGAGAATACAAATCAAATTGTAATCCAGAAGTTAGGCTAAGCAACACATCAGAAGATGAAGCACTGTGATGCTATCATCACAACTAGGGGAAACTGGATTGTAGTGTCAGAAACTGATTAAAATGGATTATGCAAGCAATATCTTCTGCTACAGCCTTCAGAAAGCAAATCTCATGAAAACTTTCACGGGCATTGTTAATAATGCAGCAGAACTGATAAAATAAATAACTATAACACCATGATATATAGTAAAAAGTGGTAATTTCTGGCTGAATCATCTCGTCTAAAAAATTATTTAAACCCAAATTACCTCAGGAACCAAAATGTTACCAGCTTCGGTAATAATGCAGCAGAACAGTTAAAAATGAACACATGTTGTGCTATATAATATGCATTGATAATTCGTTACCACTGTGTTACAGCAAGAAAACCCCATAGGAGATTATTATAATGATCAGGAAAAGCAGAACTACAAACCAACAGGTTTAATGATATGTCTTGATTTCACTAAATACCTATGTATCATCAGGTACGAGTTAGGAAAAAAGTGACAAGTTATTTATTTTTCTGATAACTTGAAATTTTGATAAATTTGATGAAAACAATAACTTCATTCAAGATTTTTCCATCAGTTTTTAAAATTTGTTCAAGAGTAAGATCTCTGAGGAGATGATAATAGTTACAGAGATTGTAATATTTAAGAACACTGATAGTGGCCTATGTATGTCAAGACGGGTAATACCTCACTTCTGAACTCCTCAAGGGATTCACCAGTTATATCTTGATCCAGGAACTTCTTTACAGCAACTTCCTGAAAATAAGAAGGCTTAATATATTTGTCTTAACTCAAGTTGAAGAAAATAAGGAATTCTTAAGTGCAATTTATGTGTTCGCATTTATAGTTGATGACAGTAAGTAATGAATGAATATGACAAGCTATGGTAAAATATTACGTGTATGCAACAAATGTTTTGACCCAGAACCAGACATGTTCAGCAAATAACTCGGCAGTTAAATTAGCAGAGACATCATCACATCAGATTTGAAGCACAGAAATTCAAGCCAACCATCAAGTGTAAACACTTAACAGTGTCTAGAATGTAATGGAAAAGTGGTTAACAAAGGAGTTTTCAAAAGAGGCATGAGACTCCCCAAAATTTATGAAAAAGAAGAGGGAAAACAAGCAGATGATACAGATTGTATATTCACTTCAACAAGTTTATGACAGATTTTTATGAGAAAATAACAGATTTTGACAAATATGCATTATATAGATTAAACCAAGATATCAAAGTATGCCTACAAAAAACTCATTCTTATTTTCCATATATAAACATACACAACCCAGTGTAATCCCACAAGTAGGGTCTGAGGAGGGTAGTGTATATGCAAACCATACCCCTACCTTGGAAGGTGGAGACATTGTTATCGATAGACCCTTGGCTCAAGGAAAAGCAGTTCGAAAAAAGAAAATAACGGGAGTGAAGAAGCCATGGCAATAAATAGACTCATTCTTCTTTTTCATTTTAGCAAATTATGAGAAATAATCACATACATTACTAAGAGCCTGTTTGGATTGGCTTAAAAGTTGGTCAAACCTACTTTTAAGTCAGTTTTTGACTTCTGAAAGTGTTTGACAAATATAACAATAACTTAAAATAAGTTAGAAAGTGTTTGGCAAGTTCAAAAATGACTTATAATAAGTTTAAAATGACTTAAAATAAGTCAGAAACCAAAAGTAGGTCTCCCCTACTTTTTATTTTTTGACTTCAAAAGTCATTTTAGTTTGACTTTTTATTTTTGACTTAAAAGTTACTTTTTTTAAGTCAAACCAAACGGGCTCAGTTGCAAAAAGAACAAGGAATCTTCTCATTATTAAGTTCTTAAAGATTTGATCTACAACTCAAATCAATTAGATTTAAGTTCTAATCGATCTAGTTATTTAGATCGATAAAAAGAAAGCTTGGCCTTTTAATGCAGGAAGGAAAAAGATGTCACTTAAAACTTCTTTAAGCAAACCCCAAGATACATAAGAAGAAACCTAACTGACACAAGGATAATGAACTTACAGTTCCATGCCACTCTCCACGATAGACCTCTCCATAAGATCCTAGAACATAGAAATTATGAGAAGTGTCAGATTACAGAGTCTAAATCACCTACTTTAAAGAACCTTCAGGTCTGTAACACAATGCAGGTCATACCAAGTCCGATACGCTCACCCAAGGCAATATCCTCCCACGGAATCTCACAATCTGCTACATCATCAAGTATCACATCTGATTTAGCACTATCATTACTGGTTGACTTATCTGACATCCTTTCACCCTCTGAATTTGCTCCTGCTGCCTCATGCTCTTGATGACCACTTCTCTGTTGCTCATAAACAGCAGTATCTGCATCTCCATCAACTCTTTCACAGTCTATATGATTAAGAAAGACAGCAGATTAACTGGACAATGGCACGTATCTCCAAGCTTTCATTTTGTTACCAAGAAGGAACAACAAATTCGTTAACAAGTTGGACATACCTCCTTGTGCCTCATATTGCTTACTGACTGCTGCAGTTGTTGCTACCACTGCTGCAGCTGTGGCTGTGGCAGCAGCTGCTACGGGGAGGTCCCCGTGAGGGTTAGTCTTGGCTGCAACAACTACCATCGAAGAGGCAACAGCAGCTGCGGCGGCGGCAGCAGCAGCAGCAACAGGAACTGTTTTCATATGTTTTGGTGGAGCTACTTCAGACTGTCTAGAAACTTGCTGTTCACCAACTTCTCTCACATCTGGCTGAGGTTCCAATGATCCACGTGCATTGCCCTTAGAGTATGGACTGTGAGAAGGCAGAGGGGGTAAGAAGCGGGCTCGATTCTTATCAGATTGACCCCTGACTTTTTGGAACTCATCTCTTTCCTCTAGCCTGGATTTTCCCTCTATATGAGATGCGTCTAGTTGTTCTGGATAGATCTCAGCGAACAGGTTTGGTGGTGCAATAACTCCACTCTCAAGTAAAACAGTGTGCAGTTTTTGAGCTAGCTGTGGATTTTCTTTGGCAGCGTCAATCATGTATTGCGAAGCATCCTTTACTTTCATCTTGTGTGCAGCTGGGGAGCTAACACCTTCTGTCCAGGAAGGAGATCTTGCATGTGTAAAAGCAGATCTTGCATGCCCAGCTCTAGAAGATGTTTCCTGTCCTTGCTCCTTAGGACTGGGAGCCTTTGTAAAATCATGGAAGGTATTATAAAATTCTTTCTCCGCTTTTACCTGCAGTTCTGAATTACCAGAAGAGGGAGATTCATTTCCTGCACTAGTGCTTTCCGCAAACCTGGATCTCTTGTCTGCCGTTCCATAGTCTGAATGATCTCCCAATGAAGAAGCAATCCCTCTACTATAGGAACCTGGATGAGAATCAACATCTTTGGAGGATGGACTGATGGAGAGAATAGATTCTTCATAGTCTCCATGTACTCCAGATGTGTCAGATGGAATAAGTGCTCCGGGTGCTGCCATCAAATCGACAATATACTCCCTGCAAATGTATCATCTAATTAGTGAATAGAATAAGATAATTCCAGCAGAAGAAATTATTCCAGCAAAAATTTATCCCAAACAATGTATCAACAAATCTCTGCAGCATACAAACAACAGCAGCAATTTAAGACCGTAAAATGCTGTAAATTGTGAAGGAAATTAGAAAAATCAATTCATAGTCCAAATTAATTACTATACATATTTTCTTGAAATGTTTTATCAGCTCAACAAAACAAACTTTTCAAGAATTTAATCTAGAAATTTGAACAGTATGCTTGTCATTGTTGTCAAAGACATGCTTGAGGGGTGCTTAAGCCCTTAAGTGAGACGCAGGGCAAGCTGCACAGAATGCCTGGCAGGTGATCGTCTAGTGAAAGCATTAAGGTATGCGCCATAAACCAGCCAACCAACAGCTTTTTCAAAGTTTATGTTAGTTTATGAGCCTCAGAGGCCTGGTGCAAAACAGTATATGTAGCTTGCGAGAAAATATATTAATTATTAAGGAAACTTTACAAATGAGCACTTTAGCAATTATGAATAGGAACTCAGAACTCTCGAATTATCAATAAGAAAACTAGTCACTAGTGAGAAACTTAAAAAGGTCTCTTGCATTTGATCAGGAACTTAAGATTGATATTTACTTTGATTGACATGTTTTTCACTTCATTGCACGTCCTTTTCAAGTTTCCTACTAATATTGTTGGTGTTTGTGTTTATAGTTTTTCTTTTCAATTATGTAAATCTTTCTTCTTCAGTCTGCGCCTTTTCTCGTTAAGCAATGTGTGATGTGCCTTAAGTAGCTCCTACCTTGGCCCTTTGTTACTACATTTCATGTTTGCTAAGGCCGATGCTTGCTCTGACTAAGCCACAAGGTGTATTTGTGCAATGCAAACCAACCAAGGAAGAATATCCAAGAAAAGTGAAAATTCTGACCAAGTTTCAATATGTATACCCCACCTGAGAGAACATAAAAGAAAAAGATTGCATCTATAGCATCAAGGAAAGAAGGTAAAGTGAATAGCAGCAACCTTCCATCGATTTTTACATAGTTCATTGCAACATCATCTGAACCTGTATACTGCTTTCCTTTTACTAATCGACAAGGAATCCCCACACTATCAGCTAAAACCTAAATAATTTTCAGAAGCAAAAAAAAATTTTTAAAATGTGATGTTATAATCAAAGCATAGCAAATGAAAGGGTAAGGCTAACCATTAGCAAGTACCTAAAATAAAAATAATAGTGATGATTAGCAGATTGACAAAGAAAAGCGCCATTGAAATGACTAATGCATCAAACCAAATAAAAACTATGGACAAGTAATATCGTGAAGACAGAATTGATTGCTATCTACGAAAAGGATCAAAGAGAACAATAAGGTACAATCACAGAAGCAATGGATGCAGAAAACTGACAAGTAGTTGGAAAGATCAAGAACTAGGGGACAAATACTGGAGTTGATTCAGATTAGAACTGAACCATGCCTATGCTAACGTTCTGCTTAAATGAGTTTATTTTTCTATATGACATTTGCCATCCACAGAACCAATCATCCTTCACGACGAGTAGAATTCCCTTCTTTAAATAGTCATATACATTCCGAGTCTTAGCCAACTAGACAAGTAAATTAGGCTTTAGAAGTGAGATTAGGATATTCAGGTATCTCAGGTATTTTCATTGTCAATAAGCAAGGGATATTACTTTATGAGAAAACTAAAAGATATCACAAACTAATTATAATCAAATACTGCTATAGATTTAAGAGTCCAAAATGCTTACTACCTTGAATAACAATGCACGATGACGAGCCAATCCAATGGTCAAAGAACCAAGAGGCAAAACCATACTCCCTAGAGTTGCCTTCAGATTATAACTAATACTTCTCCATGCAAGCAACATGCTCTCCGGATCCACAACTGGGCCCCCCATGTGGTCAGAAACAAGCACAGCAAGCTTATGTACCAAACTGCTGGCTGAAAAATCCATGAGTTTTGACCTCTCCTCAACAGCAATCTCTAGAGCTCTCTGTTCAAGTTTCAACAACTTGGAGTCCGCAGCTTTACTGACAAGGATGGCTTCCCAACTAATATGATCTGATACTTCCATTCTTTGCAGATCAATCAGGGAGGGCATTTTCGAGGAATTGGACTCCATGAGGACACCATACAGATCATAAAATCCATCCAGGATCTTGTCATCATAGCTTAGAGCATTGTAATTCTGTGAAGCATTGATAAATCTATAATATGAGATATGTCATGTGTTAGAAAGGAATAAGGACTAGGAAAGGGAAATTTTTGCACAAACAGAAACTAATCTGACGAAACAATAGAGCAACTTATACACCACAAAATCAATCCCTCCATATTTTAGATAATGTAGCTGTCTAATATACCTTCTTGCTGATTGTTTAAGACGGATAAGCTATTGGAACCACTTAAACACCAGACAGGAATATGGAAAAGTAGAAACCAGAAAATATGTGCATTGCTATGAGCCAATGCCTATGATATCTAGACGGCAAAATATATATCGTCTTTGGCAGTGTTTCCTACCCGCAATTTCAAGCTTATCATTACAAAATTTCTAGTCCAATAATGTCAGTAGGGTTGAACTTGGTATCTCTCTCTCCTCAACTATATCAATCAAGTCTTATACTCATTGATCACTTAATTCCTCAGTCAAGCTAAACTTTGTTTTCTCTCACTACCTTCACTACAGCATTTTGAATTCTCATATTTCCAGTGACTTATCAGTGTTACCAATAGGCAATAGGTTCTCATTTATACCATGTCCCAGGACCTTATGATATGAGTAATTGTATTGGTGTTCCTTCCATGAGAAAACAGTACGCCTCCTAAATGACACAATTCGAATTTCCTTTTTACTTCTTTCAATATCTCTTTTTGTGACAACAATGGTGCCGGGCCAGCTTTTGCTTAGCTGGATTATTCCACCGGGTACTTCTACCTCCCACCAGCACAAGTACCGGGTAATTTAACCTAACAACGGTTAGGTAGATTCAAAGAAATCACCTAGTGTTTTTAGTCTTTGTAGGGAATTGAATCCTGATCAAGTAAAGTTTCACACTCCAGTCAGCTTGAGGCCATCCCCAGACTTAAAAGATGAAAGCCGATAATCTAAGTGCTTAATTCAGCATAAGGATTAATGAATCTACTAACCAATACCTTTGAGGAATGACAAATACAATCAACAGCAAGGCACAATTACCATTACCATTATAATACAATTCTCGAATTCTATAGTCTGAATTTGATAAAGAACTAAATCAGTAGATGCCTGTTCAGCAGTGGTCAACCAAATCCTTAAAAAAAAAAAAGATACAAACTTCAAAATGCATACGCGACTATCTCAGCAAGGTAAGTCAGAACATAAGGGATTAAATGACATGGCCATTTCCTTTTCTTCTTTTTTTGTGAAATAAAATCCATATACAATATATTTACCTAAAAGATAACAGATTTGCTTAGCATGCCTTTAGGTGCCTAGAGCAAAGTAAGCCAAGAGTTGTAATATGAATAAAACCAAATAGACAGAGACGAACATACCCAATACCGATATGCTACAACTTCTGCAGGAGCATTCTCTGGGGCAGAAGAGCCTAAACTGATTTGCTTAACAGCCTCAATTTGAACTGCCTCAGGGTCTTCCTTCGCGCTCAACTCTAGAGCTAACTGAATTTGATACTCCTCCTCTACACCAGGATCCCTCGAGCTGCTAGACTCCGAATCACGCTGTACAGCATCTAAAACAGCATCAGTGCCACCAATACTCACAGAGTCAGAATGTTCCATTCTATTCCCTCTATTCCCATTTGAGGAAGACGGAGGACTAGGACTATGCCTATTTGTAACTGAATTTAACCATCCTGAAATTGCTGAAAAAGGTTTATTATCAGACCCATGATAGCTTCTAGAGCTTGAATGCTTTTCAGGTGATGAAACATCACTTAATTTCTTGCTCCTTGAGGAGGATGTTGATCCTTCTGAATCCTCCGATTGATTGGACCCAATATGAAGTTTTTTAAGAAAATTCTTCATTGTTGTATTCACTGAACCACAATAATTAGCAGTAGTACTAAAGAAACATAAAAGCTGACCATAAACTTCTCTATAAATAAATGAACTCCAAAAGCAGCTCACTGGTGGTGGTTACCCAAGTCAGAGACCACCTATCTCATTACTTTTTCATTCCTCAACACTCTCCATTGTCCCACTACAATCATGAATCACAGTTACAAATCACTTACCTTAAGACCTGTAATAACAAGAACTACAAAGTTTAAGCTCGTTTTAACCAAATCAAATCCAAGAACCAAACTTTACTTCGTTTCTTAAGAGACCCCAGTTACCACTTCCCTCCTGAGCAGCAAAAAGACTCAATCTTGAAAACAAATTCAAGAATTCAGCCTAAAAACACTCTGCACACACAAAACCAAAAAAGATTGTTCCTTTATCCCTTAAACAACTAGAGCAAACCAAGAAAAGGGTATCAAAATACAAATGAAGATGTAGAAAATGGACAAAAAGAAGAAAGACTAATTGTACAGTTGAAATAAATGTGTCAATTAAAGTGAAAAAGGGGCTCAGTGGTCAGTTTTGGAAAGAGTGGGGGTGAGGGCAAAAACAACAAGTGGGAGTGGGGAAAGTAGGACCTCAATAATCAAGAATGACCCACTTTGTTATTCTGAGGTACCAGTATCACTACACCAACCAATATTCCCAGGAATTTCATGGTCATAGAAAAACAAAGAAAAAGGGTACCATGAGGAGTATTTTGCTGGGAAAGGAAATTGAAAAAATAATACAGTAAACAACTTGGCTGCTTTGGATCTCTCTATTTTACACACAAAACTCAATGGTGAATGACTATTGGTCTGATTTTAGCTCCCGACAGAGTACTAGAAGTGGCAATAAGTGGTTAATTGCTGTAAGCCTGTAAAACTACATATATAGTAGAATATTTGAAAAAGAAACTAACTTTTCTTTGTACTATACTGCCCGCTCCGTTTCATCTTACTTGACTCTATAGTTACTAAAAATGAGATTTTCTTTTTTTATTACAGTAGTCGAATTTAGAATTAGATTAGTTTAATAAAGTACACTTTTAATAAGTTATGTTAAAATAACATGGATCAAGTAATATAAAACGAAGGAAGTGGTAAGACACTCTTATTATGTTACTACAAATGAATGGGCAAAATTGGAAATCTCTTTTTAGGGATAGTGCAGCTGTGCAAGAACACTTTTTGTTAGTATAATTATTCCAGCTAGATAATCATAGTGGTAAGAGATTACAAATGACCTTGTTGATCATCTTTCATGTTTCCCTAAATTAGTTGTGTAAAGTGGAAATTTATATATAGGATAGGATAGGTACATTTAACATGTGATTTGTTATATTGAAACTAAACGGTTAGTTTATTTGATTTTATAATAATTTAAATGTCTATATGCATGTAAAAGTGAAAGGACATAACTATTTGTTAAAGCTAAATTACAAGGGCAGATTCATATTGTATACATCAAAAAATTTTGAACTCTACCAGCTGAATTCTATTTCAATTAGGGTTTTCGGAGGTTACTCTACCCTAAACTCCAGCTCATGTCTCTATACTAAGGGTTATATATTCTCTTTAAGAGACATCTTGTAAATTCCATAAATTCTTGAAATATTCATAAAGAGATCAAAATGTGGTCTTCAATGTTTGAGAAATACGCTACTAGCTAACAACCCCTTCAAGAAATATGCTACTAGCTAATAACCCTCGAATAATCAAAGGAGTAACAAAATCGTACTTGCACTACTTATTAATAAAATATTCTTATTTCTTCATATTTTATTTATAATTATAATTTATTTTCTGACGGTTTAAAAAAAACTAATTCTCCTTTATGTTCCTAATCCTATGTTGTCTATTTCTTCTCATAATTTAATTTCTTGAAACTTGAAAGGATATAAATGACAAGTAAGAAACTTAGGCAAGACAATATGAAAGTGACATGCATCTTAATTAATTTACCACAAATGAAGATGTTATATTTATTTATTTATTTATTTGTATTGTAAGATGAGCTGGAATAGTGAAAGCAGTATGTGTGGTTTGTAAATGCCCAAAAATTAAAGAAACAAAACCTAATTCTGCAAATATATTATTTTTTCTGTGGTATATATATATATGTGGTTGTGTGGAGGTTTCTTCCTATTGTTCACTTGCTACTTTGAGCAGACTTTCCCTAAAATGTTACGAGGCTGAATAAAATTGTCCTTTTATTTATCCAAAACTTAGGATATGAGGAAAAAGGTGCCTCATCTAGATAACAATTCCTCCTATAATCCTACTTGTATGAATCTTTAGTCCTAAGAACCATTATTTTATTATCGAACCAGAGTGACAAAACATGTTCTAGAGCACAAATTTCTCAATGATTTGTGATTAAAAAAACTTTATTTTTCTAATATTATTTCAATTCACCAAACTATATCTTTGATGTGTGATTTTTTTATTTCTCACGCACAATATTTGATACTTGTATTGAAATCCGACTAAACAACACATATGCATACGATCAAAACTTTTTATTATCGTTGAAAAAAATGATAAATAAGTCTCTCTCTGAAAATGAAATTAAAGGTATGATTTATCATATATTCTTGTCTTTTCTTTTTATATTCGTGCCGAAAAATCTTAATATACATCAAAAATAAATAATATTTCCTAAATATAATTTTATAATACAAATTTGAATCTGAATTCTCTAATTAACAACTCGAGATCTTCTAGAAATCTCATCACACGATCAGTGATAAGTAATTTTTTTTCCTCGTGCCGTATTAACTTGCACTTTATGACCTATTATTTGGACGGCTGAAATTATTTTTGGTTGTCACAAAGAAAAAAAAAAAAAATGGACTACCTACTATATCCGTTTAAGTCCATGCGACGACATTTTCATTTTATGATTCCAAAAAGTTTTTTTGAAAATTTATAAATAATTTAATTTGACTTTTCTACTTTATCTTTAATGATAAAAAAAAATAAAAAATCATGGATGTTATGATATGCTTAAAACAAAAATAAAAATTATAATCACCCAAATACTATGATATACTTATGTTACATTGAGTTCTCATACTAATCGAGAAGAGTATTATCGGTCTTCATATTATATTAGGTAATTTTTATTTATCGGTTTTTGTTGTTGATGTTGAGTTAAATTTACACAGTTAATTTTCTTATTACAATAATTAGAAACTCATTTTAATTTGTAGATTATTTAATGTTGGACCCTCATCTTATATTGTTCATGCTTCAGATAATTTAATTTTAGATATTTGAAAGGTGTTAAAATTCTCACATCGGATGTTATTGGTGATGGAACATTCTTGGAAGATGTGTCATATTTTTGAGGAGATAAGATGCATGGTGCGACTGAAGCAAATTAAAGAGAGAATATTATCAGATGCAGGGAATTAATTGTATACAATGAAAATAAAGTTTGGTTCCCAAAAAGCAAAAGTAAGGTTATGGTGACCATCTAGAAAAGGAAAAATACGAAAGTTGAATATATATACCATTTTAAGGAATACGAAATCATTTATGGTGGAGCAACCACCGAAATAAGGATCGAGTAATATGAAATATAGAGAGTATTATTTAAATTTTTAACTTGATATAATCTTTGTCTTAGCTTTGAAGCTTTAGCATACATTGACCTTTTTTTTAAAAGTGATTTTAAATTTATTTTAGAAAAAATATGACGATTTTTAATTAATGCTTTTACCGCTCTTTTAATAAAAGTCTGTGAACTAAAATATTTTTATTTATGATCTAATTAACTCGACATAAGTTTAGTGAACTTCTCTTTGCAGTTTGGTTGACATAAATTTCATAGGAATTAAATTATTTGATATGAGTTGTGTAGTATTGCTATGAGCTAATTGCTTAGCATAAGTTTTCTATGTCTTTTACAATATAATTATTAAAACTTAAAAACTGATCTTTTGATTCATACGACATAAGTTTCATTAAGTTTGTACGAGCAATCCGTTAAGTTTTACATGCAAAGTTAAAACATGGACCTCATTTTTTGATTCACTTCAAAAGTCTATACTTTCAAGACCACACAATTTTAAAAAATAAAATAAAATAATTTCTCATTTGATTTTGTATATACGTATTAGAGTGTTATTGATTTGAATTCATAATTATTTTTGAATGTACTTATCACTTTTAATGAAATTATTTTCATATTCAAAATTTAAATTCGAGGCGTTTTAATCATTTCCTTTCTTAATGTGGTTCGGTCATGAAAATATAGTTTTTTTTAATTAAAAAGATGGAAAAGGCTCAAAAATACCCCTAAACTATCAGAAATAGCTCAGATTTGCCCTTAAACTATATTTTGGCTCAAAATTATCCTTTCTGTCAAAGTATTGGGTCATATTTACCCTTCTAATTAACAAAAATATGTTAAGTGCCACATGGATGCCACATAAGCGCCAAACATTTCCCACTTCCACGTATACTAATAAGATCCCTAATATCTAATTTTCCCCTCATTACTCTTAAGATACGATTTCACCAATTTTCCCTTATTTTCGCAGCTACAGTAAAAAACGATTTCACATATTTTTTCAGTTCAGATGACGAGATCAAAGACAAATTAGTTGCTTTAAGATAAAGCATACCATTTAGTAATTGTATGATGGCAACAACACTTGTATTAAGTGTTGGTTGCAACAAACTGCCTATAACCATCGCTGGGTTTATTGTAACCATATCGAAAGCTTTCTCTTTCACAAACTTCCCCCGTAGCATCCTCAACTAATGTTGCGAAATCAACTTTGAAATCCAGCCGCGAAATGAAGAAATCGTTTCTTACCCTAGCCGCGAAAATAGGAGAAATGGGTGAAATCATATCTTAAGAGAAATGAGGGGGAAATTAGATATTAGGGATCTTATTAGTCTATGTGGAAGTGGAAAATGTTTGGTGCTTATGTGGCGTCCATGTGGTGTCCATGTGGCACTTAACATACTTCTGTTAAGAAGGGTAAGTATGACCCAATACTTTGACGGAAAGGATAATTTTGAGCCAAAATATAGTTTAAGGGTAAAGCTGAGCTATTTCCGATAGTTTAGAGGTATTTTTTAGCCTTTTCTGTTAAAAAAATTATAGTTAAAGTCGTGTTTGATCAAATTTTATATAAAAAATATAAATATATTTTTTTAAAAGGCATAATACATGAATATATCATTTAACTTGGTTTCATTTGACATGAATGTCCTCCAATTTTGGATGTGCATAGTAGATAAATTTGTATAGAATTGAACAAGTAGACACATGTGTCCTACTTGACGTCCTACGTGGCGATACAATTCATGTCCTATGCGACATTTTATGTGGTGTCCTACGTGAATTAAGTCTCGTAGGACACGTGTGTCTACTTGTTCAACTTTATATAAGTTTAAATGCTAACATGTGCACACTCGAAGTTAAATGTCATAGATGTTAAATGAGGTCAAGTTAAAAAGACATATTTATATATTATATCTTTTTAAACATGGTCTACATTCCTCATTTTCTAAAAATTACTTGATTAATTTACCTGAGACATACAACCAAATTGCACTAAAAGAGTAATATATCAAAATAAATAATCGTATAATGTCATAGATTATATCTCATATAAGAACTACTACATACTATTACAAAAAAAAATCCAATTTATTTTTAAAAAAATTAAGGTGAATTTGTGTTAAGTTATTGATTTTGCAAATAATATTTGATTATTTGAAAATGTTTTTTTCTAAAAATAAAATAAAATATGAAATATAATTAAAATGGAGCCATTTTTATAAAAATTAATAATTTAGGATAAAATTTGAAAAAAATATACAGAACGTATTAAAAAAGTTTTGAATGTTTTTCAAACTTCAAATACAACTTTAAGTTATATTTGTAATTTTTATAATTCGACATTAATTTTCAAATAAATAAAGTGAAATAAAAAGATTGTCTATTTCTTTGTGTTAATTTATTTTTCATATTTATAAAAAATAAATAATCAAATATAATATTTATTATCTTAAGAAATAAGATATAGTNNTAACGTGGTTAAGAAAAAGTAGAACACAAATGAGTAAATAAGATTAATTCACTCAAATTGTTTGTTGAATTATTATAGATGAGTAAAAAAAACCATTAAATTTTAAATTAACTTTTTAATTCGAATGTGTATGTTTGGCATTCTGTTAAAATAACCATTGGATCATATGATATTGTAGTGTTAATTAAGACAATTTAAATAAGCTATATTATTTGATAATAATAATAATATTTTATTATAAAGTGTGATTTTTATTATCATTTTACTATCGTTTTTATTAGAAAAAATATTGATGACAATTTTTCTTTTCAAAAAACTAATTAAATATTTATAATACATTGGAACCGCTAATATATTTAAGATTGTAAATTGTAATATTAGGCCCGTTAACGAGCCTTTTCATATCTAGTTTTTATATAATATAGACAAATGGATAAACTAAAGAACGTCGTGCTTAATTAATCATGATTAAAAAATGTGACATTATTATTATTCAATATGTGAGTAGCATGAACTGGAGAATGTGCCAAAACATGACTATGTTGTTTTCAATATTTAATGATCGGATTTGAGAACCTAAGGAGAATTATTTATATTAACATACATTTTAATATTACAGATGCAAACGTCTTAAATCTCAATCTTAAAGATAATAATTAATGATCAACCAAACTTATGTGCCGTTTTAACGTGAGCAACTACTACATACGTTAAATTTTTATTTGTTTACGTTACTTTTCTTTTTAGTACGTTTTGAAAAGATTATATTTTTTTAGTCTTTTTTTTATTTTAACTTTATATTGACATGTTTATATCACAAAATTAAAGAATATTTTGACATATATTCCATATTAATTAAATATCGAAACTCTTTACATAATTCAAAATAAGTAATTTTTTCTCAAATTAAAAAAAAATTTGAAACTGCACCAAAAATTGTAGCCTAATGATCAATGAAGTGATTGATAATCCAAATGTCTCGTTCAAAACTCAACACACTAGATTATTCTTCCCATTTATCTTGTCTTGATGGATAAAGTTAGCTGTGTTATTAATGAAAGGTGATAGCGTGACATGTATCTCATAAAATTAGCGGGCACCAAAGCTGACCGAACACAAAACACTATCACTTAATGTGAATTAGATCTTAATTTAAGATCACAAGATACAAAAATATTTTTTACTATCATAACCTTGGTATCAAGTTAAAACAAATTAATCTCCTCTCCCTATTTTTCCTTAGGCTGGCCTGACATGTATAAAGCCTGCCTTTTTCCTCTTTCCTCTTTTTACTACTCTTCTTCTTCTTCTTCTCTCCCATTATCTTTGCACAACACCAAGAAACTCGGAAGAAACCGCTGTATTTTGTGGTGGCAACTGGCAAAATAGAGAGAGAAAAACATATTAGCGTGGAATGCTGAGATCTTGTGGTGGCAAATCAAGAATCAACACGACAGATTAGGGGAATTCATAAAAAAAGAAAAGACAAGGGGGTGCAGTAGTAGTATATGGGGGGTGGTAGTACATTCGTGGACGGAGTTCGTCGTTTGTTTCATCGTCGTTCAAGTACTATTACTACTATTGTTCATACCAATGCAGAACCGATCTTGAACAATCTTGAAAAACCCATCAAGATTTCAGACTCACAATACCAACAACAAGAAGAAGAAGAGCTTATCATTATTGAAGACTTTGACATTTCGGGTCTTAAGTTTATCAGAGTTCCTAAAAGGGTTGATTTCCCTTTTTCATCTGCTTCTTATCAAATGGATCATCACAGAAAGGTTTGATTTTTCCCTTCTTTTTTTTTGCTTTTTATTGACTTTTTACTTCTTTTTTTTTTTGCTTTTTGACTTTGCATGGAGTTGATTAAGTTTGACCATCATTTTACTGCTCAATCTGATGTTGATGTTTGTTTTTCATGTATGTATAAACAAATTGGTTTCCCACCTGAGAATTTGGTTGATATATGTAGAAAATGTTGCTAAAAAAGGATGAGGGAAAGTAAAGCTTGCAACTTTACGCATTTTGGATCTTTCTGTCTATTTGCTTAGGTCATTGAAATGAAACAGATATTTATTGGTAAGTCACAGTTACTCACCCCCACCTTAAAAGAAAATAATCTGAACTATCTTTCTTTCCTATCTAAGAATCTTGTAGTCCGGTTGGTCTGAATCCCCTACTCGTTATTGCCATGCGCTTTTGTCTAGGAGGCAAACAAAAGATGTGTGTGTGTGTGTGTTAGATTATAATATTTGCTATCTTCATAATTGCTTAATCTAAGGAAAAATGAAGTTCTTTCTACCAATGACGAGTGGGATTTCACTTGGTATGTTGTTGCTACCAATGACCAGTGTTTTGTAGAATCTTGTGTCTGTTAGATTTTTTCAAGACCCATCAGACTTGTCTTGTTCATATGAGGATCATGTTTCAAGCATCAGTTTTGTGGTGTTTTTATTTTTTTCTATATTATTGTGTGTTCACTTCCTAGCACATAAAGTAGCGTTAGACCATTATGCAGATTACTAGTATGTGGCATATTAGTGCCCTATGAACTTTTCAGCTCTATGTAGACTTACATGGGTAAGGAAATGGGAAGATGCAGCTGTTTTATACTGCAGATATCAGTCACATTTGTTTTGACTTGAATATTGTTATTCAGAACTCACAGGAGGCAGAGTTCTTCACAGAATATGGAGAAGCAAGCAGATACCAAATTCAGGAAGTTATCGGCAAGGGTAGCTATGGAGTTGTGGCCTCCGCTGTTGACACCAAAACTGGAGAAAGAGTTGCTATCAAGAAGATTAATGACGTGTTTGAGCATGTCTCTGATGCCACTAGAATTTTAAGAGAAATTAAGCTACTTCGGCTTCTACGGCATCCTGATATCGTAGAAATAAAGCACATCATGTTGCCCCCTTCTCGGCGAGAGTTTAAAGATATTTACGTCGTCTTTGAATTGATGGAGTCTGATCTCCACCAGGTTATTAAGGCCAATGATGATCTTACACCTGAGCATTATCAGTTTTTCCTATACCAGCTTATGCGTGGATTAAAATATACTCATACTGGTTTGTTTTTATACAAGTTGAAACCTTCTCTTTGACATCTCTATGTAATGGAGAAGCTAACGTTTCCTTGGGACCTCTTAACAGCAAACGTTTTCCATCGAGATTTAAAGCCGAAGAATATTCTTGCTAACGCTGACTGTAAATTGAAGATTTGTGACTTTGGGCTTGCTCGTGTATCATTTAATGACACACCCTCAGCTATTTTCTGGACTGTATGTTTGAGCTCTAGAAGGCTTCTCTTTTCTCGTTATTTTTGTACTTAAAGTTGTGAGTGATTTCTGATATACTTGTTGTTTGATGTATTTAAGGACTATGTAGCTACCCGATGGTATCGTGCTCCTGAGCTATGTGGCTCTTTTTTCTCTAAGGTAACTTAGCTTTATCACTGACATCCACAGTTATAATTGTTAGTTCCATTTGCCAAACATGCAATTATTGCAATGACACTTACATTTCACATGGTTTGTGGCAATCAGTATAATGCATTGTGGTCAATGATACTTTTTATACTCTCTTTTCTCCGGTATTTTGGTTGTCTGAGAATTTCTTGGTTGTCTGTCACTCTGTTTCTGTCTTCGGAGAAGGCCGGAACAATTATAGATTGAACAATATTTTTATTTACATGGTTCTGTTGCTGATACAGAATGAAGTCATATTCTGTTTTCCCTATAAGTGTCTGCTGGATGCTTATTGACTTATCAGCCTTCAACGATGCCTTCAGAATTTACTTTCAAACTAGTATTGTTTGATCACAAGGTTCATTATCAGGTGATGGATCACTTGACTTCTAATGCTTAGAGGTTGGTGGCTTGAGAGGGAGATGAAGCACGTCTAGGTTTCTGTAGTATGCACAAAAAGATCGATTTTGACAAGATGTAAAAAACACTTCATTGTGAGATTGATAACGTCACTTGTTCTCTATATTTGGTACTTCATTTGGCTGGGAGAATGTTCAATTGAGGATTCAAATTGTTTATTGTATTCAAGTTCTATCTGTATAGAGTCATAGTTTCATTAGAAGTGGAAGGCAAGTGGATTGATGAGGAGCTTATTGTTGGAAAAAGTAATCACCGCTGGACGACAGTTTTGACTTCAAGAGCTTAATAGTAGATTTATTCTTTAAATTGGTGAAAGATGAGAGTTCCCTGTTTATAGTATCCCAGTATTATGACTATGACCTATTCAACTTGCAGTTAGGAGAAAGTGGCAAGATTAGTAGGTCATCTTAAGTAATCAATGAAACTTAAAGGACTGTCCCGAGCATCAATCTCTCACTCTAGTTCAATGCTCAGTAACTCTGTGATATGAACATGCTGTTCAGCTTTCTCGTTTCAAAAGTCCTACAACCTATGTTGCTGGGACTTTTTAAAAATGTCAATGGGTATGTTCGGATCCAAAAGTAATGTATTTTTGGAGAATCTGACACGGGTGCGGCATCGAAGTAAAGAGTTAGCCTGCAACTGTGAATGAACATATTCGGACTGGTGGCTGTAAATATGTCAGGTTTTAATGTTAGAATATAAACATACATATCTTTATTACTGTGGAGGCATAGTATAAATCTCTTGGAACAGAACCTGCTTGCAAAACAGATAGTTAGGGTAGTGCTTCGAGGGGGTTTCCCAATTTCTAGAAGTATTTTCTGCCCTTATGTGTGGGAACGTTTAGCCTAAGACCGTTAATGTTCCGAGTATGCAGATATTTTTTTTGTGGTCTCAGTGTCTCCACATCATGGAGTGGTATTTCTCCTAAAAAATTGAGATTGATAATCTGGGAAGTGCTCTTTTGCTTTATACACTGAAACAATGATGTGGATTTTATTATTTTTTCACTATTTCAAAAATGAGGGTTTGTTACTTTTTACCTTATCAGAGAACAAAAATAAACGAGACTTTCTATCTAAACCATAAAATTTGATGACGTGATTTCACTGTGAAGCAATTATATCAGATAATATATGTTGAGAGTTTACTTATGTTTTTGACATATCTGTATAGACAGATTTACTTATGATGTGACATGTACTATCACTGAGAGTTCTCTATTTGCAGTACACTCCTGCTATTGATATTTGGAGCATAGGATGCATATTTGCAGAAATGCTCACTGGAAAACCATTATTTCCTGGAAAGAATGTAGTGCATCAATTAGACCTTATGACTGATTTGCTGGGAACACCTCCTCCTGAAACCATTGCAAAGGTTAATTCGCTTATTACATACTTCTCTTTCTTTGTTAATGTTCAATCAGATTAGCATCACTTGGATGATAAGATGTCTTCATTACTTGCTAGTAAGAACATCAGAGAACAAAGGTTAAGACAAAAAGAATAGTTGCTGAGAGGTCCCTGTAAATCACGTTGTATGTCCCACTCTAGTTTTTCCTGTTTCACTAAAGAAATTCTACTGAACTGGCAGATTAGAAATGAAAAGGCAAGAAGATACCTCGGTAACATGCGGAAAAAACCACCAGTTCCATATGCTCAAAAGTTTCCACATGTGGATCCTTTGGCTTTGCGCCTACTTGAACGCATTCTTGCATTTGACCCTAAAGATAGACCATCTGCAGAGGAGGTAATTGTTTAAAGTGAATAAGTTTTTATATTGTTCTATCTACCAAAGAAAATCTTGACTCTGATAATGTGACAAGGCTTCAACTCATCATTGGTGGTTTTGGTTTCAAGGCTCTGGCTGATCCTTATTTCAGTAGTTTGTCGAATGTGGACCGTGAACCATCTACTCACCCAATATCAAAGCTTGAGTTTGAATTTGAGAGGAGAAAGTTGGCAAAAGAAGATGTTAGAGAGCTCATTTATCGGGAGGTACAGTTTTCTCCATTTTGATGGCTCCCTTTTATGTGGAATGAATTTACTGATTAATTTCTAAACTTGTTCTGAGTAAACAGATTTTGGAATATCATCCTCAGATGCTTCAGGAGTATCATCGTGGCGGAGATCAGACTAGTGGGTTTATGTACCCAAGGTTAGGAGACACCTAAATCTTGCTCCACATAATTTATGTTCTTTTCTAATAACTTTTTTCAGCCTCATTTCCTTGCATTAAAAGCTGATTGTTTAGTTTAGTTAGATCAAAAAATTGCTGGTCTTTTAGTTTCCTCCAGTGGTCGAAAACTATAATGTATCTTTGGAGGGCATTGACAACTCTTTCCAAAATGGAAGTAACCTCAAGTTAATATACAAAAGCATTTTCTTTCCTTCAAGGGCCGTGCCAGCTAATTCACAAAATATATGTTGTGTTAGTGTGTAATGTGTTGTCCAAATGTATCTGCTTGACTGCTCCTACTTTGTGTACATATTGCAATAAATGTTTTGACTACTCTTTGAGAAATACTTTTTGATGGTCTTTCTTTTGTGTCAATTTAGTGGTGTTGATCGGTTCAAGCGTCAATTTGCACATCTTGAGGAGCATTATGGTAAAGGTGAACGAAGCACTCCACTTCAGAGGCAGCATGCTTCCTTGCCTAGGTGTGAACTCTGTACTATTCTTTTGCTCTGGGTGGTAAAGGCCGTTCTTCAATAATAATCTGCTGAATTAGAAGTCATTTGTCTAGAGAAAATATGGACATTTTAATACTTGTCCGATTTAAGCAGTCCTTATTTTAGTTCCAGTTCTGAGAGACACCATTCCAATTTAAGCCGTCCTTATTTTTGTGCACTTATTTGATAAATGATTGTTTCTAAACAGAAATGTTGTAGGTTGATGCGATTTACTTTAAAAGCTGCGTGTGTTTCCTGAACAAGGTTAATTTTGAGTACATAGCAAGTGCTTTAGGAAATCTGATTTTGTGGTTATATGCTGCAACTTTAGTCATGGAATTAACTTGGTCTGTTTTTGAATACTCTCATCTTAGAGAGCGGGTTCCTGCACCAAAAGATGAAACCTCTTCCCAAAACATTGATTTTGAAAAACGAACTTCAGCATCTGTTGCTTCAACTCTAGAGAGCCCACCAGGGCAGTCCGAGGGATCAGAGTACTCAGATGCTAATGTGCAAAATGGACCAAACAAAGCAAACTATAGTGCTCGTAGCTTGCTGAAGAGTGCTAGTATCAGTGCTTCAAAGTGCGTCGTAGTTAAAAGAAGAAATGCAGAGGTAACTTCTACCCCTTTTCTCTTTGTTGAATATCAATGGCATTCAATCATTCAACCATGAAAAATTGTTTTCATGTAAAAGGAAAAAAGACTGCCATTCCAATAATGAAAACTCAACAGAATGCCTGCTAATGTCCTTGCTTAAAACCAAAATGCCAATTGTTCCTGCATTTTTTTGTCATTTTATTGATCTAAAAGGTTGGCATTATATAAATGTTCTGATAGGAAGAGGCAATTAAAGAGCAAACCGACGGTGTTGATGGTTTAGCTCAAAAACTTGCTGATCTTCATGGCTAATTTATTACCAGCATACTCTGTAGATCTGATCACCAGCCATTGACCCTTCCATTGGGGTAAGATGCTTACATCACACCCACTTCATGCACGGGGCTGCCCTTCGATAGTTTTGACATTCTTGATCATGTACTCTATTATGTATCTCCTTGTCCTGTAAATCATAAGCTTTTTTGTACTACAAATAGTTGAAGTTTACTACGGCATTTCAGGCAGAATGCCAACAGTTAGGTTTTCAGTTGCTATTTGTACTGTGAATTTTTATTTCACATAGCAGGAAAAGAAAATGTTCTCCAGCTATTTGTGGATGAGATTACATTTTCATATTCATTTGTAAACTATAGTTACTTGTGACAACTGACAAGTTGAAGTTTGTAATGACTTGAAGAAATACAATGCCTAAGATCTATCCCTTGAGGGATATTGTTCTTTCTTATGAACTTTTGTTCACTTTATTGCGAAAATTCACTCGTTTCCTTGCAGTAAACAACACCTACCCTCCAGTCCTAGTTGAGCTGATTTTGAAGGCAATTTGTGCAGTGGCAAATTCATAAATCTCTAGCAGTGTAACTTTTTTTGAGACAAAGACAAGATAATTGAAGAGAGAATGTGGATTTTCAGATGAAGTGGGGTAAATATATGTGATATAGAGGCTCGTGAGGAACTCCAATTATTGAGTTTATTGCTCTCCCAAAAGAGTAAGGACCATGTGATCTGCTTTTCCTCTTATGTCATGTCATTTTCCATGTTATACGACAAATGCATTTTTCGTTCAAACTGGTAAACTGGAACTAATATGAAATTTATGACATTATGGTTAAGAATGGAGTTGCTTTTGGTATAAAGCGTTTTACTCGGACTTCCAAGTGTGAATCCGATTTGAGGTTTTGAAAAATGTGTATTGGCTAGCAAATTAGTGACATAGACATTGGAGGATGTTGAGAGGACATTGATGAATAAGAGAAGTATATATATCTACCAATTAAATAGCAGGTCATAATCATATTATTACTACACAAAACATCTTGTTTCTTCACTTATTTTTTTCATTCCTTTTTGGTGGTTGTTAACTTGTTACATGTCAAAAATACGACACCATCACTAGTAAATGTTTCAAATAGAAAGAATCAATTCCCTTTCATGTTTAAAAATTTCACACTAGTACATGTAAAAAGCAAGTATTAAATTAACCAGCTGCTTTCACTTGCATGTCGTTCAACATGAATTTGCAAATGATGACCAAATAGTATAAGTAGTTGAATTGTTGCTTTAAAGCATATTATAATCATACACATGCTAAGCCTTACAAGAGTAACAAATAAACAAACAAACTTTGTCCAACCTGCCATACCCCACATTACTCAGCCATTAGCTTTCCATTCAGTCCCTTCCTTCCAAACCACTCTTCTACTCATTCAGAATTTAAAATTTATAAGTTAAATTTTAAACTAATAATTTATTCATATTTAACAAATTTCATACAACAAACATAGAGTTTAAATCAATAATACTAATCCAACTGAACCGATTGTCAAGCTATACATCCGTATTAATTCGTATGTGAATGAAAAAATTCTTAGTAAGGAATGGTTTACCCTCTTTCGTAAATTTATCTGATGTGAATACAAAATTAATCAAATAATGAATTTCAAATATTAGACACACACAAAACAAAAAAAATCTAAGAGTACTGTTGTCACTACTCCCTCATCACCACCACCACAAACCAAAGGGAAAAATAAGCTACCATTTATAATCAATGGCTTCTCACTAAACTTCCATTTATAATCTTCCAACTTCCTTCATTTCTCTGATTATAAGCTATGTCCCTTAACTGTTTTTCCTTCTTCTTGTTTACAGTTGTTTACATCACCAATCTAACTGTAATACCTGCCTTTCCAGTTATACCCGAACCCGACCCGACGGAACCCAATCCCCACCCATTCTCCCCAGCCCCTTCACTGCCAGCAACAATCCCTGCTTTCCCAGAACAATCAAACTTCGACAGCTGTTCTCTAGACATAACAGAGGAGCTTTACAAAGGGATAAAATCATCCTGCAGGTCCAATGATCATTCGGGTCAAATAAACCCGACCCGTTGCTGCCCGGTTCTCGCAGCATGGCTCTATGCAGCCTACTCAAGAACCGCGCTGCACAGAGCCATTGCAAAGTTCCCACAATACTCAACCTCTGTTGAAATGCCTGTGCTCCCTGATGATTCAGAGACGTGTGTGGATTCTTTTGGAAAGGCTTTGGAAAACAGGGGAATTGAGTTGGTGAAGCCAAATGAGACTTGTGATGTGGTTTATTGTTACTGTGGTATTAGGCTGCATCCACTTAGGTGTCCTGAAAATTTCGCGGTGAATTCGCGTGGAGAATTGATTGGTGGTGAGAGTGTGAAGAGATTAGAGAGAGATTGTTTTAGCAGTAATGGATATGCTGGTATTGCTGGTTGCTCCAAATGCTTGAACACTCTTTATTTGGTAAGTCTTGTATTTAGTAACAGACGAAAACAGAGTACATAAGTTGTTGTAACATGTTAAAATAGTCTGATACATTTTATGTATATACAGTAGACGTTGAATCCTCTTACCTTTTTCGTATGATTGCATCTTTATATTTTGAATCCTCTTGATGAAAATCCTGGTTATGCCACTCTTGTAGCGTGTCGGTATAGTCTAGGGGTCAATTGTTCAAAGGACTAAAGAAGTTGCTTAATTGTGGAGGGGACTGGAAAGTTGTTTTTAAATTGAATTACGGTGTGTTTGGGTTGATAACTTGAGATATAATATCAATCAACTATACTTCAATCCAAAGCTAGTTGAGTCAGGTTATACTAATTATTTAGGAGATTCATCTTTGTTGACTATTTGTATGCTAATATTCAAGCTTCAAATAACACATAATCCTCTTTCTTTATTTAGATTTAAGACTGGTTTTGGGTAATGTTAGTAGATTAACGAAAGAAGTTAGAAGAGAATTGAGGCATGTTGTGTTTACTCTAGTACAATATGTTCTAAAACTAATGGCAAACAAAGTCTTATGTTCGTCTGCCACACGCTTCCTTATCAGACATTTTTTATACAATACACGTTTATATGCTAACCTTGTGAGTCATTAAGTTGTATAATGTGCCACGATTTCAGTGTAAGTGTGTACACTAGACATAGAAGATAGGTGATCAGTAGATATCACCAGCAGTTTGTCTTAGGTAGTCAAACAATCATGAATAAAAGAGTTATCTGATATAGATGGCATTGATAAATGTTACCTAAAGTGATTTCTTCACATGGCGACCTCTGACTGATCAGTCGTTTTAAGGTTAGTATCCTACTCATGACCGTGTGGAGATGCTCTTCTTCTAATTTTTATGCCTTCTTTACTTCCTGTGGTGTAGATAATCAAAATTTTATCTTGCAACTAGTTTTTGGGGCTGACAAATGAATAAGAAAAAAAAGGTATCAAGTCTCATTGGAAATATTGGAGCCTGATCCACACAATGAACCTTTAGATGGTTCTATATAACAATTAGATTTCCAGGAAAGCAATATGCCAAAGTTAAGCTTCGCTGATACTTGGCTGGATCGTCTATGTTAGGTGGGATACGATTCAATTATTTGACAATAAACTTACTTAGTCCATATGTTATTGTCCTGTGCTTAGATCAGTTATCTCCTTTTATTCATTTTACCTGTAAACTTGCAATGTTCATTTAACCTTGGGGTCAACAGCTGCTCATAATTTCTTCTAGGAGGCATGTTAAAGAGGGGTATTTTGTCAATAACGACCGAGCATATATGTCTTATCTGAGTTACAAGTGAAATATTTTATTTATTGTCTAATAAGTTGAAGTTAATCTGCAGCTCAGTGACAGCAGATTGGAAGATACAAGCACAACAAATGATAGAAGTAGCAAACTGCACAGCATGGGTTGCCAAATGATGGGCTTAACTTGGCTTCTCAACAAAAATACATCTGGTTACATTCATACAGTTTCTGCTGTTTTAAGGGCTCTAATGATGAGTGAAGACGGTTCGAATCCTCAGTCATGCACACTTAACAGTGACGGCTTGCCACTTGCAGTCGACTCCTCAGAGATCAACTATCAATCTTCTGCGACTTTTCTTCAGGCATCGGTTTATTGTTACCTCCTAGTTTTTGTTTTGGCATACATAAACTTCACTGCATAACTGTTTTCAAAATTTTGCTGTAGTTAATCTCCAAAAGACTTGTTCTGTGTACTCGGAAAATACTTCCTGATTCAAATGTCACCGAGAGTAAATACATTCCTCTGTATTCATTGATTCAGGTTCATGAAATTGTAATTATTTTGGTTGTGTGAGACTGTTGAAAAATGAATGGAGCTTCCATTTGTAAGAGTTAAGACTAACATATTTTTAGCGGCAATTAATTAACGAAAAAATTGCCGCTAAAAACATATTTTTAGCGTCATTTAACACTCTTTGTAAATGTCCCTAAAGTCTATAGCGACATTGGATCCAATGACAATTAACTAATGGTGATAAAGGCTTTATCATTCTTTATTTAATGTGTATATATATTTATTGTTGCTAAAAACTATTTTCGTTCTAGTGCATGCATACTCATAATTTTATTAAGTAGCTCTTAATCTGTAAGACTAAACATGCATACTTATTAAATAATTGAAATTTTAAAAGGGATAGTTTAAAATATATCCGCAATTAAGTAATTAGTTTACAACAAATATAGTCATATTTTACAGTTAAAAGTCATACAAAGTATACCATGACGGTACAATATAGCTTACATATACATAAATTATACACTGCTTATATATTATGATATATTCAAAAAACTGAATGTAGCTTAACTATATATGTACACTCACTATACATGAAGAATATTATTCAATCTCAATCAACTCAAAATCACTTCTAAACAATCCCCAATTTTAGGTATGAAATCTTCTTGACGTTTCGAGTCTTTTAATATATAATTTACTCGAAACGATTCATGCTTGTGGTATATCAAATTTTTAAATCAAGGCGGCTTTGAAACTTTAAATCTGCCCTTTTTGAATACCTCTATAACAACGTAAAGTTGAGAAGTCAAGCAAAATCAAGAACCCCACCAGATACAACTAGTAAAGGGTATGAATATCTATTTCTTGATGAGAATTTAGTCATGGATCATAACAAATGTTTATTGCTAAGAGAGATTGTAGTTAGAAACTATGTTGCTTGGATTCTTTAAAAATGACGATGGGTGCATGTTTGATTCTTTAAAAGTAGTGCCTTTTTGGAGAATTTGACACAGGTATAGCATCAACTTTAGAGAGTCCGAGCTACATAGGCTAATAGTCAGAAATATCTATCTTCGTTGTTCTATCTATCAAAGAAAAGAAGAAGAAGACGCAGAACAAAAAGACACCATTTAAAAAAAAAGAATAAGCGGAATGACTATTTTAGGTAAATTTTGTTAATTAGGCTAAAAAGATGATAAGTAAAGTTTATGCGTTGATATTTTACATAATTTGTCAGAATAAAAAGTACACATAAGTCATCTAGTCCTAAATGAAAACTTATTTCTATCAAGTCTATTTTACTCCATTAAAGCCCACAAAAGGTTAAAGCACAACAATCCAACTCAAAAAGTCTTTTTTTTCGAACAGTCTCAACGTCCTCGACTCCTCATTGAGATTCACTTTACAAGACATTTGGTAATCTCTGCATGATCTTCGAACCATTAGTATTAGCACCAAAATTGCAAACAGTGTCAAATTTATGAGATTATAAGGTGCTAATGGGCCTCAGGAGAAGTTGGGTCTTTCATGTATTCAAACAACCCGAAATTCAGTACCCAGACCCGTTTGCCTGCACTCTAAAAAACCCTAAAAAAATTTCTCATATAAATACATCCGCTTAAAACCCTAGAGTTTTCTCTGCATTTTCATCTCCGCCTCTCCATTCTCTGCCACCAAAGGTGATTTCACTGACGGCCGCCACCAATCTGACAAAATGTCGCAAGAATCACTAGTCCTCCGCGGCACCATGAAAGCCCACACTGACTGGGTCACTGCTATTGCAACCCCAATTGACAACTCCGACATGATTGTCACCTCCTCCAGGGATAAGTCCATCATCGTCTGGTCTTTGACTAAAGACGGTTCACAATACGGTGTCCCTCGCCGCCGCCTTACCGGACACGGCCATTTCGTTGAAGATGTCGTGTTGTCGTCTGACGGCATGTTTGCACTCTCCGGTTCATGGGACGGTGAGCTCCGTTTATGGGATCTTCAAGCTGGAACCACTGCTCGTCGTTTCGTTGGACACACTAAAGATGTTCTCTCCGTTGCTTTCTCTGTTGACAACCGTCAGATTGTCTCTGCTTCCCGTGACAAGACCATCAAGCTCTGGAACACACTCGGTGAGTGCAAGTACACAATTCAGGAACAGGATTCACACTCTGATTGGGTTTCTTGTGTCCGTTTTAGCCCAAATAATCTTCAGCCCACTATTGTTTCTGGTTCATGGGATCGCACTGTGAAAATCTGGAATCTTACCAACTGTAAGCTCAGGTCCACTCTTGCGGGACACAGTGGGTATGTGAATACTGTGGCCGTGTCTCCAGATGGTTCGTTGTGTGCTAGCGGAGGGAAAGATGGAGTCATATTGCTATGGGATTTGGCTGAAGGAAAGAAACTGTACTCTCTTGATGCTGGCTCCATTATCCACACCCTCTGTTTTAGCCCGAATAGGTATTGGCTCTGTGCTGCTACAGAATCTAGTATCAAGATTTGGGATTTGGAGAGCAAAAGCGTCGTGGTTGATCTTAAAGTTGATCTGAAACAAGAGAGTGAAATGTTCGGAACTGCTGCTACCGATTCCAAGTCCAAGGTTTGTTATCTTTCAAATATCCTAGCTTTTATTCTATTTTGTGTCAATCAATAATCATCAATCAATTATTATATCAGCTACTTTTGTACTCATTCAAATACTAAGAAAATGATTTAAAAATTATCTTCTAAGGGAACTTTTCTATCACGGGAAATGATTTCCACTACATATGGAAAATCATAAACTGCTTAGGACAATATAGGATACTTGTAGGTTTTGCTGTTTACTTTTTACTCTGAGTTTTGGTGCCATGAGAAGCTTTGTAGTGAAACATTGCAGGATATGGAGCTTTCCAGTCACTTGTTTTTGTTTGTGGTCAGGAAATTGCAGTTGTAAACTATTGTTGTCCGAATATAGTTTTTTTGTAGTATTGATGTTCTGATTTTCAAGCTGTCAATGAAAGGCTGAAAGTTCAGAGACACGGTAATAGTCTAAATGATATTGCATGTCACATTGAAGTGGGGTGGGTGAAATGATGGGGTATGGTGCGATAAGAATGTGTGACCAAAGGTCAATTTTACAGAGCTGTGGCTAAACCAATATTGTTTAATTGGGTAGTGTTAGCCAGTCAAGAATTGTGTGGGCATGTTCAAGAGAGATATGATTAATAACGAAGTTAACAGGGCAATGTAAGAGTGGGTCCTGTGGCAGACAAGATGAGAGAAATGAGCTTATAATGGTTTGGGCATAAGAATAAGAGGCACGCAGATGCTCTAGTAAAGAGATGAGAGAGATGAACCCTAATAGTAGTTAGGAGAGGTAGGATGAAAAATAACATGGGGAGGTGGTTAGACATGACATGAAACATGGCCCTAGCTAGGAAGGGTTGAAGGGTAGTAGGTGGCTGATTGTTGTCACACATTATGGGGGAGAGGCGGGGGTGGCCTCCTTCTCCTCTCTTCTCCTCATTAGTAGTATTATCTAGTAGCCATGTAGTCTCTTATTCTTCAATTTGTATTACTGTTTGGTACTTCATTTGCGTTCTGTCTTACTATTTTGCTGTCATATTTTTTTTGTAATCCTAGTTTCAAAGCATTTGTTTTGAGCTAAGAGTCTATCAGAAACAACCTCACTTACCCCAGTAAGACGGGGTAAGGTTTGTGTATTCTTCCCACTCAATCCCAACTTGTGAGATTACACCGGGTATGTTGTTATTGTATTGATCTGTGTGTAATTTGTCACCTGTGGTGTCGTGGAGATTTTTTTCTCTTTTTTGGTAGATCAAGCATATTTTTGTGCTGCTAATTGTACACTGTCTCTGCAATGATAGAATTAATATGCCTCTGAATTGTAACGACATATTTGCTCCTATAGTTTTTCAGTATTCGAGTCTGCAACTTTGTACTGGACTGTGCTTCTGTTGACCCAGTTACTGTAATGTAATATTTCCATTGTTGTGATGTGAATGGTGAATCTAAATATAATTGCATCTAAATTGGCAGGTCATATACTGCACCAGTTTGAGCTGGAGTGCTGATGGAAGCACACTTTTCAGTGGCTATACAGATGGTCTGATTAGAGTTTGGGGAATTGGGCGTTATTAGGGAAGAAGAGGATCCAGGGGAGCCATTTGGCCATACTGAATTAAAGTCATTTAAATTTCGAAGATTCTCCCTGTGTTTCATTGTTATGAGGCCTCAACTGTTTCAATTTTGGATTCTTATTTAGTGCGTATTTGTTACATTGGATATCTGTCTTGCTATAAATCTTAAGTTGTTTTGCTTAATCTTCGGGTATTGGAGTTTCTTGCTTGTTGTTTACCTCCATCTTCATCAAATCTTCACTTCATCTGTGTGTCTCTTTGCTTGATGATTTTGTATGGTGAAAAGGAGAAGTGATCTCGCATTTTCCCAGCCTTTGTTTCCTTGCCCAATTAACTTGCTTTAGTCACGTCTTTATGCTATAAACTTCTTCCGTGTTTTAGCTAAGGATAATTTTCTCTAAATTTTATCTCTGCATTGAAAATGGGTAAGCCCGTGATGAATTTTCAGAAGTACACCATGGAAATGACCAACATGACACAATTTTGGAGCACTTGAGTGAACTTTTATTTTGTTGCTAAAAATTCATAACGTATTATATAGGAAATGGAGTGAGTTTGGTAGTATAATATGTGAGACATAAAATGAACCCCATTGAGCATTTATTTTCTCAACGTGATATCAACATTGTATAAAGTAGAAATGGGAAGAGATGATTGACATGAACTGTTGTTGATGCAAGTCGCTTTGAGGACCTTCAAAACATGAAAAAATATAAAAAAATACAGAATTGATTACAAGAATGAAAATAAATCAAATGGCAAAAGTATAGTCGCTTTGAGGACCTTCAAAACACGAAAAAAGTATAAAAAATACAGAATTGATTACAAGAATGATAATTATTTTTATAAAAAATACAGAATTAATTACAAGAATGATAATAAATCAATTTGTAGAGCAAACCTTCACACGCTAAATCGATACAAAAAGTCAAAAATTGAATTACTATCCTTAGAATTTGCTAAGTTGATGTAAGATATGACTTAAATTACTGATTTAAAAAATTTATGAGCGAAAAAGAACTTTTAAGTTTAAAAATAGTCCCAAAGAAAGAAAAAATTTCCTATGAAATAAAATAAGGGGAAGCTTACATAAATATACAACATTAAAAAAATATTTACCATTTAAAACAGTAACATTTTTTTCTCATTTGATCACTTTTAATACATATCACAAAGAACAGTATATAATACAAGTTTTATTGATGAATAATACATTTATCACATATCACTTATAATACATTGTGTCAATTTCTTACCAAACAAACATAATATATTTGAAAAACATATATCTTGCATATATAATTTACTTGCAAATTTAACATAATATTACTAAAAATGATACAATAAATAAAAAATATCACTAAAATCAATAATTATTTATTAAAAAATAATCAGGAGTAATTTTTTCATAAAGTAAAATAGTTTGACAGGCCGGTTTAACATCTGAACCGATCCTAAAACCCCAGGTTACGGTTTCAGCAAATGGTATAAAAAAAGAAGCGGGCAGCATCCAATAGATTTTCATAAGCAGCCCTTCAATTTACTGTCACCGCAAGCACAAACCCTACGCGTCCTCTCACTCAATTAACCGCACCATGGGTATGTAGGTTTTTTCGCTGTTGATTTATATGTTATGTATCAGATCTTCACTTCTTCTATCGATTTTTCAATCTAGGGTTTATCGTTGCAGTTAATCCATTATCATTTTGACAGAATTTGCATACTGAGTTAGATTAGAAGCTATTTACTTTGACTGATAATCGAATATCCGTTGCTTTTTTAAGAAGAACTAAATAATTATGTAGTAGTCATTTTCGTGAAGATTCAGTAAACGACAATTCGCTTGTTGGAATGTTTTAATGATAAAAAATCTGTTCACTGATGATATGGTTTTTCAGTGTTTGGTCACCTTGATATGTTTCCTGGATTATGTCCTTTTTTTGTTTATTTGTTGAATAGTATATCCTTAGGTTAATAATGGTGAACTCTGTAAGTTTCAATTTATACTTATTTATTACTATTTTATTTTGGTTCAATGTGAATTAATATAGAATAAAGTTTTCTCTTTTCATAAAAATTCAACAAAAATCTTTTGAAAAACTAATACATAGGCGATTTGTAGCTTAAATAGGAAGTGTCTTTTAATGATAGGACAAAGGAAGTCCTTTTCTTATAATAGCATTTAATTCAATTAGTAGTTAGCAGTTATTGGGGTTAAATTGAATAATAACGTCTACAACAACTAAACATATACATTGTAATCCTACTTTGAATAATAACATCTATTTATCCATTATTATCTTGAAAGTTCTTACTTTGTATCTTATGTATTATCATCATGAACTAAATGGTTATGATATGTTTGTGCCATTCAACAACTATTTACTAACAACATGATTTATTCCCTTCAATTTTCATGAAGTTTCTGTTAGTACAATGCATAGATAAGCAAGATGTCAATTGAGATTTTGTTGAAGCAATTAGAGTTAATGTGCTCAAAAAAATATGACAACAATTTGCTATGATTAGTTTTCTTTAGTGTTGGGTTCTAATGCTCATATTACTAATAGCATCATAGATGTATGGTATCTACTTTATAATCAACTAGTTAAAAATGATATGTTTCAAAAGAAAACATTTTTTACCGAAACATGTTAGGTGTTCGATGGATAACATATTCCTCCATACCGAACTCACCTTCTATGGATAATGACTTCTGTGATGGGTTTTTTTTCCCTGTGTTTTCTCCCATTTGATAATAACTTCTGAGATTGTTGGGGTATGATGGATTCATGGATTTCATACTTTTGGTTGTTTGATGTGATAGATATTGAAGAGGACATCAAGGCGCTGCAGCTTGATTCATCTGGTATAACATTAATTACAACAGTTTTATGATTTCTTCTATTCTTATTGCCACCTAGGCTTTCTTAGGTAGTCATAGATTGTTTATCCACTTATCATTGAAGTCGACCATTAATGGCTTACATTACTTTACCATAAGGAAATATGGTTTTGAGTGTCTAATCTGTGATTGAATATCAGCAGAAGATACTGTGTTGGTCAACGTGGAAGACGCTAGACCTGATGAAGCTATAAAACATGATAAAGCTGATGGAGGTTTGTAGCAATTTCAATGATGTTGTTGCCTTGCTTGTTCTTGAGTGGCTATTTGCTTGTAGTGTTTAGAAGTGGTCTCCTCATTGCGATGGCTCTGATGTCAGTATATTATTGCTAAGTTCATGATTTATATTGATTTTTAAAAAAAGTCTATAATTAAATTTGATCCCTCTCCCCCTTCCGCTCCACTCCTTCTCCAAGGATTGTAATTATTATCCACATCATAGAAACTTCTTGTGGTTTAAAAGTAAGGCCTGTTCTTGTGTATATTGAGATGCTTCCTTGCACCTTTGGGCCTGGGGGTCCATGTAAGACTTCTCTTCTTAGTTTTCCTTGGTGGATTCACATCATTGAAACTTCTCGTGGTTTAAAATTTAGGCCTGTTGTTGTGTATATTTAGATGCTTCCTTGCTCTTTTGGGCCTCGGGGTCCATGTAAGACTTCTCTTCTTTTGTTTTCCTGCTTGGGAGTTAGGTATTATTCCTCATAGGACGAATTTTTTTTGAAAAATTCCTTTGTTGGTCTTATATTTATATGCGATCATGTGATGTTACTGTTAACTTTGACATTGTCTTTTTCTAAATCTTGTTTCTTTGGGGGTGGTTGTTTTAAATATCTTTGACAAGGTTAAGAGTCCTTCAAATCACTACTTTTAGTAGGCTTCATGAAAGTTTGATGCTTTTAGTTTTGGATGGTAATGCACACTAGAAACTACCTACAGAGTTTCTTTTTAACAATCCAAAGGAGAGAAAATGTTCCTTTTCTATATTGTAACTTGCAAAGGCTATTAGACTTTGTTATTAGTTTCTGCTAATATCTTTCTAAAATCTATTTTTTGATATCTTGTACATTTGTTCTTTCACATATATACGTCGATATACTTTTTCCCCTGCTTTCATGTCCTACATTGATATTATTAGGAACTTTCTGGATAACGTTTTGATTGTTTATTAAATGGTAGAGGATAGTCTTATGGAAGAAGAGAGGAAGACTGATGATGTTGAAAAACCTGATATGCTGGAAGATGGTAGGTAGATTCATGAACAGATTATGTATCATCTGGTTCTTGTGGAGGTTATTCTTTTGTGTTATTAAGTGATTCTTTTTTATATGCTTGACCGGGAAATCTGCATCTATAAACAATTTTTTGTCCTAGTTACAGGATTCTGTTTTATCATCAATCCAATCCCCGTTTTTTCTTTTTCTTAAAAATGAATAGATCTCTTTACTTGTATGACTTAGATGTCTCGTATTTTCTCAAAAAAGTGATTCTATTGATGGGATTTGATATGAGATCAATTATCTCGATGAGTTTCCTGATTTTCATCTCCTTTTGACGGGGAGGGTTTTTGAGGTGGGAGTTGGGAAAAGAATCATGCTGAAATTAGCTGAAGGGGCTCATGTCATCTGCGCTGAAATGGTGGCTTTATGTTGCAGAAAGATGTCAGTGTAATGGGGATTGATCCCTTTTTTTTTTAACTGTATTCACAAAGAGTAATCTGGTGGGCCTTACTGTTTAAAAGAGGGAGATCAGTTGCTACTTGTGCCTCTCTCTCTCTCTGGGTTCTGCTCTGCCGAGAGAAGATATACTGGTCTAACAGCTTGGCAATTTTGTAGTCACAGACATTGATGTTTTGGTGATTCAGCTTATACGAAGATTTATTTGGAAGTTTATGTTTATTAGTATGACAATAAAGTGCCAGAAAAGCTATATATATATATATATATATATATATATCTGGGAACGTGCCTCGTTTTGGGTAGTATATCTACGAAAATTCACCTTGAGATAATCCTTGTTGAGGTCTTCAAGTACCCACCCTTCAATGATAATTGTTCCCGACTCTCTTGTTGAGATCTCCCTACTTTATTACATTACTCATAGGGAATTTTTGTGTATTCAAGTTTTAAAAAAGGGAGAACTTTTGGGGTATTTAGAGTTTAAATTGTTTTGGTGAAAAATGATATCTTTAGATTACTGAAACCTTTATTCAAACTGTTATGTAATTGTTTACTTCATTGACGGTATCAGAGTTGAGAGATGAAGCACATCCAGACTTAAAGCCAGAGCATGTCGAGCCAAAGGGTGTCTCTGGAAAAGAAAGTTCACCCCCAGAAGATATGCAGGTGGAGGTTGAAGTCAATAAAAAGAGGCACCTGAATGTGGTATTTATTGGTCATGTGGGTAAGTCTTCCTTTTTCTATGTACTCTTTGTCCACTTGATGCATGATTGTCATTGTAGTGAAGCTTGATGAGTACAAATCTCCCAAGTATCAAGAAGGAAAATCAGGCAAACAAAATAATATGGTAGAAGAGGAAATGGGAGTATTAAATAATTGTTGGTACTATGTAGTTTTATTTTCCGTCTTTTTTAAAATTCTTTTATGGTACTGATATTGTTTTATCATTAAGGACTTACAGGTCCTGCCCGTTTATTTAGTTCCTCCTAAATTGTATGTCATCTTACCTCTCAAACATATCTTGAGCGTTTTTAGGTACTCTGTGGATGTAGTCCTCTATGCATCTTTCCTCAACTCTTTTGGTATTTTATGTCCGTGCATTTTTTTATTTATCTTTTCTCCCCATTCTTGCTTTGGTAAAACATTAGCTATTGCTTGATGAGAATTGAGATGTTGGTGTGGCGTGGAAATAGAAATGGTGATGTTTGAGATTTTGGTTAAGTAGGTAAGCTGTGTCCAACTTATTGAACTAGTAAAATCCATTTCTGCATGTGCAGTATGTCAGATGCAAGATCACTTTTTACTTATTCCAATTATTAAAAAAGGATGCAAAATCACTTTCTTGTTTTTTATGTGAAAGTTGTCGTTCCCAAAGCTGATTGGTAACTGTCAAGATGCGATCTAATGGTTTAACTGAGAAACATCATATATTATTACTTAGAATTCTCCATATCACCTGCAGATGCTGGAAAGTCTACTATTGGAGGACAAATACTATTACTTAGTGGTCAAGTTGATGACCGTACTATACAAAAGTATGAGAAAGAAGCGAAGGATAAAAACAGAGAGAGCTGGTAAGGTTTTACTGGCTTACTATAGTCAAGATATGCTGTCAGTGTTTCTTAATTGATGAACTTGTGTATGACTTTTGCATAATTCATTGTGGCCTCTTGGTTTGTGAGATAACCTGCGATACATTCTAAATCTGAAGCTTGGTTTATCATGATTTTTTTATATTATTTCATCAGTTAGACGGATTTTGGCTGTTGAAGTCACAATCTACTGAGAACCAATGGCAAATGGACCATGACTCTGCCAGAACACTTCTTAAATAAACTACTTGCATTGTCCACTCTTTTGAGGATCTCATCCAATACGTAGGTTATCTGCAATTTATACCTTACCATTATAAAGAAGTATGTTATCTGCAATATTACTTGCAAATTGTGATGGTTTGCTTTCTGTGAATCTTTTGTTCAAATGTGAATGACAATAATGAGATATGATAATTGCAATCAAGGAAAAACTAGCTGTTGTTCCACTTTTAAAGGATTTGTTAGGTTCACTAATTAGTAATTTAGTTTTGGAATCCGAATTATGTGCTAGTTAATTTGCACAGCTCTTAGAAGTGATCTGATTGCTTTAGAGCATTTTGTTATTTTAGAAAGCATTGAGTATGTTGTTGTGCAGTATTTTGTGTGTGTGGGGTGGGGGATGCTTTTTGCTATGCAGCTCTTGTATTGTAGCTCCTATGACCTTCTGTTGGATAGGCCTGATGTGAAAAAATTGCATGTTATTGGTTGCTGTAATCCCTTTTCATTTTTCCTTTCAAAGTTGGTTTTTGCTTCTTTATTATTTTGGTTTGTCACTTGCAGAAATCACTATATTCAGGTTAGTTTCGCTTTTCATAAGCTAACATAGTTCCTGGAATTGGTTATATGGTCTGTATTGAATTGTGCAAATCCTTATAAAGAACAAAGATACATTTTCACTGGAATAATGTTTATTATGTTCTTTTGAATCATCATAACACCTCTATTCGAACTCTTCAATAGCTCACCGTATAAAAATTCATTTTAAGATTGGGAAATAAGACTATCATTATACCATCTAGAAACAGTTCCCTCAAAAGTGTGATTGTGGCTGAAGGGTCTTTTTCTTTTTGACAACAGTTGTTGTGCTTAAGATTCTGTTGCCACCATTAGCTTCTTTGGGTGAATATCGAAGATTTAGCCCATCTATTTGTCATTAAAGAGCTCAAGTTGTAGATGTTCATGTCCTATTCTTATTACAACCCAGTAAAGCATATCGTCTGATGTTCAAGTTTAGGATATTGTGGGCATTTTTCTGTTGAATTCCATGAAATGATTGTTTTCTTATACAACCAGCCATCTGCAATTCTGCCGGTATTTTTCTTTTAATGGGAGGCAGAATTTGGTTGATGTGAAGTTGTACTATCAAAGCTTGGATCATTGTTTACTGCTAGAACTCTTGAAGTTCCGAGTTTGGTTACGACACATTCGGTTACTAGTTCCTGTTATTTCTGATAAGCTAGGCATATTCCTAGAGTCCAACTGAGCTTTTTATCTGCGAGAGATGGTTGCAAAGATAGATAGATGCCTCATTCCTGTTTTTCTCGATTTCTTTAATTCTGAAGCTAGTTGTGTGTTGTTTGCATGGTTCCTGATATTTCATGCTTGATTATTCTTGAGATAGAATATCTCTTGATTCCTTCTTGTCAACTTTGAGTGCACAATTATCGATAATGAGTTTTGAAGAGGGTTCACAGCCAGTTTATTTTCTTGCATGTGGAGTGATCCTCCACACCTGGTCTTTAATTAATTATTGCTTTTCCTTTTAGTTCTTAACTTCCCTTTTCAATGTCTTTTAGGTATATGGCCTATATTATGGATACAAATGAAGAAGAGAGGGTGAAGGTATTGCTTTATTTATTACTTAGATTGGTATATTACCTGATTGTGGAGGAGCTTACGAGTGATTCTGTGTTTCTTGGTCGCCACTTCCTTTTCAGGGAATAACAGTTGAAGTAGGAAGAGCACATTTTGAAACAGAGACGACAAGATTTACAATTCTTGATGCCCCGGTAACTTTTTATCGTCATTCTTTCTCTGGTTTACCTTGTACACGTGAGGAAAAGGTGTGAGTATTAAGTGACAAGTTTATGTGCACGAGAGGTGCCGTTTGCTCCACGGTTTCAAAGATCTATAGAAAATTTTCCTTGATCTAAAGTTGTGAGTCTCTATGCCATATTAGTGTTTTTGGTACCATCTATTTTGTATCATTTAAACATTGTTGGAAGCAACAGTGCTTTAGTAATACATCAAAGGGAGTTACCTAGTGGTCACTAAAGTCTCAAGTTCTAATCCAACGGAGACAAAAAAACTAGGTGGTTTCTTCCCATCTGTCCAAGCCTTGATGGATAGAATACACATTACATGTGTTGGTGAGAGGTAGCAGGTACCCGTGTTATCAACCTAGGTGTGTGCAAACTTGCCCAAACACCACAATTATTTTAAAAACAGTGCTTTAGTGATCTTATAATGAGTGATAGCTTGGAAAAAGTCCCATGCTGATCCTAAATCATAAATGAATCCCTTTTGCATCGCTAGAAATTGACATTCATCTCCTCTGCAATTGTCTTTTGAGCCTTTATCCTATATCTACTACACGGCAAGAAGGTCGAAAAGCTTAGGACGAGGCAATGTTGTGAAAGGCGACCGCCTCGTCGCCAATGGCAAGAGGCGAGGCGAGGCGACCCTTCATTGCCTTTTAGCATTGTGGTGAGGCGATCTTCAAAAGGCAGTGCCATGATGACTAAAGGCGAGAGGCTAGAAAGGCGTCGCCTGTTGTATTTTCTTATAAAAAGACAACAAATTTTTCAGTGACTCCAAAGTCTAACCAATACATATTTCTTCTTTTCTTCTTCAGATTTCTTCTTCCTTTGTTCTTTTTCCTTCTTTAGACTTTAGAGTCACATCTACCTTTGTTTTGACTTTTGTTCTGTTTTTTTTCTCATTCAAGTTTTAGACTTTTAGTATGTACTATCGATTTTTAGTTTTTGAATTGAAAAATTTGCTAATATGTTATTGTTTGATTATTTACATATGCAATTAAATATTTTAATTTTTTGGTATTAAATGGTGCCGCACTTCAAAAAGGCGAGCGGCGAATGCGAGGTAGACCCGCGTCGCCTTTTATCGCCGTCCAAAACATTGGGACGAGGTCTAGTTTTCTATTTTGTTAATGAAGTGTTAGAGTCTTAGAGAGCTACTACTGATAGACTGATGACACTAGGCTAAAATTGGAGTTTTTATGGGATTGTCTTTACGCCTAAAATGAAATACTCTCTTCGTTTTAAAAAAAATGTCCCAGGTTGATTTGACACGAAGTTTAAGATAAAATAAAGAAGATTTTTCTATCTTGTGGTTCTAAATTAAAGTTATGTCGAATGTACCAAAAAACCTTTAATCTTGTGGTCTTAAACATGCCACATGAGCTTGTGGTCTTAGAATGTTGCCCAAAAAAGGAAATGGGTCATTCTTTTTGAAAAAGACTGTAAAAGATAGTAGGTTATTCTTTTTGAAATGGAGAGGGTAATAAATAATGATTCGAGATGTAACAGATAGTTTTGAAACAAACTTTCTTAACATTTATTTGACAGCGGTGTCAGTGTCAACTTGCACCTCAGTTGTCCCAACGAATACATGCTACCTCCCACTACAGGTGTCGAGTAGCTCTACTCACCAAAGCTTAGAGAGATGAGAAGCAATCACCTTTGTGTTGTTTGCCTTTGCTGGGATTTGAGCTTGAGACTTTAGGGTTATCCTTTCCCTTCATTCATTACTAAGCCACATCCTTATTGTAAAGAAACAAAAATAATGACTTTTATAAGTTGCCCCCAAGGCCTAGCTTGAGTGGCAAAAGGTGGAGGATTTGTGACTTAGGTCGCAGGTTCAAGTCCCACACCATGCAAAGCGAAGCCCGGTATTTAAGTGGAGAAGGGTAGAGGGGCGGGCCCATTATCCATCGAGTTTAGAAGGCTGTGATTGGTCCAAAGGGCAGACGGACTTCTCGGTTATAAAAAAAATATGACTTGTTGAAGTTGATATTTACTAAGTTCTGCCTGTAAGTGCATGCAAATTGTGATGTTCTTTGTAATCTATGTACTCTCTTCAACTTTTGCTTCTATTCTCTCTCTACATCTTTTTTATTATTGTGCTCCATTTGTCACCAGGGTCATAAGAGCTATGTTCCCAATATGATCAGTGGAGCATCTCAAGCTGACATAGGTGTGCTGGTAAGAGCTTTTGTCGTATATCTTTTAAGTCTTTCATTTTGTGTGAATCAACTCTTTACTTGGAAATGTTGAATCCCGAATTATTGAATTCTGTAACAAAATGGGTCCAAATATAGTGAATTGGACAGTGAGGATTGATATGAAAACTCCAATAGGTTGGGATTGAGGCATAATAATTGTAGCTGATCATTGTTTGCTCTATTGTGAAGGTTATATCTGCTAGAAAGGGTGAATTCGAAACTGGATATGAAAGAGGTGGGCAGACACGCGAACATGTTCAATTGGCAAAGACCCTAGGGGTTACAAAGCTTATTATTGTTGTAAATAAGATGGATGATCCGACTGTCAATTGGTCTAAAGAAAGGTGATCTTCCGTCTACTATTTCGATTTGTATTATCACATCCTTTATACACTAGCAACTAATCTTGATCCAACTTATTCATGAAGGTATGATGAGATTGAGTCAAAAATGGTTCCGTTCTTGAGATCATCTGGGTACAATGTCAAGAAAGGTAAAGAAGGATTATTTACTTGCAGATTGCCTCTTTGTTTGATGTACTTGTTTTTTCATATTTATGTTCATTTATTGAATGTAACTGGTAACTGTTATTCTCTACTTTGTTTAAAGATTCTACATATTGGCTAAGCTACTGATACTTGATTCGTGTTCTTTTTGTGCTTGAATTTCAGATGTTCAATTCCTTCCAATCTCTGGGCTTTTTGGTTCAAATTTGAAAACTAGATTGGAGAAGAGTGTATGCCCATGGTGGAGTGGTCACTGCCTTTTTGAAGTCCTTGATGCAGTCGAAGTTCCACCTCGAGATCCTAATGGTCCATTGAGGTACTTCTTTCCTCTTTCTACTTATCTGGTGGCATCTTCCTATTGCTGTTTCCTTCTGCACTCATATTTTCTAATTCCAATGCTAACCTTCTAGGTTATTTTGCTCGAGGAGTAAGACTTGAAAGTTTTGTTTGTAATATTTATTTGATCTTTTATTTCTATGCATCATCACTCTTGTTTCCTTCACCCGATCATAAGCGAGGAATTCCTTCTATTTTTCTTGTCTCGTAACTCCCCTCTACACTTGTGCCAAGTTGTTTACCTATTTCAATTTCCATTTTCTTTGCAGAATGCCTATTATTGACAAATTTAAAGACATGGGAACTGTCGTTATGGGTAAAATTGAGTCTGGAAGCATACGTGAGGGTGATAATCTACTGATTATGCCAAACAAGGTGCTATTTTTTTTACCTTAATTGTATCAAGTTTTTTGATCGATGGAATACTCGAGGAAATTCATCTCACGAGCTGATTTATAGGCTGCTGTAAAAGTTCTTGCCATATTCTGTGACGAAGACCGAGTAAGGCATGTTGGTCCCGGGGAAAATGTGCGTGTTAGGTTATCTGGAGTTGAGGAAGATGACCTTTTGTCAGGCTTTGTCTTGTGCAGTGTTGGTATGTTTTCTCAACTGATCTATCTCCTTGTCATAATGAATTGACATTCCTTATCTTCTTGATCTATGCCAATTATTTCTGATTGTTTCTATTGCTAACGAGTTAAATAATAGAAGAAATATTACTTCTATTGACCATGTGATGTAAGCAAGTGGTATGTATCTGATAACATGTCATGAGAAAGAATTGTGTTACATATAACATAACAGCTCACTGGTAATGGACTGGTGAATATGTTATTGTTTTATTTGCTAGGGAAAAAAGGCATAAAAAGTAGCCTTTTTTCACTGGGGTGTGCAAAGCAGTTAGCAGTCTGTACTTTTGTGAATTTAAGAAGGGTGCTATGTTATGTTTTTAGATGATACTGTATATGTCATGTTAGTCCCTGATTATGTCAAGCCCTTTTACAAATATCAGTTGCACCAGTGGTCTAGCAAGAACAAATAAATACAATACTTGTATTTAATTCTTGTGTTGGAGTTGCTCTCTGTCTAGGCTGTCCACAGTCTCTAGTTTAATCATATTTTTGTGGAGAATTTATGAAGGGTTCAAAAGAAACAACTTTTGACAGCACTTCATTTAATCAGGTAGGTTAGTTAGATATTGAGCTCTATGAGAAGCTGATATGTATGATAATTAGAACAAGGCATGCAAATGAATTAAGTTGTAGCAAAAAGCATTCAAACAAATAGGAAATGGTTGCAAGTGCAACTCATACAATAATATCTTATCAGCTATTTGATAACAAACTAACATTGATATGTAGTCCTTACCTGGGCAACACACACACATTCAGTTGTAGCTGGTATTGAGGTGGCTTGCACTTGAAGTCAATCACTATGTAGTCTTGTAACAAATATACAGTTACCAGCTTCTTTAAAAAAAAGGCAAGAGGAAAATTTTTGACAAGGATAAGAGAGGAAGTGATTTCTTTGTCTTGGTTTAATGAAAATTTAAATGTGGTTTCATATTGTAATCTCAAGTGGGTTTAGACTATCATTTTGTGATGGATAGCTTTCAAGCGTTTTTGTATTTCTAACAAAGCTTACTGTTTGCAGCAAAGCCAATACCTGCAGTTACTGAGTTTGTTGCACAGTTACAGATTCTTGAGCTGTTGGACAATGTATGAATCCAACCCTAACTTAGCATTTCATTACCTCACTTGGATTCTAAATTGCACATGTGCTACCAGTCTTCTGTTAATGGAATTTCATGTTGTCAGGCTATTTTTACTGCTGGATACAAAGCTGTATTGCATGTCCATGCGGTTGTTGAGGAATGCGAGATTGTTGAACTGATGCAGCAGATTGATCTAAAAACGAAGAAACCTATGAAGAAAAAACCTCTGTTTGTTAAGAATGGCGCTATTGTTTTATGCCGTGTTCAGGTTAGCTGTCTTGTTGAAAACCTGTAGATTGGGAATACATGGTTCTTAGATCGACTCTTATGGTTGTCTTTCATAATTGTGGGTTACTTCAAGTTATATTTGAATTTGCAGAAGGTACAATTCCTGTATCACAATGTGTTCTGTGTTTTGTCCCACCTTTCTAACGGGGAATGATGAAGATTTTCTAGTTTGAGGACAAAATCTTTGCTTTACCTTGAATTCCCTAGGCCCTTTCAAGTTCACCCTTTTTTGGTTGCTTTTAGAGCTAGATCCTTAGGTTAACGTCTTGTGTTGGTATTTGAACCTCTTGAAACTATCATGCCAGGTGAATAATATGATATGTGTAGAGAAATTCTCCAACTTTGCACAACTTGGACGATTCACTCTTCGCACTGAAGGTAAGAAACCATTGTGTTTGTAACCTCAAATTTCTTTTTATTTCTGTATCATCACACGACATAGGAGGATCATAATTTCTGTCATTTGTGCAGGGAAAACTGTTGCTGTGGGGAAAATTACTGCACTGCCTACTGTTGCTGATAGTGCATAAACAGCATAGGCAAACTCAGAAGGTGGACTTCTTGCTTCCTTTTGTTGCTACTTCACATAAAAGATTTTGGAAATAAACATGTTTTGAGTTGTGAGATTTTAGGAATTATCCAGTATTGAACATTGATTTTTAGATGTTGTAGTTTTGTGGACCATTGCTTTTGATATCCGGTTTCAAGCCGATGATCACTTACACGTATCTTTACTATTTCAATTGTGTTTTCAGAGGTAAGTTAAGTTGATCATACAAGGTTTTCATTGCACCCTGCTAGAGCAGTGGCAACACAAACATGTGGTCCTCCGCAGCATTTATTGGAACAGAAGTTGGTCCTTTGTTCAGATACACACATAAATGTTCATCAGTTTAGTGGAGATGTTTTCCATAGCGTGGTGTTGTTTCTGGTTTTTGTTATTTTCACCCCCATCCGATGATGTATTGTTTTCTAGAATGATATCCAGTATGAGGTTATTTGGTTATACACTTGTGCCATCATAACTTAAAACAAAATTTTGGCATTGGAACTTTAAGTTCATGCGTGCTGCACATCTGTTATTCAATTCTTGACATTGACTATGACTATTAGTTTATTGAGCTGATATTTATATAATCCAGGACCTATATTTTTTGGACATTATTATATAAAGTATCTTGCAGAAATATTATGACGGTATATAAAATAACAAGCTTTCCTCTAATCTTTTGGCTTTAATCCTCGCGACTTCCAGCTACGTCTTTCCTTTTTTTGTGACCGGTACGATCTCTCTTACACACATTGGGAATATGCATTTCTTGCTTGTTCTAAGGTTAGAGTACGACAACATACACGCAGTGAAATCGGGGTGTGCATAAAGCTTACTCCGACCTTTGTTGAGGTAGAGTTAACAATATGGTCTAAAGTTGGTAAATAATTGTCTAAGATAGTGATAATTAATTCTTATGCCCGATGTCAAATTAAGATAATAGTGTATGTTAGAATGCAGTAAATAAACAATTAAATTATAGGAATTAATTAATTTAGACGTATTGAATTTGTGGATGCACCATTCTATTAGGAGGTTAAAAAAGCAAAAACGAAGGGGCGCGTCTATCAATTAACTAGAGCCACAGCCACAGCCACTTATGAGATGCTGCTGCAATCTTCTTCCTTCTTCTCCTTGAAATGGGGTACATCTTCTCTCAATCCCTCAATCTGCACTTTCCAAATCCCTTGCTGTCATTACTCCAAATTACCAACTCCTCTGAGATTCTCTGCTCTAAAAACCAGAGCCATCCATGACGAAAAGGACCAGAATTCTCAACCTTCCATTCTCATTCAAGATGAAGAAAATGAACTACTCAACCAGGTATTACTTCACCTTTCCCCTTTCTCATGGATTTTTGAAGTAAGATTGGTCCAGAATATTACTATATGAGTTGTAGTGAAAATTCAACTGATTTTTATCAGCTCAATTGAGCTCATCTAAAGATTGAGTTTATACGTGGTCTAAATTGACTCGTAAAAAAACTTATTTTTCTGTTTGATATGTTTTACCTAATAATCATAACAACAACATCAACATATCTATTGTAGTCCACAAAGTAGGGTTTGAGTAGAGTGTACCCAAACCTAAAATTTACCTCAGAGGTGAGGTAGAGATGGGAAAATCTCATACACCCTCAACTCAAGACCAAAACATTCTAGATAAAGATGTAACGGAAGTACAAGAGACAATAGATAGTAATAAAATAATAAAATAATACTCACGGAATCATATATAGTGATAGAAATTGAAGAACAAGAAACTACGAGTGTTGTCCTATGACTACTAGTAAGGGCAGCAAGACAATGCACTCCTGCCTACTAGTATGGACACTCCTACCTGCTAATAATCATAAGAAAGAAAAAAGTTTTATTAGTTATTTAAATGAATTATAAGAGAAAAAAAAAACCATTTTAGACTGGTTGGATTATTCACTTTCGTTTTCCAACTGGTTGTGTGAATTTATGTTGGTAAAATTTTAATTTAGGAAGTTGAAGAGAGTGTAAGATTACTGAAAAATGCTGCCAAAACAAGAAAGGTTCCAGCAGAGGAGATTTTGGCTGCTTTGGCTGCGATCGAGAGAGCAAAAATTGATTCCTCCAGGTTTCTTGAAACTCTTGGTGGAACCCAATCGCCTGGAAGGACATGGATGCTCATTTTTACAGCTGATGTTTGTAACTGGTTTTTATTTTCGTTCGTTTTTTATGCTTTGATCAAGTTCCCTATATTGTCCAATGCTTCATTTTAACTTGAAACCTTTATATTGCAGAAAGGATTAGGACAAGGTAGATATTTCCCAATTACAGCCATACAGAGATTTGATGCAGCTGTAAGCTTTACTTGTCTTTTTTATCCGTCTCTTAACACTGATTATGGTAATTACTCTTAATTTAGAAGATAAAACTAGAGAATATGCATTCTAACGACGACTTAGAGTAATAATTCATATGACCTTTTGGATAACAGCTAAATAATAATACTCTTAATGGGGTGATATAACTATGTTTGTTAGTTTTTGTCTCTCTTCCCTACTTCTTGTGTCATGTAATGGTCGGTACAAATCCAGATTACAATTTCCTTCATGAACGCAACCAAATAAGCAAGACTCGTGTCTTTGTATAACTTGTGGATTTACCATGGTAGAGAGATGATTAGATCAAATGACAGATCACATGGTTGTTGCATGTGAGAGCAGGGGGTGCTAGAGCAATGAACATGAATAACAGATCCTTTTGTTTCTAATTGTGTAAACTGTTAGATGAGATAACATCAAATAATTCAATCTCATAGAGACCTATGGTGTTAGCTAATTCTCGTCAGTTATAAATTGTGTATCTAGTTATATAATGTTACACTGGGGATCTTCTATAAAATGACTATCTTAGTGTACATTTCCCTGCTCGGAATTAACTTCAAATCCAAGAGAAGAAGATAAAGATAAACAAGTGCACACCCGCTATTCAAATATATTTGTTTGTGCTATACAAGCAACCTACATTCTCTCTTTAAATATCTGCTTCCTTTAGTTGTTCAGATGATGCACTCCAATTTAACTGCAGTGTAGATGCTTTCTTCTTTCAATCCTAAGATGAATAATATGTTTGAATAAAATTCTAGGCGAAGAGGATTGAAAATGGTGTTTACCTGGGGCCTCTTGGATTCTTGACATTTGAAGGGCCATTTTCATGGAAGAATAGGATTCTAGCTTTCGTATTTGAGCGGCTTCGGATAAAACTTGGACCATTTGATCCTTTTGATATCAGTATTAAGGGAAAAGAGGAAAGAGAACCTAGCAATAAGGATAAGGATCCATTTTTCATCTGGTTTTACATTGACGAGGAAATAGCTGTTGCTCGAGGACGGAGTGGAGGGACAGCTTTCTGGGTCCGTTGTAGACGTGTTGGCTATTCCTGAAAGCTTCTGTATGTATGTATAGTTTGACTCTCCCAATGCACATGACGTTGGATAGAAATACTATACTGCTGAATTTATGAGTATATGTAAAGGAACTAGGAGAGATAATGTCAATATTATAGGAAGCATTCCCTTCCTTCACTGTTTCAGTTATTTTACTTGTGTGTTAATAGGTATTACTCTTAGATTGAAAAATCTTTGTAAACTAGATTACAAGAGTATAGAATAAGGTTCTTATTTGCATATATTTATGGCTTGTAGATATAATACTATAGCAGTCTCATTTGGTTCAGGCGCGTTAGCAATGATGTTTGGACAATCAAGATCATTGGTGGCATCAGTTTCATCTTGGTTCACACATCATCTGCTCTTGATGTTGCAAATGGGACTGTTGTCTGCTTACATAAAGGTGAAATATATATAACAGCAACTTCAATATAAAACTGCCAGAATAAAGATCAATTATCCTTACAAACCTGAGAAAAGAAGGCTTAGCAACAGACACATAACATAGGAGTTGCACGCAGAATGAATAGGACATCACCACAACACTTTAACAATCATAAAAGGAGACTTATGGTTTGTTTGTTTCTAGGGAACGCAAGTAGTTTAGACCACCTTGAAAGTAGTTGACTAGGGTTTCTTGTTGTGGCATGCTTTCGTGTATAATAGGAATCTCTTTGAAGTTTTCAGCCCATTGATGGAGTGAAGGGAACTTCTCTGGATCAAGTAGCTTCACATTTCCTACTTCCTCCATGGCACTGAGCCAAAGAGTTTTCCAACCCATCACTAGATCCAGGTAGCCTATCTGCTCCCCACCAAAAAACTTCTTGCCTTCAATCTGCTTCTCGATAAATGCATACAATTCTTGTACTGACTCTATAGCTTTTGCTTTTGCCTCTCCTTCATCTTGCATTGCCATAGCTTGCCATGATCCTATGACACACTGAACATGAAAATTAACACAATCAGAAAGCTACCATTTAGTAATTTGCTATTCTTGTCTATGATATTTTGTCAGATGCATTAACTTGTATAGCATGATTTCTTAACGATTAAATTGTTGTCAATTGCATTCTTCACACCAAATTACTTGAAATGGTTCCATATATATGATTGCAGTTGACTGAAGATCATGTTTATGGTCTCATAATGAACGTTACTGTCTTAGTACATATATCTGCTAGCTTTTGTACAACAACATATCCAGTGTAGTCATACACAGTGGGGTCTGTGGAGGGTAGTGTGTACGTAGACCTTACCTCTACCTCATAAGTGACAAAAAACAGTCTAGGAATCTGCTAAGTTTTTGTATGCCTTATAATATGAAGAATTGGATTATGCCAAGAAAGAATATCTTACCTTGTCATCAACAAATTTTGCCCAGAAACGAGCTGTAGCTCGTTCATGAGGATCCTGAGGCAACAAAGAGTATCCTTTCCATGTTTCATCAATATATTCAAGGATAACTAGTGATTCAACGACGGGTTTGTCATCGTGTAGTAGGACAGGGATCTTCTTATGAACAGGATTGGACTTGATGAGCAACTCACTCTTGTTCAATAAATCTTCTTGTATATATTCATAGTCAACTCCCTTGAGCTTCAAAGCCCATTCTACTCTGGTGCAAAATAAGCTTCCTGATGACCCTATCAACTTCACTTCTCCCATTTTTCAATGAAAAATCTATAGAATTGGCTGTGACTGATACAATTTGTTTGAATATTTTGCTTTACTCTCTAGTCTTTATATGCATTAATATAGTCTCATGACGAAGGTATATGATGGAACCATAAGTATGAAAATAAAATCTACAATATTTTTATTTCTTCCATAAATCGAAAAATCTAACACGACTCATTCAACTTGTATTTTTTAATTAGTGTTCATACTCTTTTTGGTCTATTTATCATGTTTGACTTTTGCATGTCCCTTAAAATAGTTTTACTAAAAGGATTTAAATTACCTTTGTTTAATCTTTTACTCTATTTAATCTATTGCAGTCAAGTTCCAACAATCCAACACCCAAAAAAATATATTCGTTGCATCAAAAAGGAGAAAAAAATGGCATTCCTTGCCGTTTTCCCTCTATAGTCCATTTGAAGTAGTTTATAAATTTAAGAGACTTTTTGAATGTTACGACCGAGTTTATATTTCCATCGTACCGAACACATCCAACGAATATGCGTTATTTCTGCAATTTGTGTATATATTATAGTGGACACCAAATTTATTGGACTAAATCCTAAATTCAATGCACAATGTTATACTTTGAAATTATGAGCAAAACATTAATGAAAAATGATATAACATACAGAAAATTTGTTCATAAAGAATTGTTATATCGTGGGATATGCTGAAAAATATTTTATATATATATATATATATTAGGCATCCACGATCTTTTCTGATTGGGAAGTGGACCTGTTATTATATTTTCTATTTCATTAGTCAATGTTATCTCCCAGAAGAATCAATGAAGTGAATCTTGAGCACGTTATAATAGAAATCAAAATCAATATAGCCTACTTATTTTATACTAAAAGGTAAGACTAATATCAATGGAACGCTACTTGAAAACGGCACTATAATTCAGCAAAAAGAAATAAAAGAAGAAGCTAATTTATCAACTTAAGTTTTCACTTGACAAAATAATCAAGAAAAAACTCTAGCTTATCATATCATATATATATATATATATATATATAAAAGAAAATCTTAGGCCCGCCTACGTGGCGCCATTACAAACCTGAATTCCCTTTAAATTTATTTATTTCCAAAACTAGCATTTCCCTTTCATGAAAAGTTGTGACTTTTATGAAGAGTTGTGACTTTAATGAAGAGTTGTGACTTTTATGNTATATATATATATATATTAGGCATCCACGATCTTTTCTGATTGGGAAGTGGACCTGTTATTATATTTTCTATTTCATTAGTCAATGTTATCTCCCAGAAGAATCAATGAAGTGAATCTTGAGCACGTTATAATAGAAATCAAAATCAATATAGCCTACTTATTTTATACTAAAAGGTAAGACTAATATCAATGGAACGCTACTTGAAAACGGCACTATAATTCAGCAAAAAGAAATAAAAGAAGAAGCTAATTTATCAACTTAAGTTTTCACTTGACAAAATAATCAAGAAAAAACTCTAGCTTATCATATCATATATATATATATATATATATAAAAGAAAATCTTAGGCTTGCCTACGTGGCGCCATTACAAACCTGAATTTCCTTTAAATTTATTTATTTTTAAAACTAGCCTTTGCCTTTCATGAAGAGTTGTGACTTTAATGAAGAGTTGCGACTTTTATGAAAAATTGTGACTTTTATGAAAAGTTGTGACTTTAATGAAGAGTTGTGACTTTTATAAAAGGTTGTGACTTTTATGAAAAGTTGTGACTTTAATGAAGAGTTGCGACTTTTATGAAAAGTTGCGCCTTTTATGAAAGGCTGTGACCTTTCCGAAGGATTGCAACTTTTCCAAATAGTTGTAACCTTTCCGATAAGGCACAATAAACATTTGTTCACACTATCCTTTGTTGTCTATAAATAGAGGGATTTCCTCTCATTTTAAAACAACGGAAATTCTGAACTTTTTTTTTTTCACAATTAAATATTTGTGTACTTTGCTCCTGTTGAGTGACTCACTGACACCATTGCTTATGTTACAGATCCTGATATGTATTTTTACAGTCATTAATATATGCTTATGTTATTAAGGATAAATGATACGATGAAATAATTTTCATTTTCCTTTATATTATTAATGTTTGTTACTACGTAATCTTGTATGTAAGATGATATAGTGTTTTAGTTTTAATGACTAATAGGTTTTAAGTATTATTTTATAAATTCCGTGATATTCACACATGTAATTTTACTAGTATATATATATAAAAGAGAGCCCTAGACCCGCCTACGTGGCGCCACCACAAATTAGTATCCTCTTTTAATTTATTTTATTTCGAAAACTATCCTTCCTCTTTCATGAAAAATTGTGACTTTTATGAAGAGTTGTGACTTTATGAAGAGTTGCGACTTTTATGAAAAGTTGTAACTTTTATTGTGACTTTTATGAACGGTTGTGACCTTTCCGATAATACACAATAAGCATTTGTTCACACTACCCTTTGTTGTTTATAAATAGAGAAATTTCCTCTCATTTTAAAGCAACGAAATTTTTTGAACTTCTTCTTCTTCTGGACAATAAAATATTTGTGTATTTTGCTTCTCTTGAATGACTCACTGACACCATTGTTTTTGTATCAATACACTGGTGAATAGAATCGTTCTATACCTTTAAACCTCGGGTACTAGAGGGGAATAATTTCTTTAAGGGGACATTGTGCATTCAGTGGGCTCGATTTTTTCCATTCTGTTTCATTCTGTTGTTATAGATTTTGGTATGCTTTTAACAATCATTAATTTATGCTTATATTATTAATTGATATTTTTGAGTACATGTTGTAAACTTTGTTGTTCATGTTTCTGCAAAGTTATTGTTACAAGTATTTGTTAGTATAGATTAAATAACAAACGTTAATTGAGTATTCAAGAAAGTTTACTCTACTGAATTTGTTGAAGGTACAATAAAAAATTTTTCTTATAAATCTCTAATTTCTTCATCAACAATGTCATTCATTCACATACAAGGGTGAGATTTTATGTTTTTATGAAAATCCTCTAAGAGTTAATAACTTCGCATTCCCATATTTTTTGATTTTTATGTTGTTGTTATCTATTCTTACTAAATTTTATCAGTGGATATTATGAGTACTTTAAGGATTGAAAGTTGATCGAAGTGTTAGTCAATTTTTTGAGGTATGTTATTTCAAAACCTAGGAACTTTTCTGGTTAAAATGATTTGTTATCATCATTGGATGTCTCATAGTTTACTCCTTTAATGCATGTTTTTTCTTGTTGTTTTTATTGTCTCCTTAAAATTGTATTGATTATTTTTCGTTTGGTATGTATATGATCTCACTTGGACAAAACTTTCGTCCTTTTAATGTTTTTTTTCCCCTTCTCATTAGGCTCTTCTAAATATTTTTGGTGTGAGTTATGACTATTTTCGGCAAGCTTAATTTGAAGAATATGAAACAAAACCTGCTCTAATAAAAGTAATATTTTAAGCTACAAAAGATATGTCTATTAATATAGATTTGTTGTTCTTTATGTCCCAAGTCATTGCTGAGCGTTTGAGTTATCTAGGTTAGACTCATTTTTAATTTTTTAATGTTCCAGAATATTTCTTTAACATGAGTCTAGAATCCAAAATTTTGATCTACTTGTACTTTCATAGTGCAACAATTATACATACATATTACTGAAAAAGTCGTAAAGTTGCATTGATGAGGCATCTAGAAGGGCATTCAGAGCAGCAATTTAATTAAGAATGAATTTCTAAAAGGGTCAACAATATTATTTTGCTGTTTTTTCAAATTTATTTTTCTCCTTCTATAAATTTTGTTAGAGTAACAAAGTAACAATAACGAAAAGTGGTGAACGTTTGACCTCAGACAAGTAGATTGTCTCAAAAAAATTTATTTATATTGTTGTCGTGTACATTTTTAACGGTCTTGACTTATTTATAACTAATATTGATTATCAAAAATTTTCACATAATTTTTTTCATAAGGAGTTATTCTAACCATAAAATTATCAAATTCTATATTTTACATGTACAAAAAAATAGAAAAAGTGATGGTTAATCGCTACATAAAAACATCACTCAGTTTTAACAAGACAATTATATCATCAAACATATATTATGATAAATTATGTAAAAGATAAAAATGATTAGCTATCAAGATATTTTTAATCATTCGTTATATATTTACAATTCTTGAGATATGTGATAATGTCAAATCATTTAATTTCTGTTGAAATGTTATTAAAACCTAGTAAATTTTTTTTTCTTATAACAGTCGATTATTGAAAAGGTTATTTAAAAGCTTAGAAAGATTATTTGTGCCCACGCGAAGCGCGAATACATTACCTAGTTAATATATAAAAAATATATATATAAATAATAATAAAAAGTAACATAATTTTTAAAGTCATTCTTCAAAGGGTATGCACAAATTTTAATTTTTTTGCTTTCAAAAATAAAAAAGATAAATTAAAATAAAATAATAAGACGATAAACATTGACCATTTTGGAACTTGCACCATTAGGAGGTGATAAGTATTCGGTGAGAATAATTCAAGTACCTTGGCATGCCAAATTATTGCCAAAAAATGTATTAAGCAAATGAACAGGCCCGGCTCAATGTAATTGGGGGCCTAAGCGAAATTTCAATTTGAGATCTAAAATATAAACAAATTTCGTATACATATTTATTCAAAATTTATTTTTCTTACACCATTTAGATGAAAATTATTAGTATTTAATATTATTTTTTCAGTTATTGATTTTAGGTAAGATTTTATCAACTGAACATCGAAAAACATTCTTTCAATGAGGCAATAGGAGTTGATGACTTGGTATACACCATTTTAATATGCTTGTTGTAATGTTTTTCTTTCTTTTTTTTACCCTCCCTAGGAGCTCCCACCCCTTTTGTTCCTTTGGTTACTCGAACTCGCAACCTTCGGGTTGAAAGTGAGGGGTGCTTACCATCCGAGCAACTCCCTCTCGTCTTTTTGTAATGTTTGAAACTAGAATTTTAAAAAGAAATAAAAAAGAATTTGTAATTCACTTTGTTCAACATTTTTCACTATTAATTCTTATTTTTAACAAAGTATAAAAGATGTTAAAATGAGTAAAATAATATATTTTTTTCTCATAATTAATCAATTTTTTTTATAAAATTTTAACATATAATTTATTCTTAATAATAATTTGAAGCCCCTAAAAGGCATAAGCCTTATTTTACAAAGGCAAGAGCCGTCCCTGGAAATGAAACGAGTTATATCATTAATTCGAACATACATATGTCTCCATCGCTTTGAATGCACTTGCTATGTGTTGCCTACATACATACTGAGCCGAAAATGTCGTTTCGACTGTGGCAATGATAACTACTTCTTTCATTTTCTAACCTACCCAACTAAATAGGCCCATAAATCCTCCACTCCAAAGCGGGCATTTGTGTCCACTTCATTCAAGTTAGAATTACATAATATACTCATATAACACTTACTTTTTTTGTTCAAGACATTAAAAAAATAATATATTTTCTCTAGTAAACTTTGACCACATAAATCAACATGATAGTAGAATATGTCTTATACTCATATATGAGGAGATATATCAGAAATCTAAAATAACGATATTTAATAAAAGTGTGCACTCTTTTATCATCTATATATGTTTGTACATATAAAATGATCATATAATTCAAACTTTTATTTTAAATGAAAATGCACGAACATGTACACAGCATTGTCCCACATGACCCTTTGATGTTTGTTTGTGCATTGAATTATGATACATTTGGCTGTCCACTTGATAATCACACTATAGAAAGTTGAAATTTATGCTCCACTTGCTTTTGACTATCTACTACTATTATATTATTGTGTTTGTAAAATAGGCTTTTAGGACCACCTCCGTATATCCTGTATTCTTCGTATATAGATAAATAAAAGAAATGGATTCATTCAACACAAAAAGTTTACCCTCATTGGATATGGTTTGCTAAAATAGCTACTACTCCAATAATGTACTAACATATCTAAATAGATAACATTTCGATGTTCAACAACATTAAACTTATGACTTTTTATTTTTTTTTATTTATCTTAAGTTATTGGATAAGTCAAACATATTCACATAAATTGAAGAAAAGGAAAAGGGAGGGACAAGGGTTATATATGAAGCCTTACATATCTAGTTATTAGGGAAGTAGACTGAGGAATAGCAGAAATTGCAACTGTACCTGTTGACAAGTCGAAGCAGTAACAACTCCTTTTCCTTTTTTGCTTTGGCGCAAATCCCCATATATGTCTCTTTAACATTGCTATCCTCTTTCCGTCTATATTTACTTATTCAGTATTTTAGAAATAAATTTTTATTTTTATTTATTACTTTGAATATATCAAGAAAATTATTTTTTTCTTGTTTAATCATTAGTATTTCTTAAGAGACATGCAAAGTTCAAAATAAATAAAGTAAAACAGTAAAAGGAGGGAGTATTAATTAATTCTTATCCACACAAATTGAGGAACTAACATCGACATTTCAATTCATGAGTGTTTCACTTCCCTTTCCTTGTTCCATTTTCAGACTCATGATGTTCTAACCTGAAATAATATCATCAACAATAATGTTTTTAGAAGATGAAAAAGAACCTTAACAAGAAAAAATGAAGTTCAACGCTCACTTCTCATCAGATAGTTTCACCAATACTCTTCTTCAGGTAAGAAACTGGTTCTTTAAATTATGATTATTTATGCCGTAGATTTATTATTCTTCCGCGCTAGGGTCATTTAGTAGAAGGTATTAGAAAAAATAATACATATATTAGTAGTTTTGATATATTATTTATTAATCCCTTATTTGGTTAGGGTAATATTCTTATTCTAATACACTCATAACAAATCAAACCGTCAATAAAAAATAATACTAAAATTATACACCCTACAAAAACCCCTTTTAGTATTTGTGTGTTAATGTGTTAGTGATTAGCTACAAGTAATTAATCAAGCCTGAAGAACAGATAATTTTAATTTCTTACAAGTAGAGTTAGTAATCTGAACAGAAACAAGAGACATTATTTGTTTATAATGGGTTAAAATACACAAAAAAAAAAATTTAAAAATTATACTATGATATTCCTTGATAAAAATCTTTAGCTTCTCAATAGAGAAAAAGATAGCGACGCAAGCTTTCTGTTCGCCAGTAAAATCATACTCTCTGCTTAATTTATGTGACACGTTTTATTTTTTATTTTAGTAAAGATTGTTACTTTTCTACTACGTATTAAAAATAACTTAATTTTAATAAAAACAATTTATAAAATAAAATATGTTAAATTTTTTTAACACGTTTTTTTTCTTAAATTTTATGTCAAATCAATTGGTATCACTATACAAATAGTTAGGTCATTGTTGATAGTACAAGAATTAATTATGAGTAATTAATGTAGGTTAATGATATGATGAGAAGTCATAATACGAGGTTACACCTTTCGACTATTGATTGGCTAATGGACGTGGAATTCTCCATTTGTACTAATAAGATTTGACATGTAGGGACTTACAATTCTATCTTCTCCATGTCTTTTATTTTTCCTTTTGTCGTGTTTGTATCTTTTCAAATAATAGAAACTTCAAAATCCCTAATAATAGTTTCAAATATATAAAGTATATATTACAATTCAATTTATCTATCTTCCTTTCAAAATTTTATGCAAAATATTTATGACTAGTTTTAAAAAAAATTGAAGGTAGAAAAAAGAAATTACAAGGTCGAGAATCAAACTTTCATAAACAAGGTAAATACTTAGAGTCAATCAATTAAATTACTAAAAATTTTACGTGTTCAAAACTATCACACAAGATTTAAGCATTTTAATACATAATATGCATGTTTAATTTAAAATTTTAAGATTCTAAAGTCTATACTATATTCTTAAATGATGTGTTTAGTCAAAACTAAGACACATAAAAATTAATGTAATGAAGGGAGACTTTAGAAAAAAGTTTTTAAAGATATATATCTATATATATAAAATGTGGACAGAAGTGCTCCATGAAAGAAATAATGAAGAGAAAAAAGAGGATAAAAACATAGAAAGACATATTGGTGGCCCCTTTAGGGCTTGAGGGTATGTGTGGTGCTTCATTTTTGGGGTTTTGTTTTTGTTTGTTTGTTTTGTTTAGGCTAATAGAATGTGTGATGAATAGTTCCAAATCAGTTAGCACTACCTTTTACCATTGTGGAATGGTCATAAAAGATGTGAATGGGGGACTTAAAGGTACACACCACAGGAATAACTCTTTTTTGTTCATTCATTATACAGAAAGTGACACTATTTTTGTTCTCTAATGTATCTGAGGCCTCATTTATTTGCACATAATAGATATTTTGAATGATATAAGTTTTAGAAAATTAAGAACGTCTTTTTATATTGAGAATTAAGTATTTTCTAAACAAAACTTTTACACAAATCATTAAAAGATATTTTTGTGTGAATAATTTTCACATGCACAATCATCAACCACCTAGTTAATCACATTCAACATCACAATTACCAATACATCATTGACCACTATACACAATATAGTCATTACTACTAACATTAGCTACTAATTACAATCACTACTATCACTACCACGTACCAATTGTCATTAATCACACATTACTTACAACGAACATCAATCATCACCACCACCGTTGCTACGGACCATCTTTATCATCACTAGCAAACATAATATTTATTTATTTTAATCAAATAATAATTTTATTTTTATTAAATTTTTATCTTTTTTCTTATATTTAATTTGTTTTTTTATTTGAATTGTGTATTTATTATATTTAAAAATAAATAAATTTTGTAATTTCATTGAGAAACATAATTAAACAATTAAATATATACGCTTTGTAGTCCCAAAAGATTTGACAATATATAGTCAATAAGCACTTTTAATATAAACACTTCCATATATTTATTTAAGGAATAAGGGTCTGAAAAATACCTCAACTTTGGTCGGATTTGCTGTTGTGATACTAAACTTTCATGAGGACCTATTACCTCCTTAGACTATTTAATACCGTATTATAAACATATATATTTGTCCACGTGGACATAAAAAAAATGCAAAATTATAAATAGTATGTGTCCACGTAGACACATATATACCTTTAAAATACACTATTAAATAGTTCAGGGGTAAAAAATACGATATTAAATAGTCTAGGGAGGTAATAGGTTCTTATGAAAGTTTAGTATTGCAACTACAAATTCGACCAAAGTTGNCGCTTTGTAGTCCCAAAAGATTGGACAATATATAGTCAATAAGCACTTTTAATATAAACACTTCCATATATTTATTTAAGGAATAAGGGTCTGAAAAATACCTCAACTTTGGTCGGATTTGCTGTTGTGATACTAAACTTTCATGAGGACCTATTACCTCCTTAGACTATTTAATACCGTATTATAAACATATATATTTGTCCACGTGGACATAAAAAAAATGCAAAATTATAAATAGTATGTGTCCACGTAGACACATATATACCTTTAAAATACACTATTAAATAGTTCAGAGGTAAAAAATACGATATTAAATAGTCTAGGGAGGTAATAGGTTCTTATGAAAGTTTAGTATCGCAACTACAAATTCGACCAAAGTTGAGATATTTTTCAGTCTCTTATCCCTTTATTTAATACACAAAAAAACATCTCTATAATAATATTTCATTATAGTGGTAAAATTCTCTTAAAAACATACTTTTGATATTACATTATACTCTATATCTTTCTTAACAACATTTTGTTATGACAGTAAAAAAGATATTCGGACAAATAACAATATTATTACTAGAAAGGTTTGATGGTATATTTTACTTTGCATAATAAAGTCAATACAGAATTTAATCAATATACATGTTTACTGAAATAAATAAACAAATCTTTATTAGATGCATGTTTAAAGAGCTCTTTTTGGAAAAAGTTTCGTTCCGAAAATTTCGGCCAACTTAATTTGTTTGACTACAAAGGAAAAAATAAACTGTCACACCTTACGTAGCCTGAAATTCAGCCGGCCATCTTTTGTGCTGCTTTTATGTGTTCAATTCATTTATCATATTCCGAACTCAATTAGAATACGTTTGGATTGATTTAAAAAAAATTATTTTTAAGTAAAAAATATAAAGTCAAACGTAAATTACTTTTAAGTCGAAAAATAAAAAGTAAAGGAGACTTACTTTTGATTTTTGACTTATTTCAAGTCATTTTTTACCTTGCCAGATACTTCATAACTTATTTTAAGTCATTTTTAATTTGTTTTAAGTTATTTTTTTATTTTTGTCAAACACTTTTAGAAATCAAAAATTGATTTAAAAATAGGTTTGATCAACTTTTAAGTCAATCCAAACACACCCTCTTAGTACGAGGGACAAAGAAAATAACTTATTCCAAAATAAACTTTAGAATAAGTTTATTTTTTTTTAGATAAAATTACAAAATAACTTATTTTGATATTAGTTATCGCAAGATTATAGTAATATTTTTAAATCTATTAAAGGTAAAATAACAATTTTAAAATAATTATTTTTGGAATAATTAATTTCTGATTAACTTATTCCCCAATGAAACGAGTCATTACACTTTCTTTCTGCAGTACTAATATTGTGTCATTGTTGTTGAGCGATTTGGCTTGACACCTATCATATCTAATTCACCATGCAACAAAAGAACAAAGAAAAGAAGGGAACATAGCACTTATAGTCTCCAAAAATATAAACATCCAAGACTGAAGACATTCAGTCTTCGAAAAATATTATGGAAGATATATATTTTTATAAATGATCAATTTCATATCTATCAATTATATTATTAACTAACGAAAAAAGTTTACTTTTGTCATATCTAGTTGAAATGATCCTTTTTTTTTTCACCTTATCTACAGGGAAAACTAGTTGAGGACATTAGTTAAGTTAAGAAATCAGGTACCTAATTAGCTTCTCTAAAATAAAATAATGTGATATAAACAATCTCAATAATAATAATTAGAGTGCAGATCAAGATTGAACCTGCTGAACACAGAGAATTTTGTAATTGAAAAGAATAAAGAGTACTTTCTTCGTTTCAAAATAAATGGTGTTTTTAGCTTGAACATATTGATTCTTAAAGAAACTACTCATTCGTATAAGATAAAGAGTATTTTTACTACTTACCCCTAATTAAATGCCTTGAAGACTAAGTTATTCTATAATGATGTACAATTCCATGTATTAAAACAAGAGTAATTTTATAAGAATAAAATCAATTCCTATCAAAACAAAATAAACAGGCAAAAACACCACTTATTTTGAAACAAAGGAACTACAATTTTAACCTTCTCCTTTGTAGAAGTTCAGGAAATTATTTGGTTGAGATTTTATAAAAGAAAAATAGTATTCAAAATTGATGTTGAAAAGGAGTATTTTGAAGTTAAAATTGTGTTTTTAGTCCTCTTGCTGAAATGCCTTCCAAAAAGATTATTTATTTCCCCTTATTGAAACAAGATGCATGGACATGAAAACAAAGTTCAAAGTTTTGTATGTGAAAACTTTAAATCATTTGTAAAATTTTCCATGTTGTAATGACAATATGAATTAATTCATATATAGATTATCAATTGAAATGATTATTATTAAAATTCAGTTTCATTAGTCCCTTACTGTATACCTCCAATCTTCTACACCAATAAACATTCTTATCAAAACAAATTACTTGTAATTAAGTGTTACTTATGAGACTCCTTGGAAATATATGTTTTTTCATCAGAACTTTTGGTTCTGCCACTGTGTACTGCAGTCTTGGGAATGTTCAAAATTATTACTAAAACACACAAAGACCAAGTTGAGTAACATCCATATATACTAGTGATATTCCAATTACAAAGTACTTATGAACTTTCTCACACAAAATAATGTGCCACTTCCCCTATTTATATAATGTCACATCTCTAATTTTTTTTTTATTAGAATGATGAGAAATAACACAACTAACATAATATACATCACAATAAATGTATAAAAGACTTGAGAGAAGATACAAAACATTTTGAAAATCAATTTAAGTATACCAATTATATGGGTGTGAATATATAATTATCTATTTTGAATGACATTAAATACTATCTCTAACTAGGAATGGAATAGACATAAATTGAAGATTTTTCCCTTGTTTTTAACTTTTTGATCCAAAAATATGTTGAATTCTTCTGTTCTTTTGCCTTCTTTCTTTAGTTTAGTTTTTTAACTACACTTTTATCTCTACATATCTTGAGCAATTTATAACTCTAATGATGAAGAAACACTTTACATGTGATTATAACCATAAAATTATGATTAACTAATTATCCACAGATAAAGTCTTCCAGTTTGTCACACCATATTTATGTTTGGTGTAACATGTGAATATATTAACTCCTAAACATGACATGATCTTTTAGCCCTACAAAGTTCTATCATCATATGCCATAGAACGATTGGTACCTATTTGTTTAGAGTACATATCCATCAAAAGACATGTAAAAGTTATGTTGCTTGGACTCTTCAAAAATAATCACAAATTATGTGTGTTGCATACTAAAAAATAGTCCATTTTTGGAGAATCCGATGAGATTAGACAACATTATTGGAGAGTCCAATTAACAACATAGTGTAGACATAGCATAAACTTAATCCAATCTTTAGGAAAAAATTAAGACATAGTAACTAGTTAATCTCTCAAGGCAAACAAGCTAAGTAAAAGTTTAACACTTTTGTTTAAACTATTTGTCGAGCTTCAAAGAGGATTACATAATAATCCAAATAACTAAACCAACTGTGATTACTTTAAACTACTATTCAAAGAGTATAATTAAGAGAAAGAGTAGAGGGTTAATTACAACATGAAGTATCCTTCGTTGGGTGCCTTGCAAAACCCAGGAGATTTGGATCATCTACCAACAGCTGCAAAGGCACTAAAATCACAAAATTAGTGTTAGCAGCTAGTATGTATCGTCTATCAATAGCTGCAAAGGCATAATTTAACTCACAAAATAGTGTTAGTAATTGAACAATCTAACAACACTTTCAGATCTAATCGACAAAATAGCCAAGCAAGAAATAACATCAAAAGTAGTCTTCACAATCATACAAATTCGAAAACCTATACACACAACCTAGCTTCTTCTTTCGCACAGATTTGTGTATGTATTTGAAAAAAAAAAAAAAAACGAAAGAGGGCGAAGGTGATGACAGAAGCATAGAGAGCACAAATGAAGTGAGATGCTTTTGCTGCCCAAATTGAATGAAATTAGCATATCATCATTAGTGCTCTCTATCTTCTGTCAACAATTATCACCAACCTTTCTTCCTATCAATTTCAATTATATAACCTAAAAATCAAATACAAACAAGTAAACACTTTTGGGTTTGGGGGAAGAGAAAGGGTGTTAGGGCTATATTTGGGGCTAGAAGAAATATTATATAGATAGATATTTGGGGGTTTAACCTATTGAGTTGTAGCAGTAGTGAGGGGTCTTTTTATAGGAAAAAATAGGAGCAAGGAAGTGAAGATTCAGGGAAAGGTTATTATTGGTAAATAAAGAAAAGAAAACGGTACTATCCCCATTTTGTTATAACAGTTTTTTCACGACTAGTGTTTAGGTAAAAGGACAACAACATCCACTCTTAACTTCTTAACAAACTCCACTCATATGAATTAGTAGGCGTTTGGAAATAATCGTATGTTTGAATATGTAATTTCACGCTGATTTCTTATCATGAGATAAAATCTCAAATTTTCCAAAAAGCATGATTTTGTGGTTTCCATGTTCACCTTCACCTTTCGAGTTCTTGAACATGAACTGGTTTAGAAGGTAAAAATTTTATAGTAAATTGAATTTTAAAATTAATGAGATATTGAATGAAAAATCAAAAACTAAATCATGCATTGTAGCATATTGCCGTCGCTTATTTGAGTTTGGAAATTAATTTTCTTTATTAATTGTCATATTTAAATCAATTTATATGGAAATTGATTAGTTTGGCTATATATGTGTACTCAAAAAGCATTTTGTAACTAATCGTATAAGGAATTTTGGTTTATTATTAAGAATTTTAGGTTTTTATTGGATAACAAAGATTAGAAATTTAGAAATTTATTCAAAATATTTAATAACTTGAGATTTATCGTAATAATAAGGTCAATTTTTTAAAATACTTTCTGCGATGTTTTCCTATTTGTCATGTCACTACATCAAAAATGATCTTTAGCGGCAATTAATTAACGGCAATAGCTCAGTTGCCGTTAACTATGTATTTTTAGCAGCAATTAGCACTCTTTGTATATGCCCCTAAAGTCTTTAGCAACATTGAATCTAATGCACTTAACTAATGCGGTTAAAGACTTTAGCACTCTTTATTAANATTTAAATCAATTTATATGGATATTGATTAGTTTGACTATATATGTGTACTCAAAAAGCATTTTGTAACTAATCGTATAAGGAATTTTGGTTTATTATTAAGAATTTTAGGTTTTTATTGGATAACAAAGATTAGAAATTTAGAAATTTATTCAAAATATTTAATAACTTGATTTATCGTAATAATAAGGTCAATTTTTTAAAATACTTTCTGCGATGTTTTCCTAATTGTCATGTCGCTACATCAAAAATGATTTTTAGCGGCAATTAATTAACGACAATAGCTCAATTGCCGTTAAATATGTATTTTTAGCAGCAATTAGCACTCTTTGTATATGCCCCTAAAGTCTTTAGCGACATTGAATCTAATGCACTTAACTAATGCGGTTAAAGACTTTAGCATTCTTTATTAATGTGTCTATTTATTATCGCTAAAAGTTATTTTTGTTGCAGAGTGTTGTGCTAAATTCACTCAGGAACCCTTCTTGTATGGTTTTTTGATGTAATAGATGGACCTTTGCCTCTTCTTATACATGCTACTACTATGGTGAGATGGGAAATTCCTCCCTTTACTTATCCTATTTTAAGTGATATTTTTTTAGTGTGTTTTAAAAATTAATAATAGATTCTATATTTGTATTTTTCATTTTATTCTTAATAGTAAGATGATTTACTAAAATTATTACTATTTTTTTAAAGAAAATTGAAGAAAAATTATAATAAAAACTTATTTTTATTCATAATAAGTCAATGCATGCATATCTTATATTTCAATATAAAGTCCTTATATTTAATTGTAATTAATTAACACATATTTTTTTCTTTATTAAAGCACTTAATCAAAACAACTTATATTAATTTGGTGTGACTGCCTAATTTCTTTTTGTCTTAAAATGGCCATTGATTTTTTATCACCTCATTTACCTTCACTCCATCCCCTTGAATGGAAGAAACAAGAGGTTCCCCTGTTTTTCATTGTTAATTATAAGAAGAAAAAAAGTCAACTAATTGTCTTTTTTAGCTATGGAGTTCTGATTAATTCATCAGAAAATTTTGTATTAATATTTTAAAAATATTTTTGTTATTTAATATACATTAAAATAAATAAAGAATTTTAAGTTTGGTAAAATTGAATTGTGTCCCAATTTTTCGCTTATTTTGTCCAATCTATTTCAACCCAAATAACTTTTGAACAAGTCTTAACGCAACTCAATTAACCGCTAATTTGACATTCTACATTGGGATGTCAAATGGCCGGATTATATTAAATTAAGTACGGTTAAAATGGATTGAAATAGATGAGATTAAAATAGAGCAAATAATGAGTTATAATCCAATTTGCTTAATTCTAATCAAATTTATACTTTTGTTTGTTTCTCTAATGATTTGTTTATTTACCTAATAAAATTCTTCTTTACTATAACTCTACAATAATAACAATAGCTAGCATTACCTAGTGTGGTCTGAAAAGTGGATTTGGAGAAAATAGAATATACACATTATATATCTATCTTTGTGGAGTAAAGAGAGTATTATCTAAATTAAAGACTCGGAATCAATAAATATTCTAATTAGGAAGAAAGAAGTCATTCGACTACCTAATAGTATTTGATATTGAAAAATATTGACAATTTTTTTTCATTGGTTGAAATGGCTACATATATAGCCTAAATCAACTCTAATTTCATAGTATAACAATATTTTCCGTTTGAGAATTCCTACAAGGGGAGGTAAAAAAACAAAGTGCGGCGCAGTAATAAATTAATTAGGGTAAAGTAAAATAGTGGACTGACATGAATGGAAGGATAGTATCATATTTTCCAATCATTCAAGATCTTGGTTGTTATCAGTATCTTCTGAGTTTTGATTTTAATTGGTGAGTACACTTCAAGTTGAACAATTCACCTCCCACAACTTCCTTTTCTCCTTCTAAAACAAAAAATCATTTTCTTCATTTTACATCAACTCGTGCCCCCTTCCAATTTTCCATATCTTTCAAGATTTGTCACACCTTTTCCCCTTCTTTTTTCATCATTCATGCAAGAGGCGGAGCTAGGTGGAGTTTCATGAGTTCAGATGAATCTATTAGCTTTTTTGTAGACCTTCTATTTGTACTAGAAAATTAATTAAATATATATGTATATTAGTTTGTGAACTCCTAACAAAATTGATTGACAGTTCTAAAGGAAATTTAGATTCCCCAAACTCTTTATAATGGCTCCACCCCTGATTCATGCCCTTTTTCACGGTATAACTCAACCTCAAAAAGCTAGCTTATGAAAAGAGGATTGTTCAAATCCATACTGTAATTAGCAGATCGTCTATCTATTTCCTAATCAATATGGAACTTTAACCACTCTAACACAACTAAAACGGATTATATTTTTAAAATAAAATATTATTTCCTCTATTTAATTTATTTGTCTGACATTCTTTTTTAATTTGTTTCAAATTTCATATGACGTGTATGTTTAAGATCATAAGATTAAAGGATCTTGATATGTGATACATATCTTTAGTTTAAGATTAGAAGTATACAAACAAATCGAAACAAAGGAAGTTTCTAAAAGAACTTTTATATTGTCTTAATATTAGAAATAATCATTCTATTCTATAAAGATAAGGGTAATTGTTTACGTACATACGTCTTTCCCTTCTCAAACTTCACTTATAAAATTATACTGAATATGTTATTGGAGTCTGAGTGAATTGTTTTTTGGAAAGATGAAGATAAGGTGCATAACAAATCCTGTGTAAAGATCTTTAAAGAAGGCAACAAGTTGGGTGTGGGGGGTGGGGGGTGGAGAGATGGTAGCCTGCAACAAAGCATGTGCATTCTATGGTATAGCGACCTACATTATATTAAGACTTCAACTATTCAATAATTATTCTGACATCTATACCTTTCTATCTTTTGGCAATGCATGCGTTACACTTAATGTCCTACTTATTTCCTTTATCAACTTGTTGGAGGCTTTGAGCTATATTTATCTTGGAAGCTAATGACCTTTTTTTTTCTTTCCAACAAAGTTATTCGATATCTATACTGATATAAAAGATAGCCAGATGAAACATCATGAGTATTTTAAGTAGATTATATGTAATTAGTGTATTACATACTAGGGTTATAAATTCTAAGAAACTTTTACCCCTTTTAAGTCTTGTACATAATATTTTTCATGTAAGATATTGTATGTTTAGTCACTCGGCATTCAAGGATCACGTTTGGCATAGTGGTCAATGAAGTGGTTGAGAGTAATGAGATCTCGCGAAGACAAAAACACTCGGTGAATCTTTTCATTTGTTCTGGTCTTGGTGCTCAAAGTTATTACCATTTACATGGTACATGTTCCTAGTAGGAGATGACAAGTATCCTGTGAAATCAGTTAAGGTGCGCAAAAGCTGATTCGGACAACACTGCCAGAAAAAGGAAAAAAAAGGGTATAGTCACTCAACAAGTAAAGGCTCAGCGATGTCTGCAAAGAGGCAAATAATTAAACTAGGGACAACACTGCTATAAAAATTCTCTACTCTAGGAGAGCCTAAAGTAAAATCCAAAAAAATGTATTGGTCCCTAATAAAAGTAGACGACTATTAAGATTTGTGTTTTATCTCTATGATGATCTTTTTATACTATGTAATATTTGTTTCAGATATCCCACCTAATTGATATGCTACTCGTGTTACAATTATTGTTTAATTATGTTATAAGTTTAGAACTCTTGATCATGTTTTTATATAGTCAATACTTCAAATTTTGACATGACATTTGATGTCCCAAATAGAGGAACCACTAGAAATGACCCTTTCCACATCCTACAAACTTACCATTTACAGTAACAAAAACAATGATTGTATACCTATTAACATCACAAATTTTGCAGAACTTATATAAAAATATTGCTCAAATATCTCACGAACTAGATGTCCTACGTACTATTGTATGTTTAATTATGGTGTTGTTATAAAGCACTAGAGAGTAAATTATCTATCAATGCTTATCCCTCACTTTACACATTAATAGCTCGAACTTGAAACTAATTCAACCCAAAAAAAAACTACTAATTTATAAGGAGAGATTGTAGAAACCATATAAAGAGTTCAAATTCTCCTTATCCAGTGATGTGGGACTCATTACGCTGTCTCACGTCCAAGGCTAAATATCTGGAGTAAGGGAAATTTAATATGTGGCCCAGGAGCGGCTCAATAGACTAAAAAATAAGGCAATTGTCTTAGGCCTCCAAATTTAAGGAGTTCATTTTTTAAAAAACAATAATAGATTATAAATATATTTTATGAATAATATTGAGTATTATTTGTAGAAATATAAATTTTTCATATATGAGGAATTAAAGAATTAATAGATGTTTGACAAATGTAGAATACTATGTCTCAAGAAATATTAAATGAATTGATTATAGTAAACTTCTTAATTTATTAAAATAAAATTTAAGGCCTTCATTCAAATTTTGCTTTAGGCATTCATATATTTGAGCTGCCTTTAATGGAGCCCAACATCAATAAACAATATATTATAATGAGTCTAACTCTAATACTATACAGAATAAACCTTGAACCTAATTTTTTTTTTTAAAAAAAAAACTAACTCATAAGTAAATTAAAATTAATCATGACCATATAAAGAGTTCAATTTTTTCTCACTCCACCGATATGAACTCAACAATAACCACAGAAAGCAAAGTAGTGCAAGTTGCCAAGAAACATGGAGAAGCTAAGCCAGAAATGTCAAAGCAATCATCGACACACATGTCTTATCCATCCAATTGAAGCCCATTTACATTAAAAGTAGTGATCAATATAGGGACATGTAAATGGGGCGGTGGACCGTTGATAATAAATAGTACTAATAAATATGAACGATATATCATATACTCTTTGGAAGAAAAAAAAAACTATATTCTAAATTAACGTGTCAAAACCCTACAGCTTAATTCAATCATCTTTACCCCATATAGTGGGCCATGAGAATTGATACTGATGCATAAGTATTTCCAATTTTGTCAATTTTGAACTTTGATGGGACTATATATATTAACTTTGTTGCAAAGTGGTATATAGAACAATCTTAACTACAACAAGGGTGTGAAACTTTTTCTGCCAACATCTAAAGATATCAAAAAATGGAATATATATAAAATTAAAATATGATAAAATATGGTAAAGAACAATGTATATTATCGTCTATATATAAATATCTGGACTTTTGTTGATTCTGTACATGCATATTGATAAAGAAAATTTATTGTGGACGAAAACGAAAGTTGATCTAGTTGTCGATCGATAGTTGATCTAGTTGTCGATTACTTAGTGGCTTTATATAGGATAACATTTCATGGTCCCAATGAAAAGATTCAGGATATATATTCTCCCTTTCAAAATAAGTAATGTGTTTAGTTTGGACGCATTTCTTAATGAACTAACTATTTACTTGAATACATATCTTGAAAAAAATATAGCTCTATAGCAATTTCTTATCGTGAAAAAAATTGTAGCCTAAATTATGGTGCACCTGAACGGGTGGTCTCTCCGTAAAATTAGATATTTTATGTATATATTTTATGAAATTGATATATATATATAATATTATCTTCTGACACCCATATTATAAGAAAGCTAAATATTACACTTGGTTGAAAGTTGAATTCTTAACCTAAAAGACAAGGGATCAATTCTTACTTAATATATTTTTTAGTCTCCATGAAAAATCCAATATTTATTAAATATATATTTATAAGAGATTTTAATTATTATTTATATATATATATATATAGCCAGCTCCGCCGACGATATTTGAGCATTTGGAAGGGAATTTGATTCAATTAAATTTTGGTTTAGAGAAAAATAAGGGGACGGGAAAAAAAGCCGCAATTACTGTTAGAACTTGAACTTGGAAGTGTGCTTTTATGATTTTTTTTTTTTTCATTCAGTGTTTAGAACTTCAATTAAATTTGAATCATGCATCACAAGGTTTATTATATTTGGAGGTGATGCTTTTAACATAATTTTTTCTGTACTCAAAATTCAAACTCAATATTTTTAATTAAGGATGAAATAATTTCATCACTACTCTACCCTAAGATATGTCTTTTTATTTCTACTCAAGCGTGGGGTTAGACTGCCCACTACCTATTTATTAAAATCAGTAAAAGTAATAAACATATATGTGGGATGGGGACATGTTTTTCTCCTTTGGCAAAATACTCGCGCAGTAATTTAAATAAGTTTTGTCCTTTTTTGAAGAAAAAAATTATGCAATACAATATTAGATTTTACTTGTATATGTTTTAAACAGAAGTTGTTAGAATATTTAAATACACAAGTAGTTGTTATTATTGTATATTTACTATAATAACACATAATGTTGCTGTGTTTTGAAATTTTTCATAAGTACCACCATCGTATCAACTAATTTTCTCCAAAAATAATACGTAATTTAAATATTATCAAATTCATAAATATGCTAAAAATGTTTATATATTACTGTGTTTTCGGCGTCTTACTTTTTTTTTTTTTTCCAGCTTATATTCTCAGAAAAACAAACTTTTAAATCTGTGATAGTGACATGCCATTTCTGTGACTTAATTCTCTAAAACAGTATTATATATCACCTCTTTTATAAAAGTGGTGGTTGAAAATTTGTATGCATTTTCAGTGGTCTTTCTTTATTATTCAAAATAGAAGAAGTAATCAATATCTACTGTTAGACATGTCAAACCATTATCCCTTTCTTCCCACTAACAAACCATTATTAACATTTCTTTTTTTCGCTACTGAAAAATTGCTGCTCCTTCTATTTCAAACTATGTATTATTTTTTATATGTTCTTTTATAAAAATTTATCTAAATTCTTTTGACTAATTTACTTTTCCTTTATATCTTAAGTTATAATTTCTTTGCATTAAACGTTTAGTATGTGGACTTGTGTGTAGTCTACAAAAATAGTTACTACTAAGAACAAAATAGAAAAAAGTAATTAATTTTGTATATAAAAATCACGTCATATAATTTGAAACGGAGATATAAAATTACATAATTATATTTAAGTTATCATTTATTTTAGATTATAATTTTCTCAAAATTTCCATCTTTTTAAAATTTCATATGTAATCAAACATCATCCAAATAAGCATGAGACTTGGGAAATCATTGTAGAACAATGAAAATGATACTCTTTTCATATCAATTTATCACCAATTTTATCACCAATGAATGTGGTGTTGTGAATGAGATACTATTTCCTTAATAAGATATCTCAGGAATCGACTCTGGGTATGGAAAAATCATTTGGTAGAGAGTGCTCCCCNCCCTCCCCCTCTAAATGGATCCCTATCCGGCATGAATCTAGATTAGTCGGTCTCCAATATTGATATCAGATCCCGTGAAAAAATAAGAAAATTCATTAATTCATGAAAAAACTGTTTTAAGTGGACATATTATATATCAAAAAAGAAAAGACCTTTTAAATAGATAATTTAAAATAAATTATATAATTATGTAATAATATATCTTATTACTAATAAACTAAAAATTTAAAATTAGAAATTATTTTTAAAAATATAAAAAGTAGTTGTGATGATTCTTTGAGTGCCTCGAAAAATGGTCCAACAATTGCTGTTCATTTGGCAGTGGCAGCAATTAGAGTGATTGTCCCCACAATACTGTCCAAACAGACTGCCTTTTTTGGACGAGATATTTTCTGAGTTTGATGCCATTTTTGCCTTTTTTAGGTTAAACATTAAGGATCCGTTTGGCAATAAATCTTAGTTTTCACCTTTTTCTAAATATTTTATCATAAAAAAATTAAATTCGACTTTGATGTTGTATTTTAAATAAAAATTTATACAACTTGCTTCCCACTCACTTTTTACTCGTACTTAAATACAATCAAATATGAATATTATTTTTATATATAAATTAATAAAATTTAACTTTATAATTTTAAATGAAATAAAAATATTTAAAATCTATAACCAAATCCCTGCTAATGCAAATGCAATTCATTTCACTTTGTTATTATTCTACTTTTCTCTTTCCAATTTCTCTCCAATGGTAGTAATGTTCAGATTCTCAACAATTCTCAATTGATGACTATTTATTTTTTGGTTCTCCATTGCGAAGTTAGAATTGTGTGGTCTTAAATTAAATAATGTATATTATATGTAGCAATATATTCTTTACTCGTATGATTTTAAATATGTCATGTTAAATTTTGAAATTTAAAAGTTGCAAAATTAGGAAAGTGACAAAATAATTTTTGCTAGTTATAGAAGGGATCCGATACAAAAATATACCTTTATTATTCATCATTTTGATGACAGGTTGTTTATGTAATATATATATATATATATATATACATAAACAACCTCTCATCAAAATGATGAATAATAAAGGTATATTTTTGTATATTAATATATAAAATATATACATAATTATATATACTTTTTAGATATAATACAATTATTTTGGATCGACCTCTCAGTAACTTTCCTTATATTGTGATATACTAATTCGCATAATTATTATATTAGGTTGGCGTTAGAGGTAGTTTTTAGTCATGTGGAAATTGGAAAACATATCTCACAATTCTCAAACTCCAATCTTTAAATACAGCTCAAGGGTACTGAGCTTATGAACTGGATGAGCCCAGTTTCTAAAGCCCATACATCACTACAATAAATTCGATTATCAGGGACAAATAATTTCATCATTTATAAATCATATTTCGTCACTAAAATTCTTGTGAGACGAAAAATAATTCATCACTTAGTCGTCACTAAATGTGTGTCTCTAAAAGTATACAAAGACGATTTAGTGTTTCGTCGCTAAAAGTATTATATTAACTATAAAAAGAAAAATCGTCCCCAAATGCTTAAACATTTGTGACAAATTCATTTGTCGTAAAAAGTATATTTTTTGTAGATAATAGTATGTTTTGTCACTAAAAAGGTTATTACTACCGACAAAATTATATCGTCGCTAATGACTATATTTTATATACCAAAAATTATTTTGTTATTAAATGTATTAATTAGGGACAATTTTATTATTATAAAAAAGATTAATTTTCCTATTATCCTCCCCCCACCCCCATCTCAAATTTATTTTAAACTCCTCCCTATGAGCTCCCACATCATGCTTTCTTGGGGATTTGAACTCACAACCTCAAGGTTGGAAATAAGGAGTGCTTACCATCAGATCAACTCTATCTTGTCTCTCATTTTTAATTTATTTTCTATTTCATTCACTTCTTTCAAATTTAACTTTTGTAGATATAATATATTATATGATTATTTATACACATACACAAGTGCATGAAATTTACCACCCACAATTCATTCAAATGTAGATTATATTTTAATTAAATTGTATATTTTTTAACATATCTTTAAATATATTCAGTATGATTCTGTTATTTTATTCAGTTATTTTTATAAAGTTTAAAAATTATATCGTACAATTATAAATTTAAATAAAATTAAACTTTCGATTTTATTTAAAAAATTGAATAATCGGTTCAATTCGGTCAGTAAATCAATTGTTTTGTAAAAAAAAAAACATTGATACCCATAACTATAGATAGTACTTCATCATAATATATTTGAAATCCTAGGTTGTTCGTTTCTTTCATTTGTGCTTTCATTTTTTTAGTTTATTTTGAGTTTACACTGATGGAAAAATTAATAGAAATTCATGAAATATATCGCACATTTGCAAAGTCTAAGTTTGTAAGTCGATGTTATCTCTGTATAATTGATCTACGTGCATTTGTGGAATTACTATTAAATAACTACATATTTTTAGACAGAACCAAATAGATCGACTTAGTCTATGCAGTTTACCAATCACAAATCAATAGACACGCACAAAATTAGCACCAAGACTTGAGAATTATTTTTTCTATCGTCTTTATCGATGAAAGTGTATCAAATAAAAAAACAAAAGTGTTAAACCAACAAATATTAGTGATCTAGCGGCAGAATCGTACCCCACTCTCGATACTTATAACCTGGATTGTATTTTTGAAATGATGCATAATTGTGCAATTTAAGAAAATTCATGAATTGAACTTTTTCATTTTTACAAAATGGATCGAATTCGTTGGTTTTAATATTTTTCCTCGCCAATTAACGAAAGGACTCTGTTATTTCTTATGAAGCACTTATATTATTCTTTTTGTAAGTTGTCACGAATAATTGTAGGAAAAAAAAACTGTATTTAGCTATGAATTTTTTTCGTAGCAAATAGTTGAATTATTCACTACAAATTTTAAGTCGTCGCTATTTAACACCTTACATATTTTGTGACAATTTTTTTGTTGTCACTGAATCATAGATTGTTTAGAGACAATAAAATCTTTGTCACCAATTATTTATACTATTAGTGACGAAAATAAATATCATAATTAAAGTTAAATTCTTATAGCTAAAACTTATAATAGTTAACTACGAATTCTAATTTGTCGATATTGTAACAACATATTTTTTTAGATGAAATTTTTTTGGGTAAAAAAATCAATAAATTTTAAGACAAAATAATTTGTCATGAATTAGATACATTATTAGTGACGAAATAATGTGTCACCGATAACTTTAAATTCGTGACTAACTCTACTTAACAAATGGCGCCAATTAATTTTTTCGTGGGAAACTTTAGTAGTTGAAACTTTGCTACGATTTTTTTGTTTCGTCACTAAAAGTATGTGTCTCGTATATTTACGCACGAAAAGTAAATTTTGTCACTAAAAGAGAACAATTAGTGACAAATTTGATATCGTAGCTAATAATTTTGTAGCTATATATCATATTTGTTGTAGTGCATATAGGTGTTCAATAGGTACAAATCTTAGTTGAGGTGTCTAAGTGAATTATGCGGACAACTTTAAGGGGCCGCATATGACTTAAGCCTAAAATTTATATATAGAACTGACATTAATCTCTATTCTATCCTATTTTTCGGAAACATCATTTCATGCGATGTATTGAGACGTACACGATGAATAAGACGTACGTGATATATTGCGACATTAATGATGTATCTGAAATCAAAATGCAATGTATCGAGACATTAAGGGAGGCATCCGAAATTGAGACGCACGTTTTGTGATGTACCCGGATTTCATCAAATTTAAGGTATTTTTGTAATTTGGAAAAGAGTAGAGATATAATGTAATTAGTTCTTAACACTATGAGATATGTGTAAAACTCCCTATGTTTAACTCCATATTTTGTTTGGTAACTTAAGCTTACAAATAATGACATTTGTAGCCAATTTCTCTTCTAAAATACACACTTAGCATAATATTTTTGCCCCTAAAATCACTCTATATTAGGCATACACTTCAGAAAGAATAGTAACGTAATAATAAGAAGCAGAATCCAAAGTTAGATCACTTTCTTATATGTTATATTTATACATTGTATACATTGGGTGATATACATACATCAGACACATTTAGTTAAACTAAAAAATTGTTGGGTGTATAAAGAAATATAATGTCCTGTATTTGTAACATGTATATGTATTTAGAGTTGGATTACTGTATGTATGTGCTACACTGTATATATTCTTATCATTTGTATACATAACTTTCATCGACAACGACTCTTCAAAATACGTATATCTAAAAGTTTGTCTAGTCCTTCATAGTGAATATATACAAATGTATATCTATAACTAAATGTCATGTATAATTTGATGTATATATGTTAATTCACTAGATATGCATCAGAATATATATACACACTCATTTATTTAATAAAAGCATGAAAATACTATAAATCATATTTTTTTATATTTACCTATATGGCTATATCTGACTGAGTTGGATAAAGTCTTCGAATGTATCGCCCAGACCCGGAGGGAATCAACATATATTCCAAGCTTCTTTCTTAAGCGACTATAGTACTGAAAAATGTTTTTTTTTTTTTTATATTTATGTCCTCCAACTTTGGGTGTGCACAAGTAGACACTTAAACTTGAATAAAGTTGAACAAAGAGACACATGAGTCCTATGTGGCAGGACACAAATTGTCATGTAGGATGCCACGTAGGACGTGTGTGTTTATTTGTTCAACTTTATACAAGTTTAAGTGTCTACTTGTCCACATCCAAAATTGGAGGGCATAAATATAAAATGCGGTCAAGTTAAAGGGCACATTTATGTATTATGCCTATTTGTTAATATACCAGATGATTAGAAGAGCTAGCACGAACTTGTTTTGCCAAATCCAATATATGTCAAATCCTAGGCATAGTGAACCAGCATCAGCCACCAGCTGCGGCTGCAATGACGCGGCGGAGTTTACGTGTACATTATGCTTATTATGTGTGTGTTGTCCATTGTCTATCTTTTGTTATTGTGTTAAGACACCATACAAGATTGTGAAGCATGTCAAATGTGAAGTTTGTCGTTGTGGATCGGGGAAGAAAATTCTGCCAGAATACTCTTCTGTTTCAGACATGGATATAATCGATTCTCCGAATAAGCTTGCACGTCGTCGTCATAGCAAGAAGAAGATCAAGAAATTGCTTATGTTCAAGAATTGAATGTTGATATTTTTGATGAAAAAAAATTGTTGTCTTATTGATATGAATACCTTAAATTATTGTTGCATTGATTTTTTATTTTTTTTTGAAGTAGCAATATAATGAATTAGAACAAATTATGATTGGAAAGATTTGAATTTGATGGTGAAATGGTTGAATTTCTTTTGGTATTATATTTGATATGAATTTGATTAGATCCGGTCACTTTATTATGTTGGAATTAATTATCAAAAAGTTTAAGAATATTGGTAGATCAATTTTGTTATAAAGTTTAGAAAATATATATATAAAGGATTTTTAATAGGGGAAAAATGATTTGTCAAGAATGGGATTCGAACCCATGCCCTTTCGGACCAGTACCTGAAACTGGCGCCTTAGACCAACTCGGCCATCTTGACATTATTGTTATATTTATACCATATAATAATATAAACGCTTTTATGTATTGATTCTTATGAAAAAAATCTATTTTTCTTAAATATTTTGATTTTTGAAATATGCTAATATTTTGACTGAGTGGATATCTCCCTATTTCATGCTGAAGCTTTGCCACAATTAAGTGTTAATATATATACGAGACGATATGTTAATAACAAAAATATTAGCAATCTGAAAATATAATGGGGAGTAATTTCAAATTAATTCCGTTAAAAAGAAGGTAAATTTGGACGTATTCTAGCTTTATTCAAAATGATATAAATACAAAATTGATTATGGTGATTACTTAAAACCCATATACTAGAAGTGAAAAACATTTTTAGTTCTCTTATATTAGAATTTATTAGATAGGAAACGGCACTTTTAGTCCCTGTGTTAAGGCTATATTCTTATTTTAGTCCTTGTGTTATCTACCTTAGCACTATTAACCTTCAATTATATCAAGTGAGTGATTTTAATCCCTCAACTAACAGATCCAAAAAATTAACAGAGAGTTCACTGCTAAAAGGGGCAATTTGGGTATTTAAAAGTTATTGCTTGAGAGATAGAAAACTTTTTAAAAAATTCCCTGCATAACCTAGTTCTACACAACGAAGAAGTCTCGATCTATTTGGTGTGGATGTGCCATGGAATTGCATTCTAAAAGTTGGTTGCAATCCACTCCATCAATTACCTTATAGTAGCTCCAAGCCTCCTATATATCCAGATGGAGCTCTAAAAGATAGGGACGATCACTGCAAAAAGTCACTTTGGCAGATGACAAATAAAAAGTTATTGTAGAAAGGTAACAAGCAAATGTTTTCTTGCTCAATTGGATATGTTGTAAAAATCTGCTTGCAAGTGGTTCAAATCCACTCTCTGCCAATGCTTTGGCAGTCAATTACACAAATGTAAGATTATGAAATTCATTAGTAATAATTTTTTAAGGCTTGTTTTAAACTGCAAGTCTCAATCAAATGATTAAAACGAAAAAATAGCTTTGAAAACTACACATATATCTTGCCATTTGGACATGGAAAGTAGTGATCGGGAGATCAATTCATTTAGTGGATTAAAAAGGGATGATAAATTTACTTTCTTTGAATTATTTTAGTAACTTAGAAATGGCCAAAAGTTGCAGCAATATAATTGAACAGCATGCTTCAATAAAAAAAAATCTTCATTTATGAATAGAAAAACCTAGCTCAAAATTATGAAAAATCGAGAAGAGACAACGAGAGTTAAATAAATAAGAGCAGCAACATACCAAGAATCACAAATACATTGTTAATGTTTCAGTAGATCCAGGTGAATTTTGTCCAAATGTAGCTTAGATGACTTCAAGTTCGTCGAACAAAGAGAGAAATCTTATGCCTATATGGTGCGTTTTGTTCAGATGTAGCTCAAATGAGCTATCGTTCGTCGGTGTGAGGGAGTGAGGGTCAATGCCTATCAAGTTAGTTTTTTTGAAAATGTGCTCAGATCGATGAGCTTGTTCTTCAAGATAGAGACAGGGAAGACTTGAGCTTGTTCTTTAAAGAGAGAGAATTAAAATGAAATACCCAAATTGTCCCTTTTATCAGTGAACTTTCTGTTGATTTTTTTGGATCTGGTAGTTTAAGGATTAAAATCACTCACTTGATAGAATTGAAGGTTAATAGTGCTAAGTTAGATAGCACAAGGACTAAAATAAGAATATAGCCTTAACACAGGGATTAAAAGTGCCGTTTTCCCTATTAGATAAGAAAAATCAGCAGATTAAAGTCAAGATATATGACGTCAACATGGAACTAATTTAGGCAATTACGAAGGTTAAAATTCATTGATAATATAAAAATTCATTACATAATTATTTACTTGAACTTTAATTTGTTATTAAACATCCTGTGGAATCTCCCCCTGGAGATGTTAAAAGTATGAGGTGCACCTTTTCCCTAGTTGACAAATCTATTGGCATTTGATGGCATAGGCCTACCACTCAAGGGTTCCTATAGTGGGTTGGTATAAGTAACAAAAGTTGGGTTTTTCTTACTTGGCTAATGCCCTTATTATATTGTGCCACCACCACCAAGATGTTGTTCACACTTGTCTTGATACTGTCCAAAAAATATATTTTAGCGATTATTAACACTCTTTATAAATGTTTCTAAAGTCAATAGCAAAATTGAATTCAATAACAATTAACTAATAGCGGTAAATGTTTTAGCACTCTTTGTTAGAGTAATATATATACTTATTATGCTAAAAGTTATTTTTGTTATAGTATGATAAAGTTTGATAGAAGCATGGTATAGTAACTTAAAAGTTGATGTAGGATTATCATATACTCAATTTGACTCATTGCTATGATGGCAATGATTTTGATGCTTGGAAAATCACACCTGAGAAGAATGAATCAATGATTTCAATCGTTAATTAATCTCTATGTTGATAAATTAATTTTACCTATTGATCTAAATTTTATATAGTTTTTGAATGTTTAAACTTTTATTTTAAGAAATATGCTAAATGTATTTAGCTTTGAGAATTAATTGGATTGATTTTTAAAAAGTAAAATATGACAAATATTTTTGAATCACAGAGTAGAACTAAATCCATGTGAGAGAAAGTAAAGAAATAAATAGAAATTTTCATTTTCTACTGTTTAACACTTCAATTTATGGTGAAAGATTACCAATAACATGTTATGAAATTAATTAATTAATGGAAACATTGATGCAAGAATATTGTGTACTAATAATTGCAATTATCATAACCGAAAGCAGGTTGCGCGTGGCGCATTTTTTAATAATTGCAATAATTAGAAAAGGCTTATATATATTATACTTTTTAAAGTAAATTATTTATTAGTAAATCTGTATGACGCAAAAATCGTCCCATATACGGTTTGGCTCCACCCCAGCAGTAAGAATACGGCATAATATTCAGTCTTTTTTGGTGTAAATATTTGTAGCGGTAAATTGAACATTCGTGTGAGATTAGTCTTCTCTTCTGAAATGATTGAATTCAATAGCTTTTGATCTATACTTGTATTTATTTTATTATATATGCAACAATCAATTTCAAAATTCAGTTACTACCTGATGTCGCTATTTTAGAATTTAAAACTCATAAAGTTTAAATACTAGCTCCGCCCTTTTGAATATGCATAGATAGAAAGTAGGTAATAAGCAGGGCAATATTTGGAGAAGCACCATGGTTGCACGCGTGTGTTGGTTGAAGCTGAGAATGAACCAGTGACTTTGGTTTTTGGATTTGGTGGGACACCATAATCTTAGTAATCATATATAGTTTGAGGTAATTAAACATCATGCTCAACTACTTCAACCAAAGCTTTTTCTTAAATACTCAAACGTATACCATTGAGTCGATCGAATATCTTTCAGAAACAATCTCTCTACTAACACACCATCCTCTCCAGACCCGACTTGTGGAATTACACTGTGTATGTTGTTGTGGTTGTTATACCAATACCTCCTCTATAAATTGAGCCAATGCTAAACCAACTGCAACTCATCCCAAATGTGCTCCATCAACGAACTCTTTCTCATTTACTAAGCAAACACTTGAGAATGAAGAGAGAATCAAAACTTGTGCTTGTGACAATGCTAGTGCTGATGCTTCTTGCTGAATCACACATCTCACTTGCTGCAACATGTAGCCCAGTTCAGCTGAGCCCTTGCCTAGGTGCTATCAGATCCTCATCACCACCATCTAAACTCTGCTGCAGCAAGATTAAGCAACAAAAGCCTTGTCTTTGCCAATACCTCAAGAACCCAACTCTTAAGAAGTATGTCAACTCTCCTGGTGCCAAGAAAGTCGCTCGCTCTTGCGGCGTTCCATACCCCAGGTGTTAGAAAAAAAACACTAAAATGATCATATACTATATATATTTCATGAATTAATTATCTATCAGCATTATATCTGTTTTATCTACTTTCTGCCAATTTTAGTACTCTCTGTGACTGACTCTGTTTGCACAAGTTTTATACTAGGTGTTCTACTACTATTTACATAAATAAAGTACTAAAAGTAGTACTAGTATTTATCTTATCTTGTCCCTGTAATCTTGGCTGCGATTTACTTGGAATGCAGATGTATTGAATATTACTAAGTTGAAAAACTTTTTAAATAGTACTCATATAGTATTCGATCATTGGATTGACAATGAGAATTATAATATCGGCATCGTGTTAGAAATTAAACGTAACATATATACTACTGAAAAAAACTAGGAACACATCATATTGGACTTGACTTCCAACTTTTTTTCTGCAAATTATACATATGAGCACTTTGAGATACCTAAAACCCATGTACATTAGGGGACTGGCGGCGTGCAGATCAACAAATCTCTCTGATCTCTGCTTGCCAATAGTCTATTCTTGTTCAAATTAAGGCCTCTTGGGCTAAAATGTGTAGTTAAATTGTCAGTTGCAGGTATCAATATCTTATATGCAAACAATGAGCCATATATGTATGTCAATCAACTATACCTTTACTACATTGGGCCTGTTTCTCTTTTAATTTAGGTTGATGCTCGATTCTTCCGAATAAAGATACAACAACATACCCATTGAAATCCCACAAAGTTAGGTTTGAAAAGGGTAGAATGTACGCAGACTTACTACTACCTCGTGGAGATAGACAAGTTGTTTCTGAAAGACCCTTAATTCAGGTAAGCAACTCTCATCTTGATACTTTGTAAAATGCACAAAGCCCAAATGCTCGAATATAAACTTCAAAACTACACATCAAGGTTTACACGTAACACATTAATTAATCTAAATAATTTTCAAAGGTTCCTTCAAAGGGGACTCAGTAGATGATTTGATAACGTGTCAACTATAAAACGGTAACTTACACATTCTTCAAAAGTGGAAGACTGGGACGAACTATAACTAATAGTATTGGTCGATGATGATTGTCACATATGTCAGTAATCATTAGTATAAATAATTATTGTGTTTATCAAAGATCTTTCCTTAAATTTTATTTAAATTTATAACCTTAGCCTCATATGCGATTTACGATGTTAAACAAACAATACTTCCCTCCCCTTTTGAATGAGAAACAAACCCCTTCGATCCAAAAGAATTGAAATCACTTAAATTTACAAAATGACATTACTCACCCTTGTTTATATAGACAATAAAAATAAATATTGTTGCCATACATGTTCACAAGAGTGGTGACGTTACGTTGAGTTTATCTTATAATATTCCCAGTGACTTAATTTACGACTGACACATATGAAATGAATGCAGTGTAGCATATATCACAAATATATTAAAGTATATTGTTCTTTTTGGTATCACATGACAACTGAAAAACTAACAAGTAAAAGTGATATGAAAATTTATTTTCAACATACAAACCGATCTGAACAAGTAAAAATTAAAATTTAGAAATGAAATATGATCGTATCAACTTATATTAATTATCTTATTAAGACTATGACTATCACTAAACAATTTCCAAAAAGAAACTGGAATTAATCAAACTTGATAATAAGAATTACAATAAAGGTTACTCCTTTACTTTATTATCAATCAAACTTGGAACGAAATGTTGATCAACTAAATAAGAAAAGTGAATGTAATATTTAAAATCAATCTGCCTTTTAATTTTTGACATTAATCTGTAGGTGAGAGGTAAATGAAATTGCTATGTTACAACATCAGATGCCTTTTTGGTGGTATTTGTATAAAATGAAATTACACCAATATATGTGAACATCTATTTTTAATATAATAAATAAATAAATAAATAAAATAGGCACATAAGCATAAGAGGAAAGCATTTTCATGGTTCATTTCTTACCACTGACACTAGAGGTGTACAAGTCAAATCACAAAGTCAAACTGAATCGATAAATCAAATCAAATAGAAAAAAAAATGATTTGTGGTTTGGTTTGGTTGGCCGGTTTGGCGGTTGAAAAAAAAACCGACCACTCTTTGTTTGATTTGATATTAAAAGAAAAAAAAGTCAAACAGAACCCAAACCAAACCGACATAATATATATATAATTTTGTTTTATTTATAGATAAAAAATATTATTTATAATCTACTTTGTTAATATATTTTTAGTAAGTTTATAGTTTTCAATGTTTATATATTTTATTTCAAATTTGGGCTTGGAAAATTTTGTAAATATTTTATTTATATATATAATTTTATTTTATTTATAGATAAAAAATATTATTTATAATTTACTTTGTTAATATACTTTTAGTTAGTTTATAGTTTTCAATGTTTATATATTTTATTTCAAATTTGGGCTTGTAAAATTTGTAAATATTTTATTTAGTATTTAGATCTGAAGTTACAATTATATTGTTATAGGTTTTCAAATTCAAAGTTAACAATTTACATAGAAAATATTTTGTTTTGTATTCAGTTTGCATGTAGCCTTTAATCTTATTAATTTAACATAATGAACGTTGATATTTCAAAAAAAATATTTTGTACTCTTGTGAATTTTACCGTCTTTTCAAAAATTTCTATTCATTTAACATTTTTTAAGTTTAGCTTATCACACATGTAAGTGAAAATATATTTGATCTCTTTTTCAAACACCGTATAGTTATAAAAAATGGAAAAAACCCGAAAGAATCGACTAAAGACGAAACCGAAATAACCGAATTTATGGTTTGATTTGGTTTTTAGATTTAATAAATCGACATAATTGGTTTAGTTTTTTTTTTTTAATGAAAAATCAAACCAAACCGACCTATGTACACCCCTAACTGGCACTGAGTCATCAATCAATTTTGATAGAAATTTACAAGTTAATAACTTAATATACATATATATTTATTTAATTTTTCTAGTAAAAATATAAAATTTATGGAAAAATTATTGTATTCATCCGAACCATGAACTGCACCGAGCTCCGCCCTGCACACAAGAATATTTAATTTCTTGATCAACAGCTCGGACAAATTTAGAAGCAAACCGCATGTGCCTAGTGAACTACCCAATTGTTTTTTTCTAACATTTTTATTATTATTATAAGGAATAAACTACAGAGTATTTTAGATTTGATCAACTGGGAGAGATAGTAGTGATAAATAAGTAATAAGGGCAATGCATTAATCTCACATAAAATGTTTTGATATTTTCGACCTCACATAAAATGTATACTTCCCTATTCTATGTAGTACAAATACAAAAGTAAGGTTGACTTACACACATTTCCCTTTTTTGGGTTATTATTTAGATTTTATCCTTATTTTTAAAAGGTTTACAAATATACCTTTAATTTAGTAAGAATTACTATGTTTTATATTTGGGTCTATCACTCTTCTATGTTTACTTATATATTTCTCAATTTTATTTGATAAAATATTATTGTCCATTTGTAATAACTTACCATAAGAATATTCAGTTTGCTTAAAGAAAATTTTTAAGTAGATGTCTAAAAAGGTCCTTAAATGCCAAATGGTAAGAGATTTTTTCTTTTTCTTAAAAAAATAATTATTTACTAAATAACTATTTCATAAAAGGACAATTGCTAAAAATTTCGCCAAAAATAATAAGTGTTACGGTGGAATAAATGAAATCTCTACGCCTAACAAGAGATTTTAGTTTCAAATCTTAAAAAATGAAAAGCAATTCTTGTAAAGAGTATTTCTTTAATAGGTTTTTATGTTAGTGAATCTTAGATTAAATGACCAAAAATAAAAAAAGATCATGACATGTTATTTAAATTTTTTTGTGTCTATGTAAACATAAATTTAAAAGGAAAAAGACATAAATTCACTTCCGAACTTGTTTCGAAAAGTCAGTTATACGCTTAAACTAATATGGTGACCTATTACACATCTCTGCTACTAAATAGTAAGTTTTGGATGAGTAATGGTGTGTAATACGTCATCAATGGTGATTGGGGGAAAATGCATAAATCCCATTAATAAATACAAAATATTAGCTCAATGATCCAAGGCATTCAAAATGTACCATGACATCCGAGATTTGATTCTTAAGAACTGCATCTTTTTTTACATCTACTTTAATCTTACCTTAATTTATTATTTAATCATATATAAATTAATATATACATCGTCTAGTAATCAATAAAATAGGGCTATATACGTATCAAATTTAAATTTCAATAGAAATAAAACACATGTAATATCTATTATATATTTAACTTTGATAGATTATTTTGATAGGTAAGTTACTCGAACATCAGGATTATAAAAAATAAAAATAAAAATAAAATGAAATGATACATAAAATTAGAGGATAAAAAATACTAGTAGTAGTTTCAAAATTAATCTCGCCGGCGGTAACTCTAAAATTCCCAAAATGGAGCAATATAAAACCTGAACCGTAAGTACTTGTCATGTTTTGTTGTTGTTTTTTCTTTTCATAGGATATTCCGAGTAATAAGTCAAAACGCTGTCACCAAAATTCTTCTTCTCCTCTCTCTCTCTCTCTCTCTTTCTTGATCCAGAAATTTTTCACCCATTTCGTTGTTTTAAACAATTAACCATTTATCTGCCACTAAAATCAACAACATTTTGAGGTAATACCCATTCCCATTTTCTCGAATTCTTGATTCTTATATATTGTGTTATGAATTCTCAGTTGTTTTTATTTTCAAGATTCATTTTTTATGCGCCTCTTACTGTTTGATTATATAAATTCTTAGGATTCTGATTCAAAAACGGTTTTTCCCCATTATATAGTGTTTTTTTTTAATAATGTTGAATCTTTTTCACCTAATGGGTTGGTAAATTTGAAGTTTGTTGTGTATATTAACATCAAGAATGAAATGGGGCAAAGGGATTAACCATTTTCTTGATGCTATTGAAGCTAAGGGATCAAATTTAATGGTTAATGGTGTTTCTTTTAAAAAAAATTGTAGTGAGCATAGAAAGTGGGGCCAGAGATGTCTGGAAATGAATCACCAGAATTAGGGCAGGCTGATGCTGATCGATCAGTTAGGCAAGTTTGTGCAAATGGGATTTGCATGCAAACAAATGTTGTTGAAGCAAAGCTTGATGAGGGAAACATTCAAGAGGCTGAATCTGCATTGCGTGAAGGTTTGTCCCTCAATTTTGAGGTGAGTGGTTGCCAAAGTTTATGTTTGTTCTTTGCATTCCTATTGAATTTTCATTTATGCAGCTATGAAGCTTAGAGCTTATACAAACTCATAGTGATAAGTAAAGAAGTAAAAGTTAGGATAGAATGCTCTCTTTTATTAAATTCATGATTGCCGGCAGAATTCTTTTTTTGGTGGCTTAAATACTTGAAGGAATCCATTGATGATGAGTTTGAGATTCTATCACTTTAATCCTTTGGCTTCAAATGACAGATTCTTGAAAATACCCATATATCTGGTCCTGTCTGTTCTCATATGTTGTATGATTTCCATCTATTATAGGCATAATGCATTACTAAAAGTTTCTGTGAGTTGTGAGCTTTCTGATCTGTTGTCTTGTAGTGATGCTTTTATATTTCTGGTGAAAGTTTATGTTCAACAACTATGCTGTATTATAGGATTTACAAACTTCAATTGAATAAGCTGAACTGGTATTGGTTTCTAGTCTAGAAAAAGAAACCAAGGAAGTGGAGTAAACCTTCTTTTGTTTTGACAGGATTTTATGTATGTTTATACTTTGGATTTTGGTTTAATTTGCATGTAAATTCGAACACTAGTCAATGAATGTATTTTATCTTATTTCCCTGAAAGCTCTTTAAGTTGTAATAGTTTTTAAATGTCTGTTTCTTCTTCCTTTATCAGTTTATCCCTTCCGCTCTTGATTTTCATCAACATAAACTTAAACATCTGAAGGTATGTGTTTGCTGATGGATTATAATTTTGATCGCAGGAAGCACGAGCTCTTCTTGGAAGATTGGAATATCAAAGAGGAAATGTGGAAGGTGCTCTTAGGGTGTTTGATGGTATTGATCTCCAAGCAGCCATACAAAGGATGCAGCCTTCTGTTACTGAGAAACAACCTTCTAAAAAGGGCCGCACTAAAAGCATTGAGTCTGTGCCAGGTGTCTCACAGCATGCTGCTGGTCTGGTCCTTGAGGCCATATATTTGAAAGCGAAGTCCCTGCAAAAGCTTGGGAAACTGACTGGTAGAAGGCACTTTCAATAGTTTTTATAAAGTAATGAAAAATTTGGTATTTCTTTGATTTGATCATTTACAGATGTTTCTTTAATTGGGAATTTGTAGATGCTGCTCGTGAATGTCTAAGTGTGCTTGATGCCGTAGAGAAGATATTCGATAGTGGCATACCTGATGTACTGGTGGAGAATAAGCTGCAAGAAACTGTGAGCCATGCTGTTGAGCTCCTTCCAGAGCTATGGAAGCAAGCTGGTTCCTATTCTGAAGCAATGTCTGCCTATCGTCGTGCCCTCTTAAGCCAATGGAATCTCGATAATGACTGCTGTGCCAGGATTCAAAAAGCTTTTGCTGTGTTTCTGCTTTATAGTGGGGTTGAGGTTTGCCCACCAAGCTTAGCTGTGCAAATTGACGGTTCTTATGTACCTAGGAACAATTTAGAAGAAGCAATACTGCTGTTAATGATTCTGATGAGAAAAGTTTACCTTGGTAAGATCAAATGGGACCCTTCAGTTTTAGAGCACCTTACATTTGCTCTGTCTGTATGCGGCCAAACCTCTGTTTTAGCTAAGCAACTTGAAGAAGTAATGCCAGGGGTACTTAACCGGATTGATCGTTGGCGATCTTTAGCACTTTGTTATTTTGCGGCTGGACAGAACAAAAATGCCTTAAGTCTGCTGCGGAAGTCTCTGCATAAACATGAAGAGCCAGATGACGTTCTCTCATTGGTGTTGGCTTCTAAAATTTGTTCTGAGGATGTCTTTCTTGCAGCTGAGGGAGTGAAGTATGCACAGAGGGCGATAACTAATGCAGAGGGTTCAAATGAACACTTGAAAGGTGTTGGTCTCCGCATGTTAGGTCTTTGTTTGGGCAAGCAGGCGAAAGTTGCAACCTCCGACTTTGAGAGATCACAACTTCAATCTGAGGCTCTAAAATCTTTAGATGGTGCAATGGCTTTAGAGCATGAAAATTCAGATTTGATGTTTGAGTTAGGCGTTCAATATGCAGAGCACCGTAATCTGGATGCAGCTTTGCAATATGCGAGAAAGTATGTTGATGCAACAGGAGGATCTACTCTAAGAGGTTGGAGACTGCTTGCTTTAGTTCTTTCTGCTCAACATCGCTATTCGGAGGCTGAAGTAGTTACTGATGCGGCTTTTGATGAGACTACAAAGTGGGATCAAGGACCTTTGCTAAGAATGAAAGCTAAGCTTAAAACATCCCAGTCACGGTACATCGACGCTGTTGAACCTTATCGTCATCTCCTTTCATTGGTTCAAGCTCAAAGAAAATCTTTTGGACCATTCAGAAATGCGCCTCAGGTTAGATTGTATATCTAGTTACTTTAGTGGAAACATATGTGTCTTAGATTTTCCTTTTCACTTCCCACCTCTTTGTGCCCCTAGTTGTCTGCTTTGGAACTGAGAACTGGGATAGAAGTAACCACTTCTCAATGAGATTCCGATTGTGAATTCAATAGCTTCAACTTCAAAACCAATTCTTGACTCCACCTCCACTCCTCCAGTCTCCCCAAAATTAAAGAACTCATTAAAGCATTTACTTGGTCCTGACTTTCTTGTTAGCCAGAACCCAGAAGCAGCACAATTCTGTCATACAAAAAAAAGTTATCACCAAATCAATAAAATCTTTTCAAACCAAAGATTGTCTCCTCCCTTCTATGCCATATGTGACCACTAGCTGCCACCCACTACTGGTTTCTCCATTGGGATTACTTTCACTCGGCACTAGAAGTGTTTCATCAGTATGACAACCTTGAAAAGTCATTAATGACCACAGTTACCAACAACACTGGCTCGTAAGTCATATTCCAGTTTCAGCCACCTTAGCAGACATCATCAGAACCATTAACAGAGGGTTAAAATCCATGAAAAACCAGTACTGAGACCATCTTCCAATGCTAAACTTGTCTAATGGTTGTCATCGTATCCACTATGATCTTTTCCACCATGACATGATTTTCTCATGAACATCCTTTAGCTTTTCTTGGCGTAAAGACTAATTGTTTTTTTGCGATCCAACATCATTACACACTAGAATCCACCGTCTCTTGTTAGATTAACATGCTACAGATAGATGAGTGTTACCATTTACCATTAAATTGGTTGAACATTTGTAAATTATGACTTTGATGTTCATGTCTGCAGTAAAAAGGTCGTTGTATTTGGGTCTATTAAGGTGCATGTTGGTACTGTGGTTTGAGACTTTTGAGTGATTTTTTTGTAATGAGTGGTGGAAAGGGAAAAAGGAGGGGTGAATGGAACTAATGTATGAAAGAATGAATGGGCTCGTCTGCCCAATTCCTTGCTTTATAGATACTATGTATTTCAGTACACTTAATTTCAGTTCCATCATGATTTCCTTATGTTATCAAAAAATGAGATTGAATATGTGCAGATTCCTTTCTAATATTTATTCTAATGGTCTTACAAATGAAGAGAAAAATACATATTCCAGTATAAAACCCGTTTATGTTTGCCTGTCGTAATTCTGTAACCCACTTTGGTGCCTTACCACTGAAAACTTTTTAGCTTCAATCGTGAAACAACAGAATATGCTTTGCCATTCATACAATGCTTCTAGTTCTGACTTCATTGAATTATTTTCTTTTTGTATTTGTCTATTACAGGTGGAGGAAGATAAGGTAAATGAATATGAAGTTTGGCATGGACTGGCAGACTTGTACTCTAGCCTTTCACATTTTAAGGATGCAGAGACATGTTTGGAGAAAGCTAGAGGTCTTATCGAGTACTCAGCAGACACTTTGTATACAGAAGGCAAGATTATTAACTTAACTCACAATGACTGATCCAACTTTTGTTTTTTAAAAAAAATTATTGACTTTCTTCCCTTGTTTTCTTTACTCGATATTAAATTTAGAGTAAGTAAGAGTAGGTGAGTTGCAACTAAAGACTGAAAACAGTGGTTGTTTACAGGACTTGGAAAATTACCTCATCAATGCAAATCTGCTCATCTTTGGTGGGTTCAGATAAAGTATAGAATTGCTCGTATACATTTGAATTAAAATGTAGCTTTTTCTTTCTTTGCACCTTATATGATCTGGGAGATAACCTGTTAGACTGGGAACTTCAGACTTCCATATGTTTTTAAGACTATGTTTCTTGTGAGATACAGAGATCTACATAACATTAGATTCCTTATTTAGTCATGGAAAGTAGTGTAAATATTTATATAATTGTATTTTTAGTTATAGTAGTAGTAATAGCAGGAGGGTTCAGATAGTGCATGGTGCTTCTCTACTTTGTACCTTGTGAAGTTCGAGCATGTTTGTCTTCCTCCTCCTTTAGCATCTGCGTCCCATCAATGTTTTTGTAGCTGGTATCTGGAATTTTCTGAATTACTAGTTTTGATGCACACTTGATCCTAATACAAGAGTTCCAAAGAGATATAAAATCTTAAGGGTTTGAAACACAGGAAAGATTATAGGTACTTTTACATTTAGTTCTTCTGCCTTTTTTGGGAAGCAAAGATTCATATAGGTTGATACCAACTAACTAGTAAATAGGATTAAGGCTTAGTCGTGTTTGTACACTTACACTAGGTCTGTTATTTACCAAAGTAGTCAAAATTTAAAAACCCAAAGAAAGTGCAAAGCTTAATTAAAGTGTGGGCTTTAGCAAAGAAAACCGCCAATGAAGAATAAATTAAAAAATGGAAATGTAATGCAAGAAAAATTAACTATAGACACAAACAACAATTGACAAAAGATATGTTGTTTCTTCCTTAAAGACAGAAAGTATTGGTGAAGGTGCACTTGCGTTACCGTCTTGACGCCTGTACTAAAGCAACAATTATCGAGTTGAAGTGCACAAAGGGCCTTTACCAAGCTATTAACAAAACCGGTATTTATAAGAAGTCTTTTTAGTTTGTTTAAAGATTTAATATGTCCACAAAAATGTAGAGAATCTCTACTTAGCAAACCTTTTATAGTATTGGAATGAGATAAATATTGAGAATTCAGTTAACCGACCCCACTATTTTGGAATTTAGACAGTTGTTATATATAGTTGTGTTGATTCTTCTTTCTTGGGAAAGGGTGTAGAACTTCACAAACTATGGTATCAATGAAGTTGCTGAAAATTTGAGTAAATGTTGCTATAAGCAAAATCTTAATTAGTTTTCTTTTAAAGACTGAACCTGGTGTATGGCATCCATATTCCATTGTGCCATCAAAGTTTTGCAAAGAGTAAGAATCCGCTGGAACTGAAGTTTGAAAACAAGGAGGGTGAAGAAACTTTTGTTTTTAATAGACTTTTTAGCTTACTTGTAGTTGTGTTTCTCATTTCTAGGAAAATGATGACAATTTTTCTGGTTTTCAGACGTCATTGTCAGCAAAGAGCTGACATTTAAAAGAGAGCTAATTTCGCCAAACAAATTCCTCTGTATTGTGGTTATGGTGGATAGATTGTAACTATTGGACCAGTAGTCTAGTACTGATAAAAAATTACCTACATAAGAGGTGTGATAGCGCTGCTTGCATGTACAATAGTTTTTGTCATTGAAACCTAAGAGCTTCCTTCTTAATGGGAGAGAATAAGATAAGTAGGATATTACTTCTGCTGATTTTTCTATGTCAATCTGTTTCAGGAATGATGTTTGAAAGACAGGGAGAAAATGACAAAGCGTTGTCTGCTTATATTAATGCACTATTAGTAGAGCCTAATCATGTGCAGTGTAAGATCTTGCTTGGTTCTTTATTGACTAAAATGAACCCGGGGATGTTGCCATTGGCAAAAGCATTACTCTCAGATGCATTGAGGATTGAACCTACCAATCGTGTAGCTTGGTACCACTTGGGATTGGTTCATAGAGACGATGGACGGGTAGCTGATGCTGCTGATTGTTTCCAGGCAGCTTCCATGCTTGAAGAGTCCGATCCCATCGAAAAGTTTAGTTCCATCCTTTGAAGTTTTCCAGCCATCTACAAGTCAAATCTTATTCTTTTATTCTTTATTTATACAGGATTTGGGCACAATGTCCAAAATTATGCTTAGATGACTTATTTGGTAGGTTTTTTTGGAATATTTTCTTGTTCAGTGTTTTAAGAATTGTAGATTAATTGTACTATATACCTTCATTTTCACTTTCATGGGAAATAGAACAATTTGTCCAATTGGGATGTGATCATTCATATGCATCAACAAAGGTCTTAACAGTTTCATTTTAGGCACATTCTTGCTCTAGTGAAAACTGTATTTACACAGCCACGCCCCCCCCCCCCCCCCCCCCCCCTACAGGAATTCAACCTTTTCAGGGTTGAAGGTGTTAGAGAGCTACTAAAAATAATCTGGATCTGCTNNCCCCCCCCCCCTACAGGAATTCAACCTTTTCAGGGTCGTCGTTGAGGTTAACAATTCAGTCCTCTATGGTTGAACTTTCCTCTGTGTACATGATTCTGCTGAAACCATTTATCAACAATTGTCCATATAGTGGGTTTCCCAGTCAACTAAGCAGATTTATGTTACTTAAAGTTGCATTGTAATGGAGTACTTTAAGCGTTGTGCTCAAAACTGTAAAACTTACTGGATTGACTTATTGTTTCTTGTATGATGTACATTTTAATCAAAATCCATTTCCTACACCAATTGCATATTTCACAATTGTTTGCATCCATCCTTAAGTCCTGTCATTCCCTCCGCACTCTGCACAAAAGAAACTAAATTTTCGTTTGATATATTGCTATTCTAGTCGAGGAATCGTCAAGAACTAAGGTCATTTGATTTAGCAGAAAACAAAACTGGAATCGTTCCATGATAGGGTATCTCAAATTCTCAATAGAGTACAATGTAATTTGAGAAGAAGAGAATATGTATTAACCAATTTCTGATGGCACTGTTCCTTAAGAGGAAGACAAAAGTAGAAAAGGAAACTCAGAGAGGCATACTCAGGAGATAGTACTATGATAAAGTTGAACCTTCATGTGTGTTCAACCTTCAAAAATTGTTTGATTGATTCACTTAAGGACATCTGGAAAGTAATAGTTGTTTGTTCCTGAACAAGAAAACCAACATTACCAATACAATCTCACAAGATGGGTCTAGGAATAATGCAACCTTACCCCTACCTTGTGAACATGGTAAATGGGTTGCATACAATAGGCATTATAGTGGACTGTAAACCAAGTAGGCATCCTTTTGACAGGGGCTGGAATATATTTATCACAAGGGATACCAGTATATAGTGCGAACAACACAACTAACAATATCTTTTGTTCTGCCTTTGCTGATCTTGCAATCAGTAATCAGACAAAAAACTTTCACCAGGAACACAAGTTTGATGATCTTTTTGGTAACAAATAACCAGAATGGGTTGATAAATCAATCTTGTGCAGACATCTCAAAAGCAAACACCAAATAGACATTGACAGTTACCTAAATAGAGGAGGGGGAGGGAGCGAAAGAGAGAGAGAAAATGAAACCAAGTTTCAATAAACAAACTCGAAATCTATGACATAGCAACATGGTTTTAACTTAAAATTGATAGGAATTTCACACAGTTCCCTGCATTCTAAAACAAAATGTAACTGCCAAAATTTCAAAGGAGGAACCGCTAATGTGTAGTTTCACATCAAATAGACGAGGACATGCATTACATTAACTTAAGCCTCAGTGATGGGGTACTCAAACACCACATCTTTGCCTGAAAGCTTTCTGTAAACTGCTGAAAAGGTCTCCAACTTATACTCTGTGTTGTTTCGTTCCTTGGGGTCCAAGTACACCTATACCCAAAAAAGAAATAAGAAACAAGTCAGGAAAACAAGAATAGAGCTTGCTGCACTTTTAAAGGTAAAGATAACACAAGTTCTCACTTTAAAATGATATAATAAAGAAATCCACACAGTTATTAGTTCTGACATTTGTGAAAAATGTACAAGCAGTACTATTATTTCACCCTAAAGACTATTCCACTTGATTGCAGCAGTAAACATTTAAGCAGGAAGATACAGAGAACTATGGTGCATCACAACGTTACCTTCATTATCTTGGAGCCATCAACGCGATACCTAGTACGCTTCCCAACAATCTCCGCAGGGACAACCAAGTCCTCCAATATGGCATCATGAACAGATGTAAGAGTTCTGGTGCGGGGTCGTTGAGCAGCTGAACCTCTCTTAGGAGGTCTCACTATCCTCCTGGTGGCAATAAAGATCACATCCTACAAAAATCAAAATTTAATCAAAGGCAAGGAAGTCCCCACACTACATGGTAAAACAAAACAAGAATAGTTACCCCAACAAATTAATGCAAATACAATGTAACATTTAAAGCTTCAGAATAGGAAACATTTGCCCTCATTGTTTTCCTAACAAAGGGGAGGCCATCTAATCAAATATTTACTCTATTAAGTACTACATATTAAAACATTGAACAGGTAATTGGGGCCTACAAGCAATGCAAATAATATACAGTAAATATGAACAAGGCCTGGAATATTTTTGCCATGATTACATGACCAGCTGAATACGATTAGGAAGGTTGGGCTCCATTAAGACTATTTAGAAAATTATGATGCTATTATCAGAATAGCACCACAGATATAATTCAAAAAAGGAGGGGAAGCAAGAAATAGAAAAATATGTCAATACCACTATAGGACTAAACCAAAGTATGTGAATTCCAAAATACCAATACCAAAAGGTAATCTCAATTAGCCAAATTACAACTCAGGAAAACATTGTAGAAACCAAAAGTGCAGCGCCTTGAAGGAATCAATTCTTAAACTAATAATGAGAATTATGAAGAATGATTCTATTAGAGAACACCACAAACTTCAATAACCATGGATGAACTAATATAGTATGCATTTCAGATTAAATGATCGATACCAAATTCTTCGGAAATTCTCTAAGGCAATGTTAAAGACAAATTACAGAAACAATGTAATAGCTACCTTGCCACTGAATTTCTTCTCCAACTCCCTAACAAGGCGAACATGAACCTTGCGGAAAGCTTTCCTCAGTCTGTAGGGAACATGGATAACAACAGCCTTCCTGTTTCCTGACACATCAATTTGACTGCAATAGCCATGACACAGAGGTAGTTATTACAATGTGCGAAACACATACTACCTACAATACAGAATCGAAGCCATTAAATACAGTAAAACATAGAATACAGCACACATACGTTGCTGAATTGATGTATAGGTCCTTCAATTCACTTTTCAGCTCTTGGTTGGTGTTTTCCAAATCAAAGAAAGCCTGTTCAGAAACAATTTAATGCCTTCCTTTAAACATTTATCCAATGAACTATTCAGGTTTTAAATAACAAATGCCATCAAGTAAGAACAAAACATAACCTGTGCAACAGACACTTCAAACTCAGAAGGTTCAGCATCTTTATCTTTGTGAATCTTTTGCTTCGACGTGTACATCTTCACAGATCTGTTCACTGAACCAATCAAAACAGAAACTAAGGACAAGTCCAAATAAATAGCGTCAGCAAAAGACGGTCCAAATAAGCAAAGATTCACTTTTTCTGAATATACAACTCAACACAGCAAATATTTTTTTCTTAGTTCTACTATAAAACGGTATATCAATCATTCATAATCTACGTCTCAATTCCAAATAAATTGGTCCAGCTATATAAATCCTCATTTCAACCACATTTAATATCAACACAATGGTCTTTCCATTAAAAAAAAAAATCAACCCAATCGATAATCTCAAAAGGGGTTGAGGAAAAACGTCATCTTTCTTCGAAATCAACAAAAAAACCTCCCTTAATTTCATCTATTTCATGCTTTTACAAATAATCAATAACACAAAGCTAAAGAAATAGAACTAATCATTTTCTTCAAGCTAAGAGAAATAATGCTAAAAGATTGAATTTTGGCGTAAAACCTGAAGAGAAGAAAGTACCTGCTAGTGAGAGGCAACTACAGAGCTGGTGTTTGTGTGAGAGCCAAAAGCTTTGTTTGCGGAAGTAAGAAGAAAAGCTTTAGGGTTTTGAGGAGTATAAAAGATGAGGCAGTTGTACATTTTATAATGGGCTGGATTTAGTTGATTGAATAACGGCCCATTGGGTTTAAGAACTTGTGAAATGGTTACAATTTGCATGAATAGCCAGTTTTACATATGTTAAAAGTTTTAATATCATCATTTAAATTTTAGTCACTGTTTTAACAATTGTCAAGGGTGATGAGTGGAACTGATAGAAGTGTAATGTATGTGAAGAGATGATTAGTTTTATTGGCAGGATTAATTTTCAACAAAAATTGGAACCATTTTAAGTAATGAAGGTTTGGAATGCATACTTTTTTTGAAATAGAATAATTTAAGAGAATATTCAATTTTTAAACAAAATTAACATTGTGTCTAATTCACACAAGACAACGACAATTACAAGAAGTACGCATTTTAATCAATGATTGTCAACCATAAAGCAATTTCTTATCATCAATTATCTCTAAATCTATCGTTAAAGTTATGTTAATTTTAGACACTTATGTTATGTCTAGAGTTGAATTGACTTTGACAAGCAAAACGTCATATTCGGATATATGAAGTTTAAAAGTTTAACTTGTGAATTTCAACTTCAATCATGCGGGCATGTTTGAAGTGATTAATTAATTCTAATGCGACTTAGCATTACTGTTGAATATTTTGTAATTTTCAGTCATGTCTTGCATAACGTGTTCTTGGTTGATCCAATTTTCCCCATTGTAACTTGTAAATTTAGACGATTTGATATCATTGGTAATCTAAATGTATCATTAAAAATCATGTCAAGAATATATTTTTTTTCACTCGATATTTGCATTAAATTATATATTATGTACCATTGTGCATATCTATTGAGTTCAAGAAATCTTATATAACAAGCAACTAATATATTGAAATTTTGAAATATTCACCTTAAATCAAATAGAGAAAAAAAAATAGTAGAAGAAATGATACATATGTGACTACGAGAAAAAAGGAAAATTTAAACGCTAGAAGGAGGGGTTGAACCTCCGACCTTGTGGTTAACAGCCACACGCTCTAACCAACTGAGCTATTCCAGCATTGGCGTTATCATAATGAGGAAAGAATTACTTGTAGTTTATTAAGCCATTAGTTACAAAGGTTTCTATTTTGCTTATGCTTTCCTTTGATGAGGGGCAAATTGCTTGGTTTTGTGGTGTGTACTACTTATTCCTGTTATGAAAATAAAAATGACAGCTTCAACTTGACTCGAGATCAATATTTCTTACCACTTGCACTAATAGTCGCAATATTTTTTCACGATTGGGTTGGTGTGAGTGTATTACTTGTCTAGCCTGCATTTTGTGCGCATATCTCAATTTCCAATCTATATATATTATAAAGCTATATAAAAGAAAAGTGATGTGGTACCTCTCTTTGTCCAAGGATTCTATTTATCTTTTTTCTCATTTTTTTTATTTTTTATTTTATAATTATTATTGTACAAAAATGAATGTGTCAATTACTACTCCACTTATTCATATTATTTAATATAAAAACTTAATTGTCTTTATTTCCATTACTCCCATGACTTTTGATAATCATAAGTACTCTTAATTCATATTCACAGAGTCATATTGATGATATCTTTTGGTATTTCATATTATGTCCTATAAATAGAGGAATTAGAAATTTTTGATACAAATGAAATGATCAAATTTATATGTATAGTTGAGCTTAGGGATTAACTAGGCGAAACTTGCTCATCTTTTTTACCAAGAATCACAAATTTTATTGTAACTTAATAAAATAGCATTTTATAGCTTATATATTGCTTTCAGCTTTTTTACTTATATGAAATTTAATTGTTTTCTAGCATGTGTCTTTTTTTGATTGGGAAATATCATCTTCTCCATGATATTTGATAAACTGATCGAAGTTCAATCTGGCAATTTAGTGAGAAAATTTAAACAAGGTCCCACAAGAGTATTGGCGGAAAGGTATAATTATTTTTCTTTTTTATTTACATGCAAGTCGTATTTTTTATTACTTGAATTTTATTGTAAGAAATTGACAAGAGTTTTAAGTAATGCAAATTTTATATCAAAAGCTCAGTGTCAAATTGCTAAGTCGTTTTAAGTTTTTTTAAACGTTAAACTTAATGGTCTTTATTTTTATTACTCCCATAACTTTTTTATTATGATAACCTCTAAAATAATTAACAGTCATATTAATGATATTATTTGGTATTCTGGATTATATTGTAATCCTATAAATAGAGATATTATAAGCTTTTGTTAAAATGCACACATTGACATTTTAAGTTGTCATGTTTTTAGTGTTTATTGTGTTGATACTTTGATTCTTAAAAAATTATATTAAGACAATTGAATGGTGATTGCTGCTCATGGAAGTGTTTATTATGTTGATTCTTTTCTTACTATTTTTTTTTTCATCTTCTTATTATCAAAATAAAATAAAATAAAGGAGAACCATAACCACCCTTTACCTAAATGGAAGAAGCCCAAAAGTTGATAACTGGTCTGTCACGTCTTACTATGCATTAAACATCTCTGTAATAAATAATAATTAAATGAAATAAAAAAGTTACAAACAACCTATATATGTATATAAAAAATAAGTTAAGAAAAATGATTATTTGAGTAGGAAAATCAGAATGGTAGTAATACATTTGGAGGAATCAAATATGTCAATCAAGTGATGAAAAAGTTTTTGTATCTATTTCACTCAAAGTTTGCAAAGGGCTATGAAGTTCTTATGTAAATTAACAAGTATATTATCTTTATGTTTTTTTTTTCCATTTCGCTTGATATTATTTTCATTTTTTAAATTTATTATTATGTAACTTTTCTCTTTAATTAGGTGATGGATGTTTACATTCATACTCTTATTTGAATAGGGCGAAACGTCGCGGTGACTCGAAAAATAATCAATTAATTTAATGTTAAAAGAATTTTAAGAATAAACGAATTTTAAAGGAGTCGCTACCTAATTTTAGGAAAAACTAGGAAACCATTAAGTGATCTACGAAACCAAGATTCTAGGTAAGGGGTTTTCAAGTTATTTCGAAGGGAAGGTGTTAGACATCCTTCGAAATCCACAACTGTGGATCCCGACTGAATTCATTTTTTTCAAATTGAGGAGGAGATAAAAAACAATATACAACTATAATAAACATGCAATATACACAAGCAATAAAGTAAACAAATAGTATGAGAAAGGACCTAATGTTTGCCTATCGTTAACAATATACATAATAATTGAATCAAATAATAACTTTATTCGAATGGCTTCATTGAGAAGCGACTCCGGGTACCTGTAAAGACACTTAGTAAATATATATGAATAAAATAAAATAAATGAATCAAATAATAACTTAAAAATAAAAATTCGTCTTATTAACATGGGAGGCCTTGGAAATCGACGATAATTTCTTCATCGGCCAATTTTAACAAATAAAATATAAACATAAACTAAATTTCCGTCTTTTAACATGTGAAGGCCTCAAAAATCAACGGAGAGTTTTTTTCATTGGCTAATTTTCACATAGTAACATTTTTCTTTTCAAACACAAAGTAACACAGAGCTAATAGTGATATACAATAACGTGGTCAGTGACCAAATGATGACCACCTAACAACATAATTCATTCATATTCTTATATCTAACCAAATCAACAATCCAAACATGAAATAAAAATAAGCCAACAACAAACCAACAAACACGTAGTTAAAATACTTGATAAAATCTCTTGGAGGAGATAAATCCAAGCAGAAAAACGCCCTAACATTATGAACAAAATCAAATCAACCAAACAAGTATATAACAAATTTAGGAATTAAAATATCAAATGACAATAATGCTAAAAAAAACAAACTAGGGCAGTTATAAGTATTAATCATAATTTAGAATAACATTAAATCAACAAACAAAAACAAAGAGTTTATCATGAATTAGATGTGAAAATTAAATAACACTAGAGCTAAATGAACTTAATAATAGATTTATTGGATAATCAACTTGATCACCGGATAAAAAAAATACTCATACCAAATAACTCTACTATAAAGATACGATAATATAATAAAGCTAAATAAATGAGAGGGAAAGCAATTGTCTTAAAAAAATCACCCACGAATCATAAAGATAATCTTAATAGAAAATGATAATAAAAAATAAAGAAAGAAACAGTAAACCGAATAGCGAACCTCGCCGGAAATAGAGTTGTTGGTCTCATTTTGTTGGTTGTTGTTTCGCCGGAGCTCGTGGTCTTGTTGAAATCTGGTTCATGACTGTGGGCTTCTCCCGAGTTCATCGGAAACGGCGAAGGGGCGTTTGGATTTGGTGGCAGCTGGTTGTGTTGTTGTTTGTATGGTTTGGTGGCGTTTCAGGTGGTTGTGTTGTTGTTTGTATGGTTAGGTGGTGTTTCAGGTGGTTGTGGGTCTGGTCTGGTTTCGCTGGAAATGAGGTATTGTTGGCTGTTTCCGATCGGAGACCGGGTGGGGTTTTGAGGTTGTTTGTGTTGGGTTTCTCAGAGGTTGTTTGGCTGTTGTTTTTGGTCTATTTCAGTGGGGTTTTGGATTGGGGTTTCGCCGGGGACGAGGGTGGTTTTGGGACTGGTGGCTATGAGAGCATATAGGATGAGAGAAAGATTAGGTTTCTATCTGAAATTGTTTCTCTCGATGTCCAAAATATTATCAACCACTTTGATCTAATGAATAAGTCATTGTTTATATAGAAAATAAAAAATTACATATAGTACAATATCATTCTTTTAAAATTATGCGCCAAAATCACTAGCCTTTAAAAATATTTGTGCATAAAATCTTATCCATATTCGAATGAATTTCTAAACTGTGCAAATTATCAAAATTAATATTAACAAATGTAACAAATAAAATGATTATTAAAAAGTATAATGAACGTAGCTAATGACATGTAAAAAATGCAATTTATCAGAACTAATGATTTAATCGAAATGAATAAATATTTGAACGTAGTCAACTGGTTGTGACAAAAAAAGTAATGTAATTAAAATTAACTGATAAAAAAAATCCTAAATTTTGACAAATAAAGATAGTTATCGATAAACTTATTTAAAATTATAAAAAATGTATTTTAAACTATTAAATAAATAAAAATTAAAAGTTACGAATTTTGAAAATATTAGGCCAAAATTGAGTGCCAACAATGGACGAGTATACTATATAATTTCTAACGAATACTTTATGGTTTACGGTGCATTATATTTTATATTGATAAATTCAACCTCATTTTTTGGTTTTTCTTTTCTTTGAATGCATGCATATGATATATCTCTCTAATATATAGTGTAATTCGTTTGTATTGTGTTCAGCTTTAATTAAAACGTTATGATAAAATAACCAATTAGTTTTTTTTTTTAAAAAGTTTATATGAAGATCACAGAAAAATGAGTATTAGTGACGGAAATAATAATTATTTGAATTAATTTATATTAAGTGTTTTTATACTAAATAACTTTTAAGCACTTTTGAAGTGTTTAGGTAAATTTAAAAAGTACTTGGAAGAACTTGATTTTAAGCTAAAGTGATAAAAATAAGTCAAAAACCATAAATTAAAAAAATTTAACTTATTACTTTTGACTTGTAAGTCAAAACATAAAAATCAATCCAAACGAGCATTATTTCCACCTCGTTTTAAAAAAATATGCAATAATCTTAACTGCATTATGTCTTCTTTTGTTCTTTTTTGGTGTCAAACGAAGTCAATTTGCACATACACTTTAAAAAAAAATTAGTTTAACAGAATGTAAAATACTTAACCTTTTAACCATATATGCAATGAATTATGATGGTTTTTTTAAAAAAAAATCAATAGCGAAGCACAATATGATCCGCTTCATATAATTTATATGAAAGATCAAACTCAAATAAAGTAATAATATTTTTATATCATTTCTCAAAATAAAAGAAAATGTTGAATGTATATATACAACTAAATATCTAATAAAAATGTTGTTAACATATTTGAATACTTTAGAACTGCACAATTGTGAAGAGAATTCGAATACGTGATCATTATCAAAAATTTAATTAAATTTATTTATCAATTGAGTTTTTTTTTTTATCGATATTTTTAAAAAAAAATTATTTCAAAAAATTTATAAGATTTTAATTGACCACGCTAAACACGAATTAGTTAACTACTAATACAATATAAGCAGATCTTACGTAGAATTAAATAGCAAACTGGGACATTGCATTAACAAGAAATAAATAGAATTTGCACCGTACATCATAATCAAAGAGAATAAAGTAACCTTTCCTCTTATTGATAACATAAAAGCAAATGAAGCTAGCTATACAAACGATATCTCATTATTGAAACAAAATTCTAGACTCTTCCGCAAAGAACAAAAAAAACAATTTTTTTGTTTCTTAACTAAAAAAATAGGAATAAATAATTGGAAAATTAAATCAGAAAATTCTCAAAAAGAAAAATCAAAAATCTGGAAGCTCTTTAATACTTTCTGATGAGGATGAAGAAAAGGAGTTTCTCATACTAGGCATAAAAAATAAAGAATCGGTATAGTTACAAAATTGCTGATCTGAGAAAAAATAATCAGACGAATTAGTAATTGGATTAGGATAAAAAGGTGCAAAATTATTATCAAAAAAACTTGGAGAATCACTAATATTATTAATATTATTATTGTAATTATAATTACTAAAATCACTATTAGTATCTTTATAATCATTAATATTAGGTAGATCAAAAATTGGAGGAGGTGGAACATAACAAGAAGCTGATGAATTATCTCCTATACAAGAGCTTCCGTTATTTTCATTATTTTCATCCGTGACAACCGAATCATTGTCATCATTCACCAATAAATCATATTTCTCACTAATATTAGTATTAATATTTGTCATATTAGTACGCTGATAATTATTTTCTTCATCACCAAGTCGGAGATCTCCAAAACAGCTTTCAGCACCCGATATAGGATCTTGATCGTGATCCATTTCCTCGTTTATTGGGTCGGGTTTAGGATGATATTGAGGCATAGGCATTGATTGGGGCGGATGATGAGAATGCGAAGAGACCTCTTCAGGAGAAAGACCAGTGAGTTTTTGGACCAATGCCTTGAAATCACGCGGATGCGTGTGGATGACTTTTGGAGAATGAGTGTAGATGATAACCGGTTGACGTTGTTGTTGATGATGAGGGATGAAGGTCGTTGAGGTAGTGGCCGCGACCGCCGCGTTGTATAACGAGGACGATGAGGAAGAAGATGGTAATGAATTTGATAATTTTTTGATGTGATGAGAGGCTTTATTGATCTTCAAAGGAGAAGATATGTTATTGTTATTATTACTGTTGTTGTTGTTGCTCATGACCATGGCATCATTGGTGTTTGAATGATGATAGAATTGTGCATGGTTCATGATTGATTAAACACAACTAAGTGGATTTTTGTGGTGAATTTATAAAAGAAAATTGAGTAATTAGTTGATTGAGTTGGAATATACAATCTATAATAGTGTGAGTTTAGTTATAAAAAAAAGTGATAAAAAGTATAAATCTGAGAGCTTAGCGGAAAACAGTTACGTAAATTATTTTGTGTAAAGAATTGCTTATTCATAGGCAAGGAAAATGCATCACGTTAAGTGTGAAACAAGGCTCTAATTTTCCCGACAAAAATGAGAAATAAATTTTCTAACTGATTTGTATGTTGTACTTTATCTTTTTATAACAGTTTTTTAAACTGATAACATCAAGAATTATCTTTTACAACAACATAGTAAAATTATCCATTTATTACTTTTTTTTGGGTGATATAATTATTAATAATCTTAACAGAAATAGAAATATCTCCAAAATTACCATTGATAATAGATTTAAAGATTATGATAAAATATTTTAATATTATATAAAATATTATATGAATATATATTTCATTATAAAAAGTTTTTTCTTCGTTATATAAAGTGTATTAAGTTTAGATTTTGATAATTTTTGTGTTTATAACTACTAAATATTATTTAAATCTCAAATGTGTGATTAAGTTTAGATTTGGAACCAATAACATTGTTGTTGAGAGACTCGACTATAAAAGCGTATGGTTTAAAATTCATGTTTTATATTTTATTTTTTATCAAATGTATTTTCAGTAATCTTCATTTATTTTTCACTCTAATGTCTCAAATTAGTTATATTTTAAGAAAAAACTAGTAATATCACTGTCTCTCGATGAATAAGCATTGGAAGATTTTTATTTTCTAAATAAGTTTTTCCTAGAACAATATAGTGTTAGTTACATTGTGTTCGGCAACAAATTAATTGAAATATGCTTGAAACGTTAGCAAGTTCATTTACACAAATATAAATTGAGCGTGTTTTGAAAATAAGATTTATATCTATAACTATAGCCTAATACTGATTATTTTAGAAGAGTTTGCCCACTTTTATCACAAATTTTCAGTATTTATCCAATTTTAAAATATCTATTTAGTAAGTAATTATCTTTTGCAACTTATGAATTTTAGTTACACTGCGAGCTAACTTGAATAAAAGATACATATATAATAGAGATTGAGAATTTTTCCCAACAGAAATGTAATTTTTTTCTATTACAAAAGGTCACTCCGTTATTGAGAACCAGCCTATATTAATAAAAAGTTACTCCCAAATATTAGAGTCCAATTTGTATGATTGTTCAGGCTGAGGTTGAAGAGAATTGAACGCCAAAGAGGAAGAAGGCGGCTCCAGTAGATTAAAATTACCCATAGTATCTTGTGATTGAATATTATATGGGTAATCGAGTGTATTAATAATTGTGGTAGATGGATCAATATCCCTTTGTTGATAATTATAGTTACCCCTGAATTGTAATGCCCTAAAAAGCAAAGAATTTACTGATGGAAGAGCATCCAAGTTCACGATATTCATATTTCCCTGATTGGTGTAATTTTGTAGAGAAAATATATCACCTTCAATTGATGGAGGGGCGGGAACGTTGAAATTTGGTTGGTGATATTCTACAAATTCTTTGGCTAATGTGTAAGTGTCACAAGGAGATTCTACTTGATCAGATTGTTGGGATGATGATGTTGCATTTGATTTTTTTACACTTGACTTTTTGTGAAACAACCTACAAACTACCCATTCCTCCTGAAAACAAAAAAATTGTTAATGTTCTGACGAATTTGTAAATGAGCTTACCATCATATTAATTAATTAAGACGACAACATTGGTATGACATATCTATAGCATTTTACATGATTTAATAAAAGAAAAATGAAAAATATATTTGAAAAAAGGTTTAGGTATTTGAACATGCAATTTAATTGTTAAAAAGCTGAAAGTTGTGAGTGACAAACATTATATCACTTGAAATTAAATATTTTGTTCAAACTAATTTTTTTAATTTCAAATTCCCTAATTGAAGTTGACATAGAAATGATAAATTAAATTGTAAAACAAACATCAATTTGAAAAACAAATAATATTTCAAGTTGAGATTAAAGAAACAAGATACAATACAAAACTTGTCGCTTAAAAAAATGTGCTCATTTCCTTTCATTTTGTCTTATATTAATTGAGTATCTAAAATATATTGAAAATTTTGGAATGTTATAGTACTCTTAATCTAAAGGAATGTATTGCACGTTTTAATCGATTAAAATACATAAATTGGAGAGCATAAACTAGTAATCAATTGCCATTTAATCGGTTAAAATACGCTAATAATGCATTTACAAATTCATTTTTTTTTTCTAAAATGTAGTACTAATAGAATAGAATTGCTAATTACCTTAGGAGGTTTGAATCCAAGGTTGGATTCTAGCCTATATTCATGCATAACCCAATTGGTTTTTTCACCCTTAGGAGCTCTTCCTTTGTAGAAAACAAGTGTTTTCTTCATCCCAACAAGCTCAACTCCACCGCGAAAAATCTCTTTATCTTTGCCCGTTGTTTTCCAGTAGCCAGCTTCTGTAGCTCTGTTTGTGCGAAGACCCGTTGGATACTTTCGATCTTTTTGGCTAAAGAAGTACCATTCTTTTTCTCCCATTGAGGCTTTGGCTGTAATATAGTACAAATTATTGATCACTATGCATGTCCTACTTTCCTTTTTTAATCTATTTGAAAAAACTCAAAACATGATGAAAGGTAAATATTGTGGGTAAGAATGCCCAAAGCTTTGCAAAAAGAGGGAAATAAAAATGTCATTTTCTAATTATTATTTTTTTTCATTTCGTTTCTTGTTTTGTTTGACCTAAAAAGAGTGCTTTCTAAAAAAAGAATTAAGAAGTTTTACAATTCCAACATTCAATTACATGTTGATATAAAATGAGAAACTATATAAAAAGATATATACTACTTGTTAATTGTTTAAAATCTTCAAAAATATTATGATATTTGTGTTGGATTTTCAAAATGGTTAGAAAATTAAACAAAATTAGAATCAGTCAAAGAGCTCTGAATTGAGTTGTTTAAGTTTTAGAATTTCATTTCTAGTTAGGGCTTTCAATTTTAAAAAATGTGGTAGCGGGTTCATCTCTTTCAAAAAATTCAAGTAAGAACGCGTAAATTTAGCTCAAACAAAGTGAGAAGGCTGAAACAGAAGCTCGACCTACAAGGAGATGGAGAAGAGATCGAAGGGACTCAGACTTTCGATCGCTTCTCTATGGTGAGAGGTTTCTTTCGTATCAAAAGTGTGTTGGGCAGACCAATTGAATCAAGACAAATTAAAAGAAAAGAAAGATGAAAATCAAGATCAAGATCAAGAAAGAAAATAAGTAAAATATCTTCATTGAATTCAAAGATTAGGTATAGAATTACCAGGAAGGTCCCAAGGCTCAGATTTGTTGAGATCAACATCAGCAATAGCTCTAGTAGTAAAACTAAAATCAGAAACTTTGTTACTCAAATAATATGTTATAAGTTCTTCATCACTTGGATGGAACCTAAACCCTGGAGGCAGATTTTTCTCATCCATTATATTATATTGCTCTGTCATCATCTTTTTGTGTGGAGGGCCAGCCAACATGCCCTATAAAAAGGTGCGGTATTTTCTGTATCAAAACTTGAGAAAGAAGTAGCTATTCTTTTTGTCTTCATTTTTACAGCTACCATATTGACATTGATAGATGCATCAATCAACATTTTAGAGTTTCTTATGTCATTATCTTATTATTATAATGCCACTATCACATGAGTTACTATGCTTAATTTTGACATTTGTATGTACTTAGCTTCTTCCTACCATCATAAGTCACTGTCTTACAGCCTTTTATTCAATTTTCAACATTTTACTCAATAATCATATTAATCAATATTGTTAAGTTGATGATCATGGTGTCTGAGTCAGCTTAATTTTGTGGACCTCGACTAATTTCACGTGATATCTATCACCTCCCACCAGCAACATATATATCAGGTAACTCTATATCCACCAGCTTAGGACAGATAGGAAGAATCACCTAATGTTTTTTGTCTTCGCTGAGTTTTGAAAATGAGACCTCAGGGTTCTCAACCATTTTATTGACCACTAGACTACACTCATGAATATATATTAGTAATTAAATATGTGTAGATTAAACTACATATATAGTTTTAAGAATATTTATTAATTAAATTATTGTTTACGATTCGCCTTTATTTGGAACAAACCTGTACTTCTCAAACTGTAGAATAAAGTTTAAACCGTACTTTGTGCACTCTTAACATATTGTATATATATGTACATATAAAACGATAAATAATTTAATTAGAGAAAATAAATAAATGATTAAGAGATATATTCTTTAATAATCAGTAGTATGTCCAACTACCTTCACCCATTTCTACCCACCCTATGAATCAGTCTAGATCCTCAATTAGTCTGGTCCAATTAGAAATAAATCTCCCTCTAATTTTGTCATCCTCAATATTAATTCTATTAATTATCCCATTCCCTTAGTAATAATCCCAATAAATAAGAGTAACTAAATAAGTAGGAATATAAGTTTTATACTCTAATCATCATTTGGTAGAGTGTATTAGCAAAAATAATTATGTATTGGCTCGCGTATTAATATATAGTCCCTTGTTTGGTACACTTTTTCAAGTTATGTTTAACTAATGCTACACTCTATTGTGTATTGAGAAATGCATTAGTAATACCAAGGATTACTAGGTATTATTAATGGAAAGTCATATAATTGTGGAGGATATTTTTGTAAATAAATATTCTTATACAATGCATACTATTTCAATATTTTAATACACCAAACCAAACAATGTATAAGAAATAGTCTATGCATGACTAAGGTAAGCATTACTAAAATACTCTATTTGACATTATTTTTATGCACTCTACCAAACAATCCTAATACACAGAGCTAATACATGCATTATTTTTACTTATATACAATCTACTAAATGACTTGTATAAAAAAAAATTCCCGTGGATATTAATGTAATTTAACCGAATATAACATGTTATTTACCATTTATTTTAGGTTAGTAATCGATGCTATTAATTTTTTTTTACAAATGATCATCTTTTGAATGACCTGATTACACTGTTAATGCGTATATTTAAACTCATCAATAATGAAAGAATGAAAAGCCCTCTAATTACCCCAGGACGTGTTATTTGTGCTTTGGAGCATCACTACAACCAAAATAACTTTTAATGGTAATAAATAGACATATTAATAAAGAGTGTCAAAGTTTTTATCAGCAGGGGCGTATCTAGAGGGGGTGTCATGGGTTCACGTGAACCCATGCTCCCCTCTCTAGATCATATATAATTTTTTATAAAATATTTAAATATAGATGTGTGAACCCACGTTCAAAGTATCATACTATGATGATTGGGTGCACCTCTCTAAGTAATGATAGAAATTTAAATCTTATATATATCTTGTCTTTACTAACACCTCTCTAAGTGGTTATTGGTTACACTTTTGGCGTTCCAACTAATTATTCTTTTGCTTTTTCCTTTAATCTTTCAAAATTTTCAAGTGTGTTACATTGAAAATTCCTAAAATAATTAGCACTGTAAAAATTTTATATAATTAAATCAAATTGTATATTAAAATTTAAAACTAGTAGCATTATATGTTTTGGAGCTATAATTTTTAAAATTTAATGGTTCATATTAAAAACCTAAAAGTCAAACCGATCAAATTTATATTTAAGATACATTTTTTTGTAATTGTGCACCCATCTTGTGGAAATCCTGGATACGCATCTGTTTACCGGTATTAGTTTAGTACCATTAGATTTAGTGTCACTAAAGACTTTAGGGACACATACAAAGAGTGCTAATTATCCTTAAAAATACATATTTAGCGGCAATTGAGATATTGTCGTTAATTAATTTCCGCTAATGACATTTTTGATGAGTGGATATATATATGAACGTAACAATATAGTATATAATAATAGGAGCAGTTACGTACTTCTTATAATATATAATCATTAGTTAACGAACTGAGAATAGATTATGTAAATCTATTCAGATAGTTAAGAATTTGAGATAGATGCCAAACTTCGTCTTTTTCCTATAGTTTTTAGGCAAGAAAAATGTCACATTGGGTTACTTTTAACCATGTGTGAATAGCTAGACACAATACTAACAATGAATTAATTACTACTCCCTTTGTCCCAATTTATATGACACATTTCGAATTTCGAAATTCAAACAAGTTTATCTTTGACTGTAATTTTTTCATATATCTTTTTAATATTTTCAATTATCAATTATTGAGACTTATAGTACTTTTAATGTAGTTTACAAATATATAAATTTCATTTTAAAAAAATTGAAGATTCCATGAGCAAATTCTAGGTCAAACTTAAACTGTTTGACTCTCGAAAAATGAAATGTATCACATAAATTGAGACAGAGGGAGTACCATTTATATATTGGGGTGACACCACACATGTTTAACCTAATATTATTGATTTTGACAATTGATTAATTACTTGCCTAGTGGTTAAATTGATCACCAACCATAAGACTCCCCATCTATCTTCCTCCTTTATTTCTGAGTCTTATATTTTTATGATTTTCGATTCGATGTTCAATTAGAATTTGATTAAATTTTGATTTACAAATTTTAGGGTTCATTTTTCCTAGGTGTTCAAATTGAAAATTAAGAATAGAGAGACTCTAATAATCCTGTCACAATCTATGTTGATTCTTCATATAATCATATCAAAGCTTTATTTATTTACCCAACCCTCTTTTATTTCTTTTGAATATTGATTTTGCTTTGAACTTTATTATAAAGTTATAAGGACCGTGTAATTTTTATCATATATATAAGGGGTGAATTGTAACTTGTAACAGCAGAAGTTACTTGTAATTAATTTAGAAGTCAAGTGACTAATTCATTAATTGTATAAATATTTTAGTGCATAAATTAAAATTTGAACTGTTGGAGCTGCCATTTTTTTCAATCCTAACGTAGGAGTCTTTTGTGAAATACCACCACACGTGCTCATCAAAAGCACACAGAATTAAATTCTTTAAAACCAAGTTAAAACCTCCTTTTCAGCTCAATCAGATTAATTATCGTACGAAAACAAATATGTATTACTTTCAACTAATATCTCTTATGTACCTACTAATTAATTAATTATAAAGATTAAGTATCATCTTTATATGATATACCCTCCGACCTCCGTCTCAATTTAAATATGCCGCATTTTTCAGATTTCAAAATTCAAACAAGTTTATCTTTGATCATAAATTTTTTATATTTCTTTTAAATATTTTGAGTTGTCAATTATTATGACTTATACTTTTTACATAATTTATAAATATATAAATTTTATAAAAATTTCTAATTAAACTTAAATTGCTCTTTTAACTCTCGAAAAACGAAAAGTATTATATCATACTCTAGTATTAGTAGTTGTGACCCTTTATGCAGGTGCCTAAATATATTTAATATTATATGCACAACATCTAGATTATTAAAATTTCTCTCTGTGCGTGCGTGTCGACCTTTGGATGGATTTGTCAATGATTTGTCAATACTCAATAGTGACTTCATTTTTCTTCAAACTATTATACCTTATTTGTTAATGCTGACTATATTGTTTAAAATAAGAAACAACCCCCCAAGGATGGGAGTTAATCAACTGAAAAAACACACAAATTTTATGGATAATAATAAAAAAAAAAACTATGGATTGTTGTATGTATTCATGTTAAGAATATAATTAATTAATAAAAGTTTTTTTTCTTCAATAACTTAAATTTTTAGATGAGATGGTCACACACTTTAACATGATATCAGAGCACACATGCTAGCTAACTATTACTTCATCGATTTTAATTTGTTTTGTCTGATTATATCTTGACACGAAATTTAAGAAATTAGAAGAATGTGTATCGCGTGGGTAGCTAGAAACGTACCCGCAGAAAACTCACTGAATCCATGGAATTACGTGGGTAGATAGAAAGCTTATATCACAAAATCCATATATAGCTTCACCCACCCCTACCCACCCCTCTCCCCAATTGAAGGAGTCAAATGTGTCGGCAGTAATACAAGCAGTAAGTTTATTTGTTGGTTTTATCTGGTGTCCGGTATGACTCCGACTAATTCAGATTTACATTCCATTTGGGAGATGCGTTCCTTATGAAGTACCTTTTTCATAGTAGGAGCTTGAAATTGAGACATGTGATTAAAGAAGAAGTTGTCGATCTTATCCATTGAACTAAATTCTTTGGTGATTAAGTATTATTTGATAACACTCTAGTGGCTCTTCGATCTGTAAATTAATATGTATGAACTTGTGCTAAGGATTGCTATATTAGCATGCAGATACATCCATGCAAGGTTACGGTCCTTCCAGATCCGATCCATTTCTTAAACGAATTAAGAAAGATGATACATTTTGAAAAAAGTAATATTAAATAGAACTAGTATAAACGTATTTCACAGAAACGTATTAGTAAAATAGTGCCAAAGACGTTATTGTGAAATATATTTATATTAGTTTTGATTCTTTTAGAATATATATTTTTTGGTAAACAATTTAAATAGTAGATTATTTCGATAAAAAAAAGCTCTTATAGTATAAAAAAGGGATGGTTTCAAATATATACAATACAATAATTAGTTTACAGTAAATATAATCATGTTTTTCTTTACATAAATTATCGCTAAAAATCATAAAAATTATTCACTGACTATATAATATAACTTACATACATTGAATATATATTATAATACATTCAAAAAGATGAATATAGCTTAATTATACATAGAAATATACATGGATTATACATGAGATATACACGGACTATTCAATCTCGATCAACTCAAAATCACCTCTAAACAGTCTCAAATTTTATACATAAAATCCTCTCAATATTTTGAGTCTTTTGACATTATAGTCCGTCGAAACAATAAACAAGTTTTGAAACTTCAATGATTGATCATGGAAGTGGAAGGAAGAAGAAGATGCAAATTCCACCAATTCCGATAATATTTATATTTAGGCCAATTTTCTTGTAAAGCAAATTTCCCCTACGTGAAATGCAAACATGTAATTATGTCCACTGAACTCGGGTTTCTCTCTTACATTATGTATTGGGCTCTAGGCCCAACATTTTACCTTGTTGTTTTTCTTTCTTAAACTCAAATAAATCCTAAAATAGAGCGCAATTAATTAGCATAAAAACAGAATTAGCGTCTATAGCCAAGTATGCCTCAGAATTATCTCTACCTCGTGAAGATAAAGAGGTTATTTCTGAAAGATC